>NC_092754.1:58747537-59101961 GCF_047496795.1 Chiloscyllium punctatum | reverse complement strand
GCTACACAACTGCTCATCTTCGCTCCACCCATGCTACTTCCCCTTCCCCATGTTGGCAACCTTCCTCCCTGTTAGTGCCGACATTTACATTATTTTGTCAAGCTATAGTTTAACATTTTGTATCAATACTGCTGGTACATTCCATTCTCTGTCCACTTCGTCAATTTTGTATCAATTTTTGTACAGCTCAGGCATTTTAGTTATCTCAGTTTTTTTTTGCTGAAAACTTATCTGAAAGAATTTACTAGCTTATATTTTACTCCAAAATTAATATTTAATTTAACCATAATTAAAGGTAAAGATACACTTCCCTAGGTACCTGCAGAGTCCATGTTTTTATATCTGCAAAAACAACACTTGTTGTCATTGCTAACAGTCCCCTCCTTCAATGTACCATTTAGCCTCACACCAGTGACAGGACTGTGCTGATGCTCACTATGAATTAAACTGCATTAATTCTGGAACTTTCCAGGCAGGAGTGAGTAACATTTCCATTATCACCGAAGTGCAGTCCTCCGATATATTCTCTGACTGACAGAAGTCACCTGTCTGCTGACAGCAATATATTGAGTCCACCTCCCTGAGGAAGTTACAGAAACATACTTCCAGAAACACTAAGGAAATAGTGACTGGTTAAAATGAGGAACAGCAGGAAATTAGAATTAATAAAAGGTGTGCCTTTGAAAATCTCATTGATTGAAGGTCGGTATGTTGCTGCATCAGATGAGCTACATCCCACGGTATTGAACAGGTGGCAGTAGAGCTAATGAAAGAATTACAGATTACTCTTCAAAGCTGGTTTGATTCTGGAAAGGATCCTGCAGACTGGAAACCAGCTATTGTAAATCTAAGTATTTAAAATACGACGGAGAGGTCAAACAGAAAACGATATTGTAGTTAGCTTGATATCAGCTCTGATAAAAAGATTGGAACCGTTTGTGAGGAATGTGACAACTAGACACTTGGAAAATAATGACATAATTTGGTATAGTCAACCTAGATTCAGGAAAAGGAAATGATATTTGATAAACCTGCTGGATTTTGTGGACGTTGTGCGATGTGACATCCACAATTGAGAATCAGTGGGAGTGGAGTATTTGCATTTTCAGCAGACGTTGACATGGTTGAATACAGTGAGTAGAGAATGTTAGAGCCCATGGGTAGGTAAGGGTGGAATACACCGAATGTCTTAAAAGTTGGATAATCTAGAGAATGAAGAGAGTTGTGTTATTATCTAGAGCGAAGGCTTTGGGGGTATCAGAAGGATCAGAAGAAATTAAATGTTTCAGATGGGAACAACAAATATCATTATTCACATTTATGTTCATTAAAAAGTGAGAGGTTGGGAGGTGCTGTTGTTGAAACAGACCTGGATGTACTTGGTCATAAATGACTGACAGAACGTTTACTCAGCAGGAAGTAAATGATATGTGGCTCTTCTTGCAAAATGATTAAACTACCAGAGTAAATGTGTCATTCCCAATGGTATTGCTATGTTTAGAGACGATTTAGGGTATTGTGTACAGGTTGGAAATACTTAATAAATAATGATCTTGTGAGCGATACAGTCCGAAGGGATTTCACCAGACTAAACCATGGTGTTACCTTGAGGAGAAAGTGAAGAAACTTGTGTTTAATATGTAGCACTGTGAGGGAATAAGAAGTTGAAACTTGATGGTTATAGTTGGACACACTTTGTGTCCCAAGCAACTGTTTAGGGTGAAGATTCCATCCTTCTCATTGGACGCTCGTTTCCCGGTAGTTTCCGTGCCTATGCAGAGGTCCTTGTCTATTGCCAGAAAAGTACAGACTCTGAATGAACTTTACTGTACAGTTGCTGTGTGACCCTGCACTGAATGTTACATTGTCAGCAGCTGTAATACCTTCATTCTGAAACAGCTGTCCATTCCCCACCAGCTTCTGACCTCCATAGAGAGCATGAGTCTAACTTCTTGGAAGGGATAATACGTTGGTGAATGGGTAAAAATGTTGTCTTCATTCCCACTGCCAGAAAACCATGTTAAAATAACACATATGTACTATGAGTAATGAAGCAATGTGGAACAAGTTAGAGCAGTCTATCTGTGCAGCCATTTGTTTGTGATATTGGAGCATCTCTGACACCTTGCTCTTCCTGTGTCAGTGACTGAAGAAACTGAATGACCACTTCCTGTAGCTTTGTAAATGGCTCCAGATTTGAAATGGTCTCTTTCTGATCCCATGTAAATGATGCATGGGATTTACCGGTATCCTTGTCTTCCTATGGAATAGGCACGAGGGACTGATTGGGTTATCCCTCTTCTTGCCCAGTAGTTTTGATGGGCTGAATGACTTCCCCATATTCTTGTGAACCCAGATTGAGATACTGAATGAGCTTTTTCTTCTTCTAGGGAAATGTGTTTTGTCTGCTACGTAAATGTTACCCGGACTTTTACAGCACAAGTCTGATTTTTTTTCTGCATCTTGTCGCACATGGTCACAGATGGCTTCAGAATCTGAGTGCTGAATGATTTTTCTGAACATTGTGTAGTCTTCAGCGAATATGCCCACTTCGGATTGTTGTGAACTCAATGGACTTAATGGCTGCTTCCACACTGCAGGGATTCCCCGCTGGCCAACTGCAGATGCCTGGGCTAAGGGAGATACCCTGAGAATCTCCTGAAGAGATACCGAACGGCTGAGATGATTAATGCCCCCCTCAACCTTCCCTTATGCTGTGAATAACTCCGAGCAGTGGAGAGGTCACAATCGATTCTCATTTTTGCGATTTTGCTCAGGCTCCTTGATGCCATCCACAGACTAATACTGCCTTGAGTAGGGCCAGTCTCTCTTACCCGATCCCCTGTGTTCCCTCTTTTGTTCATATCAATAGGTCGTGGTGTAGAAATAGAGAGTGGTTTCTTCAAACAGAAGGACGTGATTGTCTGGAATTTTCTTACCCAGAGAGTTAAGGGAGCTAGATCACTGAAAGGTACCAATGGTGTCCTGCAGGGATCGGCTGTGGGACTGCTGCTTGTTGTGACTTTTATAAATGATTTGGATGATGAAGCGGAAGGGTGTGTTAGTAAGTTTGCCGATGACACGAAGGTTTGTGGAGTGGTACATAATGTGGAGAGCTGCTGTCAATTGCAATGGGGATGCAGAACTGGGCTGAGAAGTGGCAGATAGAGTTCAACCTGGAAAAGTATGAAGTGATTCTCTTTGCAAGCTTGAATGTGAATGCAGAATACAGCGTTAAAGGCAGGATTGTTGACAGTGTGGAGGAACATATGGATCTTGGGGTCCATGTCCATAGATCCCTTACGTTTGCTCCCCAAATTGTGATAGGTTTGTTAAGAAGGCATATAGTACTTTATTTTTGATTAGCAGGGGATTGAGTTTAAGACCGCGAGGTTATGCTGCAGCTCTATAGCGCCTTTGCTCGACCGCACTTGGAATATTGTGCTCAGTTCTGGTCACCTCATTCTAGGAAGGATGAGGAAGCTTTAGAGAGGGTGCAGAGGGAACTTGCCAGGATGCTGACTGGACTGGCGATCAGGTCATATGAAGAAAGATTGAGGGGGTTAGGTCCTTTCTTATTGGAGTGAAGCAGAATGAGAGGTGATTGGATACAGGTGTACAAGCTGATGAGAGGTATTGACAGAGTGAATAGCCATATTCCCCAGGCAGAAATCTCTCTAACGAGGGAAAGAGGGTACATAATTTTAACGTGATTGAAGGACGGTTTGGGGGAGATGTCAAAGTTCAGTTCTTTACACAGAGACTGTTGGGTGCGTGGAATGCACTGCCAGCAATGTTAGTCGAGTCAGATACCTGAGGGACATTTAAGAGATGCTTGGATAGGCACATGAAAGATAATGCACGAAAGTATGTCGATGAGTCTGATCTTAGAGAAGGATAAAAGATCAGCACAACATCGAGGAACGAAGGGCCAGTACTGTGCTGGAATGTCCTGTGTTCTCTGTTCTACGAAGGTATTTAAAGAGGTTTTAGATGGATTTTGACCTGTCAGGCAGTTGAGTGCAATGAATATTTAGGCATGAAGGAGGACTTGAGACCGAGAGAAGATCAGCCATGACCTTACTGAAGGGCAAGGCCATCTTGAGGGTTGGGTGTAGGGAGCGAACGACTTTCTTCTGTTTCTACGTTCTCACATTCTATTATTGGAAAGTTACAGAATGTTATTTTCCTGGAAGTTTGGTTATTGAATGTTATAGTCAGGGAGTCCAGAGGATTTTCTGAGCCATCTCTGGGTGATGTGTCCGAGCTGTATTCACAGTAAACCTGGTTCGATAACGTGACCAAAAATGGAGCACATTTTGCAGAATGGGTATCTCTGTAATGAGAGATGAGGGGCCTCTTTGATACCAAGCCTGGGTTTTCCAATTACATTTTTCAAATCATTTAAACCGTGTGGGAAAGTATTGAGGGACTGAATAGTTTCCTCTGTTTCTGTGCACGAATTGATAGCAGTACGTGGCCTGCCATTGCTCTTGTCTAGCAGGTTTTGGGGGCTGAATGGAACACAGAAACATGGGACAAAGGAACAATAGTGGGTAATTACACACTGTGAGACTTCTCCACCAGGCACTAAGATTGTGGCTGATCGGGTTGTGGTCTCAGCCCAACTTTCTTGTCTGTATCCAATTATCCATGACTCACTTCATGGACAAATACTTAACTAATATATCTTTGAATAAATGTAAACAAAGCAGCACCACAATCTTTTGGGGAAGAGAATTTCCACTCGAAAGGCCTTTAGAACTTTTCCTAATCCATCTTATCGAATCAGAGAGTCAAACTCCACGGAAACAAACACTTTTGTCCAAATCGTCCATGCTGACCAGTCATCCTAATCTGATCTAATCCCATTTGCCAGCATTTTGCCAATATACCTCTGAACGCTTCTTATTTATGTATCTATCCAGATATCTTTTCAATGTCCAATTGTACCCGCTTCCATGAGTGCTCTTGTACTCTGAGATAATCTTCCTCACTATCCACTGCACCACATTTTGCTGTTATCAGTAAACTTACTAATCATGCCTCTGATATTCACATCCAAGTTGTGTATATACCTGATGAAAAGCAGCAAGCTCAACAGTGATTCTTTCAGCACACCATTGGCCACAGGCTCCAGTCTGGAAAATAATCCATTCCCTTCAAGACAATTTTGCATCCAATTGGTTAAATTTCCCTGGATTCCATGGGACCTAACTGTTTTAAGTTTTCATTTTAATGCAGTAACCCAATTAGTTTATCTGATTTAAACATATTTCCATGATCACAAATTTACTCTTGTTTCGTTTCAACTATCTGATGAAACAACGTCTCTGACAATGCCACTTCAGCTTCCTCGTCTTTACATTTATGATCTCTCCTGTTTCAGCTGGTGACATTGGGACCTTGTTGCCCCACAATCAGGAAAGATTCCAGGATGAGGCTCCTGCTTTGCTCCAGTTGCCTGTGACTCCACTGGCTTTTCAACCAGAGCAGGCAGCACTTCTACAGATGAATCAGCTATATACTTTACAAGGACAAATTGTATTCCTGGAGATGAAAGTTTGTCCAATACTCCCACCACAATTTCTCCACACTTTACTGGACACTCCATCACCGCTTTACATAATTGTGCGCTTTTTGCCTCACATGAATTCACTTTAGCAGTACCTTTTCTTGAAATAGTCCTTTAGAAATACATACCTACGCATCTTTCAGCATCACAGACTGAGAGGATCCTGTGTCTCTTAATAGTGCATTTGTCTCTTCATCTGCCACTCCTGACCTATGTGAATACACTTTCCCTTTGCAGGTATATTTTATAAGAGGATCTGCCACTTCCGCCTTGACCAACCTCAGATCAACTTGTATACTCTGATGCAGCTTTCTAGCCTCCACTGTGCTTTCTGTTACTGCTCCAATAAAACTCCCAGGCTTATCCTGTTTTCTTGCATTTTTTTTCGCCTAGCCCACTAACGGAGCGATTTCCTGTGAGCTAATTGATTGCAACGAAAACACCGGAGTTTTTTTGCTTCTTTGTCCCCTTCAAGGATTTCCGTTTTACCCTGTGGTAAGTTATCCTTCTGATCTTCACTGAGATCTACATATCCATTTCCACGTGAGGATTTCTCTATCCCTCATGAACTGAAATTGATTCTGGAAGCCAAAATGTGTTTTATGTAACAATCATCTGCCTCTTCAACTTCTAAACTTGCTGTTTTCACTCTCCGCTCTTACACAAGAGTTTGCTGTACTTCAGGCAATGAACCTTTCAATTCCTCCAAAATAACTACCTCTCTAAGTGCATGATAGGTTTGCTCGATTTTTAAAGTTCTTATCCATTTATCAAAATTACTTTCTTTGACCCTTTCAAACTCAATATCAGTTTAAACAGGGTCACTCCTAAGATTCCTGAAATGTTGTCTACAGGCTTCTGGCACAAGCTCATATGCACTTTCTTCTTCTCCTCACACTCCCCAGATCCCTTCTCTGATGTTGTTGCGGATACCTCACTAGCTCTACCTACATGTTTCGTTTGGATCGACAAAACACACATGGCCAGTGGCCACTGCAATTGTTGAGCCACTTTTCCAAATAAAATGAAAGCGATTTCCATATCCTACTCATCAAATTTAGGCAAGGTGTGAATATACTTAAAAAGTATCTCACCAGGCTTTTGACTACCATGGGTTTGCTAATCCTCATGCTGTTCCTCACTACGCTTACCTTCAGCCTTCATCTCCATCGTTTTCAACTGACTTTCCACTCTCAGTGTCCATCTCTGCAGCTCAAACGTTCTCTCTTTTTGTTTCTCTCCAGCTAAAGCCATTCGTTATTTTTTCTTTCTCCTGAAAAAAAAACAACTCGTTCTCTTTGTTTCACTTTTAATTTTAGTCGTAATGCAAACTGCTTTATTTAAGCTTCTGACTCAAGCCGCTTTATTTGCGATTGAAGTTTAGTCATCTCTACAGACCCCAATGGAGTTTCCAGCAAATTGGAATGCTAAACTATTGCTGCAATCATCTCATTTTTCCTCACATTGGGAGGACGCTTCAACTCTAGCTTGTCTACTAATTCCTGCAGCTTGGACTTATGTGCATTTTGTGAAACTCCCAAGGTCGATTCTCCCATCTCCAAAACATCCTTTGTGACTGTAGGAGTATTGCTATCTGATGCTCTGTTTACACACCAAATCCACACACAAACAAAGAGAGACTAACACCTGCCACTCGCTGTCTTAATTCTGCAAAGTCCCCCCAAACTGTTCTGGACCAGGCCCGACTCCTCAAAACATTTTTAAGCAGGTAGACCAGACGTAACTTTGGTATTTGTTGAAGGTTAGTGGAAAGTAGATGTTAACAGAGTGAATTAGCTGGTCAGTCTGCTGAGTTTTAAACAAACAGACTTTAATCACCAAATTATGGAGTGAAGCACATGAATTGAAAGTAGAATAACCAACTAACTTATCATATACAACCGAGAGGCTATCCCGAGTTTAGGATGTTGTCCCGAAATACTTGCAACAATCCCAATAAACAAACGCTTTATCACAAACAGTAAATCTGATACAAAAAGCTTACAGTTTATGAGGTCGGAAGGACAGAAGGAAGGGGAGAGCGTCCAATTTCAACAGTCACTCTGACACAACTAATACCCAAACTGAACCAATCTGCCCAGCTAGAGAGTTGGCCACATCCTCTTGATTATATAAGTTTTTATTTAAAGACTTGAAAGCGTTCTGCCTGATTAGGTATAAAAAAAAGACCCTAAACGAATCTTTCAAAATTCAGACATATTGGAGTCTTAGGTCGTTTGGAACTTCTTTGAAGATGAAAAATCAAGGATATCATAATCTTGTAAAAAAGGACAGGCTTTGTGACAACACGCCACATTTGGCTTTGGAATAATTCAAACAATGAACTCAATAAAGTTTGTTAAAGTGCTTGTGAGTTTATATTTAAAAAGTACTGAAGCACATTGAGTGTTGGAGACACAGAAGTGCCTCGTTAGATCAATTAAATGAATGCCCAGACAAGTCCACATTTCCTGTGTATTGTAGTGCAAATATATCCACTGTAATTATATTGGCTGGTGCCTGTTCTAGTCGAGGAGAGATCGGCACGGTAGCAACATCTAGATTGTGTTTTTTGAAGGTGGTAGTGTGATTGATGTTGGTGACTGCGACATCTGTTATGAAGGGGGAAGGACTGAGTTGAATAGATGGAATAAGAGAGAGATAGAGATAAAGAAGCAATCAAAGGGATTGTTGTTGATTAGCTGGGATGGAAATTAAAAATGAGATTAATCTTATTTATTTTTCTCCTGTTCCCATATTTATGAAAACCATAACCATGTATGGCATACATCAAAGTCTCTGTTTAAAGTGATTTATGCAGATCGGTTCAGTTAGAACGGTTGCATTATTGCAAACGGACAACGGAGCAGAATCGTCTAGACTGTGATAAGAAAACATCTACTATTCTCTCTCACAACTAACTTCACGAGAGCAATTGGGTGATTTGACCAATAGTCAGCGATGCCAACAATCAATGCAGTCCAATTGTCTTTGTGAACTGAAGGAACCAGACTGAAAGGAGTTAACTGGATCTGTTTGTTCAGTGACTGTAATTGATGCGGGACTCAATGGATTCTAATGATGCGACTGGATGGTATCCCTCTCCTGTTGGTAAGGGACTTCTTGCAATTCTTTATGCCATTTTAACAGCAGATGCATCACCTCTAACGCTCACAGGGATGGGCAGCTGCAGAGACAGGAAAAGGAGAGATTAACATCTGAGAATAGATTGGAATGATCCATTAATTGATCAGAATCTGAGAACATTAGTCTGGAAAGCTGCATCAATGGATAGGAGTTTATCCTCGGGTCTTTTCTTTTATTTCCTGGTCTTGGTCAACATTACCATATCGGATATTAGGTGCACTGATTATTATCCAGGCGGGTTACTATCCTATCCTCGTTATTGTTAGTGTTCCTGGTAAGTTTCTTCATCTCTATCCATTTATTAATCTCTTTAACCATGGCAAACTTCTTTGCTATTTCTGTTATCTGTATATGACAAAGACGGAAAATATTGTCTTCAGTTTCAAATGCAAATTCCATTCATTCCCCACAAATTTCAGTACCGCCCACACCCCTGCCCTCACAAATATCTGAGAACGAGACTCTTCAGAATACCGAAGTCCCTTTTTTCCCTGAATTCATTTATGTCTCGGTATTCTGTCCATCACCAAACCTATCCACTACCAGCTCGATTATATCCCCAGGCACCATCTTGGCATTAATGTTGACGCTTAATAAACTATTATTCATGCCTTGGTAAAGTTCAGACATTATGGTTCCACCTCTCCTCTAAGCACACTTTCAGTTGCAAATGTTTTGATCACAACCTTGTTGTTGTCCTAAACTAACTTAATAGAGACGAACACTGTGTCACAGCAGTAATGTCGGAAGAAATATAATTCAGAGACATAGGTTATTGCACAGAAAGACACTCTTCGACATCCTAACACAGATGATGTCAGAAAGTAAATTCAAATGACAGGAACTAGAAATAAAAGCAAGTTTTACGAATACAACCATAACATCTCCAGCATTTTGTCGATGCGTTTATCTATTTCACTGATGTCCTTTGGTAAAGAAAACTAGCGTTATTACCTGGTCTGGCTTAAGACTGATAAGTCCGCAGCAATGTGCTTGCTTCTGTACTGCCTGAAAGAATGACCTCACAGTAAAGGGCATTTGGTAAGGTGAACAATGCTACCCCTGTCAGCGATGCAGACTTTCCAAGTTATAACAAAATTAAAGATTAATTACAACAAAGAATGATGCAACAGTTCAAAAACAATAAAGAACGAAAAATGCCAGAGAGACTGAGCAGATTTGGCAGTCTCGGATCGAGAGAAAATCAGAATTGGCAATTCGATTCTAATGACCATAGTTCAGAACTGAACACAGTTGGGAAATAGTGTGATTGATGTTGGTGACTGCGACATCTGTTATGAAGGGGAGAAGGACTGAGTTGAATAGATGGAAAAAGAGAGAGGTAGAGAGAAAGAACTAAACAAAGGGATTGTTGATTATTAGCTGGGATGGAAATTAAAAATGAGATTAATCTTATTTATTTTTCTCCTGTTCCGATATTTCTGAAAATCATGACCATGTATGGCATACATCAAAGTCCCTGTTTAAAGTGGTTTATGTAGATTTTTCTCTTTTTCCTGAGTGTGATCATCTTCCTTTATTCATTAGTGGGATGCTGCGCCAGGATTTAATTCCCTTTCCCCATTGTTCTTGAGAAAGTGTTGGTGAGCTGCCTTCCTGACCCACTGCAATCCGTGGGCTGTAAGTCGTCAGTGCTGAGGTCCATGCGTTTCATTTCTTTGAGGCTTTGAAGTGAGTGATATAACTGAGTGGCTGGCTTGGTCATTTCAAGCTGCAACTGAAGTTGAACCACATTGCTGTGCGTCTGGAGTCACATGTAAGCCCGACGAAGTGAAGAATGTAGATTTCCGTCCCTGAAGGGCATAAGGGTGCCGTAGGACAATCGACAATAGTTTCATTGTTTCATTTGATTCTTAACTCCTGATATTTTATTGAATTCAAATTCCAACATTTGACGTGGTGGGATTCAGATCCGGGGACTGATGCATTGGATTAATATTCCGGAGATAAAACAGCTAGGCCATCGCCTCCTCAGCATCACCAATCAACTCGAATGGCACCAGTGATGTTGTTGCTCGAGTGACTTTGTTTCATAAGGCAAACAAATGATTTGGCAAAACATACCATCCTTCTCATTTTGTATTTACGAGAAGGCGAGAAGATAGGAAGTGCTCATGGTGAAAAGGAGCTGGATGTCCATGGGCATGAGTCCCTAACAGAATTGATACGGAGCAGCCGGGTGCTGGCAGGTGGGACTATATTAGATTGAGATATCAGGTCTGCATGGACGGGTTGAACCAAAGTGTCTGTTTCCATGCTGTTCAGCTCTATGCCTCAGTAAGTAATCAGCACAATAAATGAGTAGTGTCCTTCATTGCAAAATGTTTAAAGTATAAGAGTGAAGACACCATCCTGCTGTTGTAGAATGTTGTTGTGACAGTATTTTCTCCCCTTTATAATAAATGATCACCTTGTTACAGAGAGACAGTGTAACAAAGTTTCACCAGACTAATCCCAACGGTGATGGTACCATGAGGAGAGTGTGAAGGAAATGAATGTTTAATCTATAACACTATAAAAAGAATAAAAAGTGATTGCATTAACACTTGAGTATTATGAATCACCACTCATTACTTCCAAAACAAAACATTGATAGCATTAAATATAATATGCTTTCTGTGATATGTGTCTTCACATTTAGACAAATACGTAGATCGGAAAGGTTTAGAAGGATATGGACCAAACGCAGAGAAATGGGGTTAGCAAGGATGGACATTTTGGTCAAAATGAACTAGTTTGGGTTAAAGGGCCTGTCTCCTTGCTATAGGATTCTATGACTCTATGATCATTTCCAGAGTTCTCTAGATTCCCATATTGGTCACACAAGCAGTAATAAGTCCTGCAACTTCAATACATATTCCAGCATTTGAGGAACCTTTCGGAAGAGTCTTGATAGATTGCGTCGGCCCCTACCTCAAACACAAAGTGGGACTAAGTATTTATTAACAATAATGGATGCGTCGACTAGATTTCCAGAGGCAATCTCATTATGCAGCATCACAGCTAAAAGAGTTGCAGAAAAACAAATATTTAATGTTTTTACTCGATACGGACTACCAATAGAGATCCAGACAGATCAAATCTCACATCTGAACTTTTAAAGGAGGAGATGGATGACTTGGGAATAAAGCAATTCATATCTACTACGGACTATTCGGAATCACAGGGAGCATGAGAGAGATGGCATCAAAAACTGAAGACCATGTTGAAGGTTTAAGGTCAGGTTTATCCAGGTGATTGCGAAAAGGAAATTCCTTTTGAACTTGTTGTGATCAGAGACGCACAGAATGAATCGAACAAATTCAGTCTATTTCAATTAATTTGTAGGCATGAAGTAAAAGGACCATTAACATTGGTTAAGGAGATATTAATAAGTCAGAATTCAGAGACCACCCAGAGACCACCCATTTGGACGATGTGTCAAATTTTAAGGAACGATTAAATAGAGCTGCAGATTTGCTTAGACAGCATTTAAACTTATTGCAACATACAATTAAACAGGAAGTGGATCAGAAATCACAAATTCACAATTTAGCAAATGGGAATAAGGTATTACTTCCGGTAACAGGTGAGCCTTTAAAACCAAACTTTAGTGTACCTTATCAAATTGGGAACGAATTGAATGAGGTGAAATACTTGGTACGGACTCCAGACAGAAATAAATCTCACAGACTGTGTCATGTGAATATGCTCAAAACGTATTTTGATAGGGAAGGAAAGCAAGAGGAGAAGGTGTTAATAATTAAAGCGCAGAAGGAAGAACCAAGTTCAGAGGATTCTGAATTGGACATTCCTCAAAACAAATTGAACGAGAAAGTTGTAAAAAATTGGGTTAAATTTTGGATTACCTTCCACAAGAAAAGCAAATTGACCTGAAAGAGTTATTACAATCTCATGGAGAGATATGTGGAAATAAACTGTGAAGCACAAACATAATTGTGCATGATAAAGATACAAGAGATGCTGTTCTGATGAAGCAACATCTTTACAGGTATGACCCCCAGAATTGGCACAGGTTCAGAAGGAGATAGAGTGAATGCTCCAACATGGCATAATCGAAGTGGATAATTGACTGCAGCTCACGTATAGTCATGGTGCCAAAGTCAGATGGGCCCCAAAGGTCATGTATGAAATATCACAAAGTCAACGCCATTGCAAAGACTGATACATATCCAATTCCATGTTTGGAGAACTTTGTCGAAAAAGTAGGAGAAGGTACTTACATTTCTAAGTTGGACTTGCTCAGAGGCTATTGGCAAGGACCTCTGTCAGACAGAGCAAAGGCAATTTCGGGGCTTTCAGAACGCCAATGGACTATATCCGTTAAAAGTCGTGGCATTTGGTATGAAAAACGATCCAGTCACATTTCAGAGGCTACTAATAAGGTGATTGCCGGATTTGCCAACCTTGTTAGTGTACGTTAATGATCTGGTGGTTTTTAGTCACTCATGGAAGGAACATTTAGAGCATTTATCGGACTTGTGCAATCAACTTCAGAAGGCAGGCTTGATGGTAAACCGTACCAAAAGTGAATTTGTGAAAGCCCAAGTCACGGTCCTGGGTCACGTTATTGGACATGGACAAATTGCCCCATGAGATACGAAAACGAAGGTAGTTGGGGAATGTTTCACACCGTCGACAAAAATAAATATGCAGCATTACAGTTCCTGGCATTGACTGGATTTTACTGAAAGTTTGTGCCAAACTTTGAGCAGTACGGCTGCTCCACTCACCAAATTGTTAGGGGCAAGAACTCTCAGTGGACAGAGGACAGTCAAAAGGCATTTTACAGCCTAAAGACTGCGTTAACACTGCCCTCGGTATTAGCTACACTAGATTACACGAATCCTTTCAAGGTGGCTATCGATGCCAGTGATGTGGGTATTGGTCCGGTGTTCCTGCAGGAGAATGATGAGGGAATAGAAAGACCTATCGGGCATTTTTCTGGGAAGTCGAACGTTCATCAACAGAAATGTTCAACGGTGGAGAAAGAGACTTTAAAGCTGGTGTTGACATTACACCATAACTGTGTTTATATTACCAGCAATGTATCTGAGACAATCGTATACTTTGATCACAACACATTTACATTTGTGGAAAATATTAAGAACAAAAACGTCAGACTGTTTAGATAGAGCTTGTTGTTGCAGCCATTCAATCTGACCATTGTGCGTGTGGCAGATCGTGAAAACGTGAACGCTGATGAGTTATTGAGACTTGAATGAGGTACGGATGTGTTTGGTGGTGGGTGTAGTGTGACCTGAATTTGCATGGGTTTGTGCATGTTTGAATGTTTACAGTTAGCATAGTGCCTCTGTCTGTTTTGAGACTACTAACTGGGTTTGAAGGGTTAAAAATGCAGCCATCTTTTAGCATTGATGGTTCTTTTTTTTTGGGGGGGGGAAGACATGTCACAAAGCTAGTCCCTTTTTTGTCGAAAAGCTGTTCCTTGGCTCAAGGAGACTCTGCCTTTGTTTTTTGTTCAGAGGGACAATAAAACGGTGCCAAGCTCAGATCAGTCTGGTTTGGTACAGAGATGAAAAGGATTTTCAGAGGCCTTTTGTTTATATGGAAATAAATGAGACTTCAGGCCAAAGTGGTCATGCTTTATAAGTGACCAGTATAATGAATGGAGAGTGGTGAGATGTTTTAGCTGAACTCGCTGAGCTGAGCTGAGCAGTTTGCAGTTGGGTTTTGAACTGGGAAGTTCAACTGGGAGCTGTGTGAAAACTCTCTCCCTTTTCTGACCTTCAACTTCAACCTGGAAGTATGTGTTCCATTTATACTGGTTTATATTGGGAGTTTGCTTATTGGGACAGTTGTGTATATTTGGAACAGCATAATTAAGTCTAGCTGAATCGGTTTAATTCTGTCGTGATCGTTTATTCTTTTCTTTGTGTTTCATTGTGTAATTTTATGATTAAAGTTTTTGTCTGTTTTAAAATCTAGTAGTCAACCTAGCTAAATTACACCAGCTAATTTTCATTGTACACTTACTGAAACAAATTGCAAAGGTATGCTCGGGGCTGCCTGCTTAAAAATGTTTTGGTCAGGTCCTGTCATTTGTTTTCCCATAGTATCTGTCTCCCCAATGCAAAAAGCTTTTATATTTCCAACATTTTTGTGGTCATTTCCTTAGCAAAGTCAAAATGTTTGATATCACAGTCACTGGTCCCATAATGCTCTCCCACTTCTGCCTGGAACACCTGACTGGTTTCGTCCCCACAGTGAGGCCCAGCGCTGCACTCCCCTTTGTTGTATCTGATCGATTTTGATTTAAGAAGCTCTCTGGAATAAATTTCAAAACTCCTGCCCCTCTTAAAAAGTTATCAATGACCTAACGATTATTTGGAATAGACATGGCTGAATATAATGATCCTATTATTGTTTTTACACACCTCAATATCTTGGTTATATACCCACTCCCGTACTTTCCTTTATCTGAGGGTCTAATAATATATCTCTAGCAGTGTTTCTGTCATGGTTTTGATCCTGAGCTCTAACCACCAAGCCTCATTACAAGATCGTTCAAGATGTCGTCCCTTCTTACGCCAGTAACTGACTCCATAATTAATAAGGCAACACCACCTCCTCTTTTACCGTCTCTCCTGTCCTGACTATAGATCTGGTACCACAGAATATTGAGTTGTCAGCCCTGACCTCCCTCACACACATCTCAGAAATGGCAAAAATGGCACACTTCCACATGTCACCTCGTTTCCTTATCATATCTGTTAGTCTGATAATATTACAAGCATTAAGGAAAAGTACATCCAACCTGGAATATATTACCTGGAGTTCTTCAGACATCAATTGTTCGTTATGCACCTGCCGAATTCATTAACCAAAACTGTAACTCTGGGAAGGAATGAATATTTGTTGAATTTTAATTTCGTTTTTAGTAAATGTGTTCATCAAATGCAACTTTTTCGGAACTGAACAGTCAGATCCAGATACCACGATTTTCTGCTGATTAGTTCCCTGTTCGGTGTGCAGAGGGGACAGCCCTCAGTAATGGAGAAAGTGAGGACTGCAGATCCTGGTAATCAGAGTCGAAAATTGTGGCGCTGGAAAAGCACAGGCAATCAGGCAGCATCTGAAGAGCAGCAGAGTTAAAGCTTTGGGCATCTGCCCTTCCCATGTTTTCCTTTCCATAATACACAGGATATTGGGAACCATACTTGCTCAGGAAGGCAGCACTGTACAGAGCCCTGAAATGGAAAGCAGGCAATCAGTTTGTTGGACAGGGAGTAAATAAGTTGAGGTGAAATACAGACTGATTGAAGTACAAACATAAAGATAGATAAATCCCTCGGCCAGAAGGGAAACACGCTAGGTTACTACAGGAAGAGAGGGAAGAGATTTCTGTGCCTTTGTCGATGGTCTTTGCGTCTTCACTCTCCATTGGCGTAGAGTCACATGATTGGAGGGTGGCAAATGTTGCTCCCTTGTTCAGGCAAGGAAACAGGGATTGTCCTTAGAATGACAGACCAGTCAGTCTTACATCAGTATTGGGCAAAATATTGGAGAGGATTCTTTAAATTCATAGTTTGATAAGAAATTGTCAGCATGGCTTTGTGAGGGGCAGGTCATACCTCACAACTCTTACTAAATTCTTTGAGGATGGGATTAATCACACTGGAGAAGGTAGCTCAGTGAATGAGGAGTGGATGAATTTGAACAAGGTGTTTGATAAACTTCCCCATGGTAGTTTCATTCAGAAAGTAAGGAGGCATGGTATACAGGGAGACCTATCTGTCTGGATACAGAATTGGCTGGCCCATAGAAGACAGAGGGTGGTGGTAAGTGGGACATATTCAGTGTGGAAGAAGGTGAGCAGTGGTGTTCCGTAAGGATCGGTTCTTGGACCTCTGCTGTGTGTGATTTTGATAAATGACTTGGATGACGAAGTGGAAGATTAGATTCGTAAGCTGGATGATTTAACACAGGTTGGTGGAATTGTGGATAGTGTGGAGGTCTGTTGTAGTTTGCAACAGGACATTGACAAGATGCAGGACTCGGCTGCTTAGTGGCAGATCGTGTTCAATATGGAAAACTGGGATACGATTCATTAGGCAAGGTCGAATTTGAATGCAGAATACAGGGTTAATGGCAGGATTCTTACATTGTGGTGGAACAGGGGGATCATATGGTCCATGGCATAGCTCCCACAAAGTTGCTACCCAGGTTTAAAAGGTTGTTAAGAAGGTGTGTGACGTGTTCATTAGCGAAGGGATAGAGTTTAATAGCTGCGAGGTTATGCTGCAACTCTATGGAGCCCTGGTGAGACCACACTTAAAATATTGTGATCAGTTCTGGTTACCTCGTTCTAGAAAATATGTGGAAACTTTGGTGAGGGTGTTGAGGAGATGTATCAAGATGCTGCCTGCACTGGAGGGCAAATCTTACAAAGACAATTTGAGAAAACTAGGGTGTTTTCCTCTTTGGAACGAAGAAGAATGGATAATTATCTGGTGACTGTGACAATCCGAAAGCTCGTGTGCTTCCAATTAAATCCGTGGGACAATAACCTGGCGTTGTGTGATTTTTAACTTTGTACACCCCAGTCCAACACCGGCATCTCCAAATCATCAAGATTTTCTAACACAGAAATAAAGCATGTACATTTTATTTTATCGAAGAAAGAACATAACTCTTGTGGTGATCAGAATTAGATATTCAATGTCAGAATTCAAAGCAATGTTTTGCCACTCCAATATTTTTAAAGTGGTTGGCTTCTGAATGATGACATATTCAGAGTGAGGAAACGATTGAAAATGTGAGCCTGCACCACCAAGTGCATATCCAAAAGCTTTTTGGAAAGTTTGTGAGATGACCTGATTAATCACCCGCCTAGGCAATGCATTCCAGTCACATGTCACCCTGGACAGAACAGCGCCTCAGTGGTTAGCACTTCTGCCTTCGAGCGCTGGGGAATCAGGTTTCGTTTCAGCCTTTGGTGACTGCCTGTATGAATTTAGTACATTGTATGCGTGGGTTTCGTTTAGGTACTCTGGTTTCCTCCCACAATCCAAAGATGTGCAGGTTAAGTGAATTGGCCATGCTAAATTGCTGAAAGTGTTCAGGGATGTGTAGGTTAGGCGCTTAAGTCAGTGTTAAATATAGGAGGAACATGTTTGTGTAGGTTAGGCTTTGGAGGGTCACTGTGAATTTATGTCTGTGCCACCCTCTCTGTTCAATACAGACTCCACAAACCCTCTCTCAATCCCCTGCCTTTCACTTTAAGTATGTTTTCCTTTGTTTTTGACCCTTCGTGTAAGGGAAACAGCTGCTGTCTGTTCATCCTCTCCATTTCCCTTATGCTCTTGTACACCTATACCATGTTCCCTCCTCAACCTTTCCTGCTGCAAAGACAAAAGGAGCAAGTTTAGCCCTCGCCCTTCAAAGTTTGAGTACTCACTTGTCTTGTTAATTCAGATGTGCATCATCTCACATTTATCAGTGTTAAACTTCATCGGCCATTAATCTGGATACAGAAATCATCTGTTATATCGTCTTGTACCCTAACCATTTCCTCCTCACTGTGAAGAACTCGTCTAATCTTTGTGTCATCCCCAATATTAGTTATCAGTCCACCGCCATCTATCTTCATCATGCCCTCCATCATCATTCATGAATATCACAAACAAACCTGGATTTCCTTCCTGTTCTCTAGATGTTATTCACAAAGGAATAATTAAGAATTCCAGTCTCTTGTTGTTCTTATTTTAGGGAATTTACAGAGTGATGTAGTTAACACCTATCACGAGGGTGCTGCAAGTACCATTTGTGACACAAAGTTAAATTTACCTTTTACACTCTGTCCCTCGGAATGTCTTATTCACAAAGCGTGTGCCTAATTTAGGATGAACTACGGTTTGGCACCTTGCACTGGAACATTAGCCTTTTGTGTGGCACTGTCCTTTGTAACAATAGTCAGAACTGAAGAAATCTTTCATCTTCAGGATGGACACAGATTCATTGGTTGAATCAGTTAATGTGATGAGAATAAATATTCAATTAAATTTTATGTTATGGACAAACTGCAGGAGATCAAATCATATTCTCATGTCTACGTTGAATTGGAAGCAAATACATACTGTTAAAACATTCAAAAATGTTCAGACACAACACCAGGCGACAAAAAAAAACACGTCACCCGTATTTTATGGAGATACAAAACTACACAGTAAATGTACAATCTGATAAAGAAGCAAGTGATAGAAAAAGAAGGACATCGAGTTTTAATTTTCAATGGAATCAGATCCCAATTTTCCTGAACAGTCATGGTTTTCACCCAACCACACTTTTCCAAAAACAAGCTTTACCCAGTCACTAAAACTTCATTAGCCATTCTTCCTCCCCTTCCAACTCTTTTTTCACACTCCTACTTCCCTTGCACTACACCTTCTGCTGCCACATACTCTTCCACTGATGATATCTCTTCACACCCTTCTTCTGCCTTTTTCCACAGTAAGTTACACGAATTCCTTAGTTACTCCCACTTCCACTGGCCATCCCTTACCCCTTTTTGCTTTCCAACTGTGGTGATGGGAGCTCCTGGCTTCTGTGCTGCTATTGGTCATCAGTGAATGATGAGATTGAGATGATCAATGAACAATGTCTAATACTGTATGTCTGTCATTGTCCAATGCATCTTGAATAGGTGTTTTTTTTTTCCCCATACAGAGTGGATCGTTTTTTTTCAGTCTCTCTGTCACAGTGCTTAACCAAACAGCCTCATCCCAAATAGGAAACATCTCTCCTCAGAATCAGAAGTCCATGCATCTGTTTGTCCTTAAACGTTGCGAGGACAGTGACCACATTGTTCAATAAGCCGTGTTCTAGCCTTTTTCTCTTTAGTATTTTAACTGATTTTCCAAGTCAGTTGAGGTGAGATCAGAGTAACTTCCCTTGCCATCAAAGTAGCATTTGACTCATGTAGCATCATTCATCTTCAACAAACTGTTGTTAATGGAAATCAGAGGAAATTCTGTGCTGGTAATTTCCTCAATGAACAATGACTCCTTACCCAGAGCTGTTGGGAATGACAAATAAACTCTGCCCTTATTCGTGCCTTGCAAAACCATGGATGGATTTGTTTTATCAATAACATCAAGATACATTCAATTTTCACAGTTTGGTCTAAAGTCTCAGAAAAATAAGACCTTGCTGTTTGAGTGTCAGCCCAATGAAATCAGAGCATTACAATAAGATAACGATTCTGATTATATTCAATCATTTACTTTCTGAGGACTAATCGTGCGGTGTCGTTGGCACTGAGATCAACATTTTCTCTGTTCAACAGCATCACATCACATTGGCTCAAAGCTGCACCATTCCCCAGTTCTACTTATTCTCCAGCTCATTCGCTGTGCTCGCCAGATATACGAGGCCCACAATATTGAATAACTTATGGATGCCTATGAGCTTCTGGAACCTGCCACCCCACCCATGCCCTGCAATCTGAGTCCATCCCCTCCCCCAACCCTGTCGTGTTATCACCATCCCTCGTAACTTTCCACGCTCTAATGCTGAATTTTCTGTACTCAGCAATGGTCTCAGCTTTATCCCTCTGTGCCCCACTTTAATGAATTTCAGGAACGACATAATGTTGAACTCCTCTTCCAATATCTTCTACTCGGTGTCCATTTCTTTGGGCAAGAGTCCACTCCCCATCCGATAACCCCTTCCCCCAGCTCCAACCCTCTCCCTCCAACTGGATCTATTCTTCTGGCGTTTACCTGAACTCAATATGTTGATTGAGAACGCTCCATGGGAGTTTGGTTGTCTTAAATTCTCTGTATTCACCCTCGCCCTATCCACCCGATCACCCTCTGAACAGACTGTACGCTGTATGCTTCGATACCACCCTGACTATGTTATTCAGCCTGTGCCGATAATGGTGGTGCTGCTGTGGTCTGGTGGACTCACCTGTACATTTCAGAAGCTGAGTGCCAGCTCTCATATACCTCCACATATCAACTGATGGTCCATAAACCTTACATGGCACGTCAGGCTATTTTATTTACTAGATCTGACCACATTTTATCTGGAGATTCCCACTCACTCGACCACACACCCCCCCACCCACTCAACTCCACCTAATAAACCCGAAGCTGATGGTCCTCTGATAGCAGAGTTCGCTTTTATCTCCTCCTGAAAATCCACAAACAGAACTGCCTATGCAGACCCATTGCTTCAGCCTGCTCCTCCCATACAGAGGGGGTGCATGGATACATACGTGGGCCCAAGTTATACATGTTCCTTAATGGGGTACGTAGACCATTCCTTGTTCCAGTTCTATTCCAGCTCCCATCTTTCTCCAATATGTAGACGATATCATCGCTGCTGCTCCTCTCTCTTGTCCAGTATTGGAAAAGTTCATCGTTTCCAATTTGCAACCCTCTCTCACTTTCAACTGGTCTACCTCTGACTCCTCACTTCCTTTCCTCGACATCTCTGATTCTATTTCTGGGGATAGACAAGTCACTGATATCCAGGATTAAGCCACCGACTCCCACAGCCAACTGGAGTACACATCCTCACACCCTGTTTCCTGCGAAGACTCCATTCCATTCTCCCAGTTCCTCCGTCTCCACCGCAATGCTTCTGATGATGTCAACTTCAAAAATGTGGCCTCTGAAATGTCCATCTTCTTCCTCAACTGAGAACCCAGCAGTACTGTTATTGACAGGGCCCTCAACCAGTTCTGACCCACCTCCTGCACTTCTACCCTCAGCCTTTTACATCCCTGCTGCAACAGCATTAGAGTTCCCCTTGTCCTAAACTACCATCCCACCAGCATTCATATGCAGAAGATCATCCGTCTGCATTCCCCCACCTCCAGCGAGATGCAACCACCAGAAACATATTTGCCTCATCTCTCTTTTCCGCTTTCTGAAGTGACCATTTCCTCCAGGACACACTGGTCCGCTCGTTTTTCACTGCCCACGCGTTCCCCGCACTCACACCACCCCCCCCCCCCAGCCTCCACCACAGGTACACTTCACTCTCCCTTGCAGGAGGTGTTACACTTTCTCATTTACCTCCTCCCTCGTCACTAACCAGAGGCCAAACATACCTTTCAGGTGAAGCGGAATCCTACCAACATTACCTACAATCCGGTCTAATACATTCGCTGCTCACATTGTAGACTGCTCTATATTGGGGAAACTAAAGGTGGACTGGGTGTCTACTTCACAGAATATCCAAGCTGTACCTATGCAAATGACCCTGAGTTTCCAGTTGCCTGCCAGGTTAATACCCCATCCAGTTCCCTGACCAATATCTCTGCGTCAGGCTTGCTGCAGTGTTCCAGGACATTTCAACGCAAGCTGGAAGAACAACACCTCAGTTTCCGCGGCTGGACCCTGCATCCATTCAGACTCAAAATAATGTTCAAAAGTTTTAGGGACCTAACTCCTCAATGCCCTCTACCCATACACCAAGCCTTGTTCTCACGTGGCATTCCATTACTCACCCCCTATTGTTAGCTACTAACAGTCTCCATTAACAGATATTCAACCTCTGCTGTATATTAATTTACATTTTCAGGTCTACCATCCGTTCTGAGGAAGGGGCACTGAACTAGAAACGTTAATTCTGATTTCTCTGCACAGATGCTGCAGACCTTTTGCAGCAACTTCGGTTTTTGTTTCAACAATTTCTCACAATGTTTTTGTATCACAATGCAATAGGTCATGGATATTTGGAGCTCTGTCAAACATAGGAACTTTGTAATTTCTCATTTAATGTCCATAAACAAATATTCGAGATTCAACTGAGATAGCAGCTTTGCTTATATTGTTCAGATCAGTCAATTTTTCACAGTTCAGAAAGAAAAAGAAATCGATCGAGGCAAACTCAGCAGGTCTACTGTATAAAATACGGAGGTATGGCATTGAGGGTGCGTTAGAGGCTTGGATTAGGAATTGACTGGCTGGAAGAAGACAGAGGGTAGTAATTGACGGTAAAGGTTCATCTTGGTGTGCAGTTACTAGCGGTGTTCCGCAAGGATCTGTTTTGGGAACATTGCTATTTGTCATTTTAATAAATTATCTGGATGAGAGGCTAGAAGGTTAGGTGAGCAAGTGTGCAGATTATATGAAAGTTGGTGGAGTTGTTGACAGTGAGGAAAGATGTGGCAGGTTACAGCGGGATATAGATAAGCTGCAGAGCTGAGCAGAAAGGTGGCAAATGGAATTCAATGTAGGTAAGTGTGAGGTGATTCACTTTGGTAAGAGTAACAAGAAGATGGGGTACTGGCCTAATGGTCGGATACTTGGTTGTGTGGATGAGCAGAGGGATCTTGGTGTCCATGTACACAGATCTCTGAAAGTTGCCACCCAGGTAAATAGTGCTGTGAAGAAGGCATATGGCGTATTGGCTTTTATTCGTAGAGGAATTGAGTTCTGGAGTCCTGAGGTCATGTTGCAGTTGCATAAGACTCTGGTGCGGCCGCATCTGGATTTTTGTGTGCAGTTTTGGTCGCCATACTATAGGAAGGATGTGGAGGCACTGGAACGGGTGCAGAGGAGGTTTACCAGGATATTGCCTGGTATGGTAGGTAGATCGTATGACGAAAGGCTGAGGCACTTGGGGCTGTTTTCTTTGGAGAAAAGAAGGTTTAGGGGTGACATTATAGAGATGTACAAAATGATTAGGGGTTTAGATAGGGTTGACAATGAGAACCTTTTTCCGCATATGGACTCAGCTATTACCAGGGGCCATAGCTTTAAATTAAGGGGAAGTAGGTATAGGACAGATGTTAGGGGTAGATTCTTTACTCAGCGAGTCGTGAGTTCATGGAATGCCCTGCCAGTAGCAGTGGTGGACTCTCCCTCTTTATGGGTATTTGAACGGGCATTGGATATGCATATGGAGGATAGTGGGCTCGTGTAGGTTAGGTGGCCTTGGGTCGACGCAACATCGAGGGCCAAAGGGCCTGTACTGCGCTGTATTTTTCTATGTTTCTATGTTTCTATGTCTGGCAGCCTCAGAGCAGCGATACACAAAATCAACCTTTGATTCCAATATGACTTTTTCAGAACAGTGTCACATCATATTAGATATATTAATTCTGTTTGTCTCTGCAGATACTTCCTCATCTGTTGCACTTCTACCATCGTTTTCTGTTTCTGTTTCATGTTTCCGTATCACTATATTTCATGTTTCTTGACAGGGCTACATGCTGAAATTGGTTATATATGAACAATGTAGTCCTTTCCTGTTCCTATTATAGTTGGTGTGTCTGTGAATCCTGTGTTACAGCCGAAATCTGTATCTTCTTTAAGATTCAAAGGAAAAAAAGAATATTTTTCTGATTATTCTGTAAAACTCAGGAAGTCCACTTTGTTTGAAAATACATTTTAGAGGCTGTTAAAATTTCATGTGATAATAGGAATAGATTATTGATGTTGGAGCACTCTGTGTCCTTCGTTGAACCGGCTTGTCTACCCCTCTTCAAAGGCTTTGATCACAGAATTATTTACAGCAAAAGTGGGGGAAACTCAGCCCATTGTCTCTTCCAGCTTGGCATGACTAAATCTCTACTGTTAGTCTCCTGTATTGTCCCCATTGCCTTTCACATTTTGTTATTAGGGTCTGCTTTTAATTGTAAGTATCCTGCCAGATATGGAAAATATGATCAATCTCAAGCAAAAAGAAAAGCAGAACCTAGAGGGCAAGCTCAGCAGGTCGGGCAGTATAAGTGAATAGAAATCAAGGTTAATGCTTCAGGTCCAGTGATCCTACACAATCTGTATTCCCAATGATTAAATGTGTGTATATAAAATATAGTTCACTTGATCACATTTAATATTATCCTTTTAGTTCACATTGTCATTCAGCATTGCATCTTCCAAATGTTGGCTGTTTCCTTGTTATGCATTAGCTTTAATTCTGTCTGTCAGAAAGAGGGATGATGACTGGGGAATATCATTGTACTCCCATGCAGTCTGCTAGCCACTGCTCCTATTCCGCCATATCTCCCAGCCAATATCATGTTCACTAGAACCTGATTCATTAATTCATAAGTCTTAATGAATATGTTCATTGTAATTATCACTTTTAGTTTTGGACTGATGCCAAAATGCATCAAAAATACGGTTTACAGCAAATAAAACTGCATTTAAAAGTCTGTCAATTTATATAAATAAATTACTGAAGCATATTTTCTATGAAAGTTCCAAAGTTGCGTCATTAGAGCAGTGAGAGGAACATTCAGAGAAATCCGCACTTCCTGTCCATGTTCAGGGCAACTGTGCCCAGTGATAGTCTGTTCACTAGCGTTTGTTCACGTGGAGGAGAGATCAGCACAGTAACAACATCCTTATTGTGATTGTTTTGGCGGGTGGATGGAATTTTGGAGAGATGGTTACAGCAGAGTAAACGGACAACAGAGCAGAATCATGTAGCCTACGAAAAGAAAATAGTCTTATTCTCCCTCACAACTGACTTCACTCGAGCAATTGGTGATGGGAGTTGTGACCAATAGCCAGCAATGTCAACAAGTAGTCCAGTCCAGATATATTGTGAAATGAATGTGCTGTATTGAAAGCTGGGACTGTTTGCTCTGACTGTGATTGATGTCAGTCTCCATGCAATGCAACTGTGTCACTGGAGGGTTTCCCTCTCCTATTAGTAAGAGGTTTCATTTAGTGCGCTATCCCACTGTAGTAACAGATGCATCAGCTCCAACATTAACAGAGATCAACAGCTGCATAGATCTGAATCTGAGATAACGGACTGGAACATTACAACAATGGACAGGATGTTTTCCTTGAGTCTTTTCGAGATTTCCCCCACTTAAAGATTTCTACCATATCGGATATCAGCTGTGCTGATGATTATTCTGGGCGGGTTGGGGGGTGTGTAATAACCTATGCTCACTATTGTTGGTGTTCTCTTCCTCTGTCCATTCATTAATCCCATAAACAAGTTTGAACTTCGTTGCAATTCCTGTTATCTATATTTGTCAGAGAAAGAAACTATTGTCTTCAGTTTCAATTGCAGTCTCTATTCATTACTCATGAATTGCAGACCACTCCCTCACAAACATCTGTGAACAAAACTGTGCACAACCTCGAGATCCCTTTTTGCCCTGAACTCATTTATGTCTCATGTTCTCTGTATCACCAAACCTGTCCACTACCAGCTCCTAATATCCCCAATCTGCATCTCTGTGTCAGTATTGTTGCTGAACAAACCATTGGCTGCACGTTGGTAAAATGCTGACTTAATTTTTCAAGCTCTCTTCTGACCAGTTTTCCAATTACAAATATTTCAATCACAAAATTGCTCTTGTCTCGGACGCTACTTCATGATTAGGACAATGTATGAATGTAGGAATGTCGGGGATGTAATTCAGAAGCAAAGCTTATTAAATTAAAGATATTGTTTCAAGTGATTTTTTTCAAGTCCATCACAGCTGATGTCAGAACTTAAGTAAAAATGATAAGAATTGGAATAAAAGTGAATTTCACGAAAAACAAACATAAAACAACATTGTTTCTGAAAACGTTCTTCTTTCACTGATCACCTTCGGTAAAGAAATCTAATGTTATTACCCCGTCTGCGTTAATTATGACTTGAGACCCATGACAATGTGCATAACTTTATATTGGCTTGTGGAATGGTCTCATAATCAGGGCAATTAGTGATGGTCACCAAATGCTGCCCTTGGCAGAGATGCCAATATCCCACGAATTAACAAAATTGAAGGTGAAATCAAATAAAGGAAGATGCTGAAAATCTGAAATTATAGAAAGAAATGCAAAGAAACGAACAGAAAGTGCAGGGGAACTTTCCTGAACTGAAAGCAGCTGGAAATGAGTGTGATTAATGCCATTGACAGGGAAGTCTGCTTTGAAGGGGAGGAGGAATCAATAGAGAAAGACAGATATAGAGGAAAATGAGCAAACAAAGAGAATGATGATCAGCTGGGCTGGAAATAAAATGTGAGATTCACCTCTTTTATTGTTCTCCTTTCCCATCTTCTTGAATATCATGCCCTTGTAAATACAGGTATCCCCCACTTTTCAAAAGTTTGCTTTTCAACACTTCCCTTCCCGAATGACATACATTAGGACATTGCTTCGCTAACCAAAAGATATCCGAAGAGGATTTTCACTTTTACGAAGAAAGCCGAAAATTTTCCAATATGAATTAGTGCTACTGCACTTTATACCATATCGGCGTGCGAACGGTTTCTTAGGAACACTCTACTAAGTGTGGTCACCTTCTTATATTCATTAATTAGATATGGGTATCTCTGACTGCGGCAGCATTAGTTCATTTTTCCAGTTGCCCTTGCGAAGACCTTGAGCCATTGCAGTACACGTGTTTGATCTGCTTTGGTTCATTTATTTTAGTCAAATTTACAATGGAAAGGTTTGTTTTTTTTTGTAATTCAGACACATGACCCTAAACAAGAAAACAGAGATCACAGGGTACTTGGACAGAGTGAGGCATACAAGGCATACAAGGTTACAGCTTCACAGGAGGTGGGCAAAGTAAGATCGACATTTGCAAGAATAATATTACTTGAAAAGTGAGAGATTTCAATTTGTCAGTCTAATAATGATAGGGAAGGAAGTGTTCCTGAGCATGCTGGTCCATGTTTTCAAGCCTCTGTGTCTCCTTCCTGTTGGAAGAGGTTGTAGGAGATCATTACCAGTTTGGGAGAGAGATCGTTGATGTTGCCAGCCTTTCTGTGACAATGACAAGTATAAATGGATGGAAGGTTGCCTTCCGTGATGGTCTGGACTATGCACATAACCGTCCGTAGTTTCTTATGGTCCTAGGCAGAGAAGTTACCATGACAGGTCATTATGCACCCGAATAGAATGCTTTGAGTTGCCAGTATGCAGAGCACTGGGAGACAGGCGGTTTCAAAATAGTTAGATGGAACAATTGGCTGTTAAATGGATACCCACTTCCTGGTTGCTGTTTTGATAACAATTGAAATTTAACTGATAATTTTAACTTATGTCCTCTATACCAAAACCTTGTTGAGTGTATTGTATTGCCAATATTGAAACAATGAGCCAACACCTGCTTCGAGCTAATAGAGAAGCCATCACCATCACAACGAAGGGAAACGGATGGACAGTCAGTCAAAGAGAGAATGGAAACAAAACTAGGAAACAAACTGTCACATGGACAGGGAGCAGGGAATATAATAGGTTCAGGGAAAGAAACAGAAGACAGGGAAAATGAAAACACAGGGAAACAGACAGTGTGAGAGAAACAGTGAGAGACAAAGGTCACAGGGAGCTGGGGATAGGGTCAAGGGGAGCTGGGGGAATGGGAGCATCTGGGGGTGAGGACCGGACAGACCTGGGCATCAGCACTGGAGGGAGCTGGGGGTAGAGAGGTGCGGATTTATTATGCCCTGTGCCAAGATGTCCAGGAAGATCATGGTAAGCATGGATGCACTGAATGATGATTGTAAAACATGTCTGAGAGGTATATTGGTTACGCTGCTACAGGGCGTGCGCTAGGCGAGATCAATATGAACAAAGTCAGCATTATCTGAGATTAGAAAGTCCATTCAACATTCTAATAACAGCCAGGAAGAAGCTGTTCCTGAACTTGCTGCTCTGTGTGTTCAAGCGTCTGTACCTTTTGGCCTGATGGAAGAGATTGTGTAAGAAATTAACAGGCATATGATGGGCCTTTGGTAAGGTTAGAACAAAGAACATTCCAGTACAGGAACAGGCCATTCGGCGGTCCAAGCCAGCGCCATTCCAAATCCTCTATCTCAAACTGTCTCCTATTTTCTAATGGTCTGTATCCCTATGCTCCCTGCCAATTCATGTATCTTTCCAGAATCATCTTACATGGAGCACCACTGGTCACAGTTCTCCATTTTGAGAAACTCCCTTCCCCTACTACGTTCTGTCTCCTGTTGCCCAGTCACTTCTGTATCCATGTAGCTAGTACACCCTGGACACCATGTGACTTCACTTTCTCCATTACCTGACCATGGGAAATCTTATCAAACGTCTTCCTGAAGTCCATGTACAAGACATCTACAGCCCCTCTGTCATTAATAAACTTTGCCACTTCCTCAAATAATTCTATTAAGTTGGTAAGACATGTCCTTCCCTGCAGTAAAGCATGTTCCCTATCACAGATAAGAACATTTTCATCCAAATGAGAATAGATCCTATCCCTCAGTATCTTCTCTCGCAGCTTCCCTACCCCAGAAGTCAGGCTCACCGGTCTATAATTCACTGGATTATTCATGCTACCCGTCTTAAACAAGGGCATTAGAAACTTTCCAGTTCTCTGGGACCTCAGTTGTGTTCAAGGATGTTACAAACATATCTGTTAGGACCCCAGCTATTTTCCTCTCTCCCTTCCCTCAGTAACCTGGGATAGATGTTGGTAGCCTTTCTGTGGCAACGAGCCGTGCAAATAGAGTCAATAGTTGGGAGATTGGAGTCCGTCATAGTCTGGGCTGTAAACACAGTCTTCTGTAGTTTCTGATGGTCCTGTGCAGAGTGTGGCCATACCAGACCATTACGCACCCGGACAGAACGTTCACAATAGTGCATCTGTAGAAGTATTGCATGCTAAATGTCCTGAGCCAAGTGAGGAAGGAGAGACGTTTTTGAACCAACTTGATTGTCACACCTATGTGAGAAGTCCAGCGTACGTTGCCAGTTATCATCACTCCGAGGGACTTGACGCTCCGCAATCTCTCAACCGTTGTTGAAGATAGGGGCTTGTTCCCCTCCTTTCGTTCTAAAGTCAATGATGAGTTCTTTACATTTGCCGAATTTGAGAGGGAGGTTATTATTATTCCATCATGCCACCAAACCCACTATCTCCTTTCTGTGTACAGACTTATCGTTGTTTGATATTCCTCCTGCTTTGGTGATTTCATCAGGAAACTTACAATTGGCATTGTTTGGAATTTGGCAACACAGCCGTGTGTACAGAATACAGTAGGGGCCTGAGGGACACAGCCGTGTGTGTACAGGGAGTACAGTAGGGGGCTGATGATACCGCTATGGGTGTACAGGGAGTACAGTAGGAGGCTGAGGGACACAGCTATTGGTGTACAGGGAGTACAGTAGGGGGCTGAGGACACAGCCGTGTGTGTACCAGAGTACAGTAGGGGACTGAGGACACAGCTGAGTGTGTACAGGGACTACAGTAGGGGGGCTGATAACAAAGCCATGTGTGTACAGGGAGTACAGTACGGGGCTGATGACACCGCTATGGATGTACAGGGAGTACAGTAGGAGGCTGAGGGACACAGATATTGGTGTACAGGGAGTACAGTAGGGGGCTGAGGGACCCAGACCTGTGTGTACTGGAGTACAGTAGGGGGCTGAGGACACAGCTGTGTGTGTACCGGAGTACAGTAGGGGGCTGAGGACACAGCCGTGTGTGTACCGGAGTACAGTAGGGTGCTGAGGACACAGCCGTGTGTGTACCGGAGTACAGTAGGGGGCTGAGGACACCGCCGTATGCGTAAAGGAAGTACAGTAGGGGGCTGAGGGACACAGCTGTGTGTGTACAGGAAGTACAGTAGGGGGCTGGGACACAGCCCTGTGTGTAAAGGGAGTACAGTAGGGGGCTGAGGACACAGCCCTGTGTGTGTACAGGGAGTACAGCAGGGGGCTGAGGGACACAGCCGTGTGTGTACCTGAGTACAGTAGGGGGCTGTTGACACAGCCGTGGGTGTACAGGGAGTACAGTAGGGGGCTGAGGGACACAGGTGTGGGTGTACAGGGAGTACAGTAGGGGGCTGAGGGGCAGAGCTGTGTGTGTACGGAGTATAGTAGGGTACTGATGACAGAGCCGTGTATGTACAGGAGTACAGTAGGGGGCGGTTGACAAAGTGGTGTGTGTTCGGGAGTACAGTAGGGGGCTGATGACACAGCCATGTTTGTACAGGGAGTACAGTCGGGTACTGAGAGCACAGCCATGGGTGTACAGGGAGTGCAGTAGGGGTCTGATGACACAGCTGTGGGTGTACAGGGAGTACAGTAGGGGGCTGGTGACACACCCGTGGGTGTACAGGGAGTACAGTAGGGGGCTGATGACACAGCCATGGGTGTACAGGGAGTACAGTAGGAGGCTGAGGGACACAGCCGTGTGTGTACCGGAGTACAGTAGTGGGCTGAGTACACCGCCATGTGTGTACAGGTTGTACAGTTGAGGGTGAGGGACACAGCTGTGTATGTACCGGAGTACAGTAGGGGGCTGAGGACACAGCCGTGTGTGTATAGGTTGTACAGCTGAGGGTGAGGGACACAGCTGTGTATGTACCGGAGTACAGTAGGGGCTGAGTTCTCCGCTATGTGTGTACAGGTTGTACAGTTGAGGGTGAGGGACACAGCTGTGTATGTACCGGAGTACTGTAGGAGGCTGAGGACACAGCCATGTGTGTACCGGAGTACAGTAGGGGGCTGAGGACACAGCCGTGTGTGTACCGGTGTACAGTAGGGGGCTGAGTACACCGCCATGTGTGTACAGGTTGTACAGTTGAGGGTGAGGGACACAGCTGTTCATTTACCGGACTCCAGTAGAGGGCTGAGGACACAGCCATGTGTGTATAGGTTGTACAGTTGAGGGTGAGGGAATCAGCTGTGTATGTACCGGAGTACAGTAGGAGGCTGAGGACACAGCAGTGTCTGCACCGGAGCACAGTAGCGGGCTGAGGACACAGCTGTGTGTGTACAGGGAGTACAGTTGGGGGCTGAGCGCACATCTCTTGGTGCACAGGAAGTACAGTCAGGGGTACAGACACAGCCATGGGTATACATGGAGTACAGTAGCGGGCTGAGGACACAGCCATGTGTGTACAAGGAGTACAGTAGGGGGCTGAGGGCACAGCTGTGTGTGTACAGAGAGTACAGTAGGGGACTGAGAACAGAGCAGTGTGTGTACAGATGGTACAGTAGCGGGCTGAGAACACAGCCGTGCATGTACGATGAGTACAGTAGGGAGCTGAGGGACTCAGCCGTATGTATAAAGGGAGTAAAGTAGGGGGCTGAGGATGCAGATGTATGTGTACAGGCCGTACAGTCGAGGGTGAGGACACAGCTGTGGGTGTACAGAGGATACAATAGAGGGCTGAGAACACAGCCGTGGGCGTACAGGGAGTACAGTAGAGGGTTGAGGGACACTGCCGTGTGTCTACAGGTAGTACAGTAGGGACCTGAGAACACAGCCGTCGGTGTACAGAAAGTACAGTAGGGAGATGAGGACACAACCGTGTGTGTACAAGGAGTACAGTAGGGGGCTGATGGCACAGCCGTGTGTGTACAGGGAGTACAGTAGGGGGCTGAGGGACACAGCCAACTGTGTACAGGGAGTACAGTAGCGGGCTGAGGGCACAGCTGTGTGTGTACAGGGAGTACAATAGGGGACTGAGGACACAGCTGTGTGTGCACAGGGAGTACAGTCGGGGGCTGAGGACACAGCTGTGTGTGTACATGGGGTATAGTAGCGGGCTGAGGGCACAGCTGTGTGTGTACAGGGAGTACAGTTGCGGGCTGAGGACACAGCTGTGTGTGCACAGGGAGTACAGTAGCGAGCTGTGGGACACAGCCGCGTGTGGTCAGGGAGTATGGTAGTGAGCTGAGGGACACAGTTTCATGTGTACAGGGAGTACAGTAGCGGGCTGAGGACACAGCTGTGTGTGTACAGACAGTACAGTATGTGACTGAGGGCAGAGCCATCAGTGTACAGGGAGTACAGTAGGGGGATGAGGACACAGCCGTTTGTGTACAAGGAGTACAATAGGGGGCTTAAGGCACAGCCGTGTGTGTACAGAGAGTACAGTTGGGGGCTGAAAACACAGCCGTTTGTGTACGGTGAGTACAGTAAGTAGCTGAGGTACTCAGCCGTATGTGTAAAGGGAGTAAAGTAGGGGGCTGAGGATGCAGCCGTGTGTGTACAGGGAGTACAGTAGGGAGCGGAATGCACAGCCGGGGTGTACAGGGAGTACAGTAGGTGGCTGATGACACAGTCGTGTGTGTACAAGGAGTACAGTAGGGGGCTGAGGGACACAGCTGTGTGTGTACAGGGATTACAGTAGGGGGCTGAGGGACACAGCCGTGTGTGTACAGGGAGAACAGTAGGGTGCTGAGGACACAGCCGTATGTGTACAGGGAGTACAGTAGCGGGCTGAGGACACAGCCGTGTGTGTACAAAGATTACAGTAGGGGGCTGAGGGCACAGCTGTGTGTGTACAAAGAGTACAGTAGGGGGCTGAGAACAGAGTCGTGTGTGTACAGGGAGTACAGTAGGGGGCTGAGAACACAACCGTGTGTGTACAGGGAGTACAGTAGGGAGCAGAATGCACAGCCGGGGTGTACAGGGAGTACAGTAGGGGGCTGAGGACACAGCCGTGTGTGTTCAGTAGGGGGCTGAGGACACAGTCGTGTGTGTATAAGGAGTACAGTAGGGGGCTGAGGGACACAGCCGTGTGTGTACATGGAGTACAGTAGGTGGCTAAGGACGCAGCTGTAGTTGTACAGGGAGTGCAGCAGGGGGCTGAGGGACACAGCCGTGTGTGTCCAGGGATTACAGTAGGGGTGTGAGGGACACAGCCGTGTGTGTACAGGGAGAACAGTAGGGTGCTGAGGACACAGCCATGTGCGTACAGTGAGTACAGTAGGGGGCTGAGGACACATCTTCCAGGACCTCCAGTGTTGAATATTATAGTGGCGGAGGTACAGATACCTATCTTCACTAATTGTGGTCTGTGGGTTAAAAACTGGGGGATCCAGATGCAGAGGGTGGAGCCACGACTAAGGTCACGGAATTTTGAGATCAGTCTGGAGGGGATAATGATGTTTAAGGTGGAGCTGTCGTCAATGAACAGGAGTCTGGTGTAGGTGTCATTGTTGTCCAGATGTCCTAGGACGGAGTGCAGGGCGCGGGATGCGGCTTCTGTTGTGGACCCATTACATCAGTCGGCATATTATAAGGGATAAAGTCAGGCTGGGAGATTGGAGGTGATATGGGGCATAACTAGCCTTTCAAATCACTCCATGTTTATTGAGGTTACAGCCACTGGGCGGTAATCATTAAGTCATTAAATCATGAGCTTTCTCACTTACAAGGTTGATGTTGGTTTTCTTGAAGCAGGTTGGGACTTCAGCTTGTGGGAGGGAATGGCTGAAATTGTATGTGAATACCTCGACCAGTTGGTCCTCGCAGGATCTGAGTGCTCAGCCGTGAACTCTATCCAGGCCCGGCGCTTTCCTTGATTTGACCTGCAGGAAGACTGATCATGTCTGCAGCGGTGACAGAGGGCACAGGTACATCCGAGGTTGTCGGGGCAGGTTTCACACTGGCAGTCACACAGTTATTTCATCATACACATCCCCTCGCTGACCTCCCTCCATCGTCATCAATACACAGTGACAAGGTTGACCACGCAGTTAGTTATGAGACGGAGTGAAATCAATAGACTGGGAATGTGCACCATAATGAAGTAAACTCACAATAAAAGGGGGTAGGGTGTGCTTCCACTGAGAGTCAGTGGTGCAGGGAGTGAAGACTCTCCAGGTGTAATTCAAGTCAAGCCACTGTTTCAACCTGAATGGAGTCAAGCACCTTGACTGTTGTGACTTGTAGATGGTGGTCGGTCCTTCGGGTGCCAGGAAATGTATTATATAGGAACAAACTGAACAAAGGACTTGAGGGCAGTTTTGCTAAGTTTGCAGATGATATTGAGGAAGTGGGGAAGCTGCAGAAAAGCTTGAACAGTTTAGGATTGTGGCAAAACACATGGCTGATGGAACACAATATGGGAACGTGTGAGAATAATCACTTTGGTAAGGCGAAATAGAGGAGACACTATGTTCTAATAGGATCCATTAAATCTGAAGCACAAAAGGATTTTGAAGCACTCATCCTCTCTCATGGTTAAAGTGCATGTTCAGTTGGCAGTTAGGAAAGCAACAGCAATGTTCACACTCATTTCAAGAGAGCAGGAATGCAAGACGGGAGACATCCTGCTGAGAATATAATGGGCTATGGACAGACAGCATTTGGCCAATTGTGAGCTGTTTTGGACACGATCTCTGGAGAAAGATCTGCTGGTGTTGGAGGTGATCCATCCTGGGAATGACGGCTTGTCATATGAGCGGCAATGTGTGTACTCGATGGAATTTAGAAGAATTGTGTGGGGTGGGGGAGGGGGGGTGTCTGATTGAAACTAATGGATGACTGAAAAGATTCCCGCCTCAGGTGACTGACTGTGTGGAGTTTGCAACTTCTCCCCGTGTCTGCGTGGGTTTCCTCCGGGTGCTCCGGTTTCCTCCCACAGTCCAAAGATGTGCAGGTCAGGTGAATTGGCCATGCTAAATTGCCCGTATTGGTAGTTGAAGGGGTAGATATAGATGTAGGGGTATGGGTGCGTTACGCTTCGGCGGGGCAGTGTGGCCTTGTTGGGTCGAAGGGCCTGTTTCCACACTGTAAGTAATCTAATCTAATCTAATCTAAACTAATCTAATTGATACAGTCAGTACGTAGAAGATATTTCCACTTTTCATAGAGACAATGATATAATGGCACAGTATCACAGTGAAGGAATGGGCTGAATGGCCTAAATCTATTGCTATATCTCATGCCGTTTAGGACATCGGGTCTATTATTCAGTATAGACTTGTAAGTCTCTGACCTGCTCTTGTAACTCTTGTATTTGTATATTGATTTGATTTCACATTCTAATCAATGGTAACCCCTGTGATATGGATGGTCGGAGGATTCAGTGTCAGCCAGGACTCCATTAATATTTTGAATATGAGATGCTATCAGTGAATCTCATCTTGCGGGAGTACATTCTCTCTACGATGATTGTCATTTTCTGTCTGGTATTTTCGAAGGATTGATCCTGTTGCGCTAGAATTGTTGATATAAACAAAACAGGTGCAATTTATCACAGCATTCAGCAACAATATATCATCGAATACGGAACACCCTTTCATAACAGAAAAGTCCAAAATGTTCAATATTAGAAACACTTATTTCCGGTTCGTGTTGAAAGCAGATAATCTGCCCCATCAAGATGCTCAACTTGGAACTACTTTTAAAAAAAATTTTTTTGGATGTGGGCATCGCTGGATGAGCCCAGCATTTCTTGCCCGTCCGCAGTTACCCTTGAGAAGGTGGTGCTGAGCTGCCTTCTCGAACTGCTGCAATCTACCTGCTGTGCGGTGGCCCACTAGTGATTAAAGAGGGAATTTCACACAGCAACAGTGAAGGAACAGCAATACATTTCCAAATCAGGATGTTGACTGGTTTGGAGGGGAATTTGAAGGTGGTGGTGTTCCCAAAAGTCTACTGGCCTTGTCATTCCAGATGGAAGTCTTCGTGAGATTGGAAGGAGCTGTCTGAGGATCTTTGGGGAATTTCTCCATTGTGTCTTGTAGTTAGTGCACACTGCTGCTCCTGGGTGACTATGGTGAAGGGAGTGAATGCTTGTGGATGTGGTGCAAATCAAATGGGCTGTTTTGTCCTGGATTGTGTCAAGCTTCTTTAGTGTTGTCGGGGCTGCACCCATTCAGACAAGTGAGAACATTCGATCTCTTTCCTGACTTGTGCCTTGTAGATGATGGACAGGCTTTGGGGAGTCAGGAGGTGAGTTTCTCCTGCAGTATTCCTAGCCTCTGATCTGCTGTTATAGTCATGTGGCGAGTCCAGTTGAGTTTCTGATCAATGATACCCCCTCCCCCCCAGGATATTGATAGTGGGGGCGTTTAGTGATGATAATGCTGCTGAATACAAAGTGGTTACATTGTTTCTTATTGATGACAGTCATCATCTGAATTTATGTGGTGCAACTGTTACTGGCCACTTGCCAGCCCAAGCCTGGATATTGCCCAGATATTGTTGCTTTGGGCATGGACTGCTTCCGTACCTGAATATTTACGAATGGTGCTGAACATTGTGCAGTCATCATCGAATATCCCCACTTCTGACCTTGATGGAAGGAAGGTCATTATTCAAGCAGCTGAAGATGTTTGGACCGAGGATATTATCCGAAGGGACTACTGCAGAGATGTTCTGGAGCTGAGATGACTGACCTCGAACAAAAATAACCATCTTCCTATCTGTCAGGTATGACTCCAATAATGGAGTGTTGGCACTCGAGACCGTTTTTGTTTGTGGTCCTTGGTGTCATATTTGGCGGAATATAGCCTTGGTGTCAAGGACTGGAATTCAGTTCATTTTTCTATGTTTACACAAAGGCTGTGACGAGGTCAGGAGCTGAGTGACCCTGGCAATACCCAAAGTGAGCGTCACTGAGCAGGTTATTTTTGAGCAGATGCTGCTAGATAGCACTGTTGATGACACCTTCCATCATTTTACTGCTGATGGAGAGTAGAGTGATAAGGCGGTATTTGGAAGGGTCGAATTTGTCCTGCATTTTATGCACAAAACATACTTGAGCAGTTTTTCCCCATTGTCGGTTTGTTAACATACTGGAACAGCTTGGCTAGGGGAGTGGGAAGTTCTAGAGTACAAGTCTTCTGGACTATTGCCGGCATGCTGTCAGGGGCCATTGCCTTTGCAGTATCCAGTGCCTTCAACCGTTTCTCGATATCAGTTAATCGAATTTGTTGAAGGCTGCTATCTGTAATGATGGGGACCAGTGGAGGAGGCCAAAATGGATCATACACTCAAAACTTCTGACTGAAGCTTGCAACGAAAGCTTCAGCCTTATATTTTGCACTGATGTGCTGGGCTCTTCCATCATTGAGGTTGGGGATGTTTGTAGAGACTCCTACTCCGGTGAGTTGTTTAATCGTCCACCACCATTCACGATCGGATTAGCAGGACTGCAGAGCTTAATTCTGATGCATTAGTTCTGTGATTGCTAAGCTCTGTCTGTCCCTTGCTGTTTATGCTATCTGGCACGCACGTATTTCTGTTTGGAAGCTTCAGCAGATGAACATTTTATCTTCATCTATTCCTGGTTCTGCTCCTGGCATGCCCTCCTGTATTCTCCATTGAACCAGGGTAAATCCTCTGGATTGATGGTATGGTTGAATAAGGGACATGCTAGGCCGTGACGTTACAGATTGTGCTGGAGTATAGTTCTGCTGCTATTGATGGTCCGCAGTGTGTTATAGACGGTCAGTCTTGATTTGCTAGATCTGCTAGAAGTCTGTGCCATTTAGCATGGTGATAGTGCCACACAACACAATAGAGGTTGTGGAGAGAATAAAGTTTGTATCCACAAGAACAGTGTGGTGGTCACTTTTACCGATACTGTCATGGACATATACATCTGCAGTTGGTAGATTGGTAAGGATGGGTCAGGTATGCTTTTTTAACCTCTCGTTCATTCCCTCACCACCTTCTGCAGACCCAATCTAGTAGCTATGTCCTTAGGAGCCGACCAGCATGATCAGTAGTACTGCTGCCAAAACCACTCTTGACATTTGAATTTGAAATCCCCCAGCCAGAATACACTTTGTGCCCTTGCCACAGTCAATGCTTTCTCCAAGTGTTGTTTAACATGGAGGAGGACTGATTCAGCTGAGGAAGGATGTTACGTGGTAATCAGTAATAGACTCCTTTGTCCATGTTTAATTTGTGTTTTCTTCTGTAAGGTATGATTCCGTGAGTATGGCTATGTCAGGCTGTTGCTTAACGAGTCTGTAAGGCAGTTGTTTCAATGTTGGCACTCGACCTCAGATGCTCGTAAGGAAGACATTGCAGGTTCTAAAGTGATGTTTCTAATGTTGACTTTTCTGGTGCCCATTTCAATGCCAGATGGCCCATCCAGTTTCATTTGTTTGAAATTTTGTAGCGATTGGTACAACTGAATGACTCATTACACCATTTCAGGGGGCGATTGAGAGTCCATGACGTCGCTTTAGGTCTGGAGTTGCATGTCAGCCAGACCAGGTGAGAATGGAAGATTCCTTCATTGCAGGATATTGGTGAATCATATGGATTTTTCTGACAATCGGTTGATGCTTTCATTCTCATGGATAGATTCTTAATTCGAGGGATATTTTTACATTATCGAATTGAATTTACACCGTCTGCAGTGGCGAGATTCAACCTGGATCCACAGAACAGGAGCTGATTTTTCTGGATTGATAATTTATTGGTAATACCATGAGACCTACTTGGAACCACATGTTGTACTCAGCTGCCATTTCTTGTGTTACCCTGTTTTTCATTCATTGCTTATGCTATTCTGGAATCTCATCCTTCATTAAATCCTGATTGAAATACACCGTCATGAAAGTCTTCTCGACTGCTCGAATTTCATTCAGTCTGTTTTGTTTGAACAGACATTTCAAGGCAGCTGTACACCAGAGAAGAGGAGGAGAAGATAATGGGCGATTGTGCACTGTACCTGTCACCGGACCAGCATGTCTGTCCAGGAAGTATTTATTGTGGGTCAGAGAACCTCAATTATTATGGCATGGATGGATGCCATTCAGCCCATCGTGGAGTCACAAGCTCTCCAACTGCACAATTGGAGATAGAGAGAGTGTGTGAAGAGAGATTGTGTTAGAGAGAAATAAACAGAGAGAAAGCAAGTGAAGGGAGAAAAACTGAGAGAGGATCGAAAGGGGAGCGACTGACTAAGTGCGAGAAGAAGAGGTTGAGGGTGAAATTAGATAGATCAGAAGACTGCATTACGGTAGATAAATATGGACACACAGAATTTAGATGCTTTATTTAGAAATTCCTCTGGATGGCAAGCCCTTTGCCTGGGCACCATACACTGTGAGCACTGTGCTGATACTGGCTGTCATCCCAAATTATTTATTTCCCACAATATCACAGATCTGGGTTACTGACAGCTAAACAGAACGCATTAGGCAATAGACTGTGCAAAGATCAGCAGGAAATAATAACCACCACGCCGCCTCCACGACACCCCCCCGCCCCCCCCCCCCCGGCCACACCGATACTGTATGAGAGACTAGGCCAGAGAATCTCAGTGAGAGGACTCACTGACAGGTGAAATCACGATCTTAGCTTTGGGTCAAATAATGATTGATAAAGTTTGCATATCACTTTCCAAGTTATTTAACTCACATTTCAATTTATATAGCTCAATATCAAGAGTGTATTTTAACAACCTTATCTCTTTGTACTTTGCATATATTGGTGGGTGCAGAAAATCATTTTCTTCCTGTATTTTATATTGCATAAACACATTTCATTAATATTGTCCCTGCTAATTTTTCATTGTAGATGTATTCTTGAATCTGTTCTTCATATGAGTTCCAAAGCGTAACATTCCAATTCTGGTAAATGGAGAACATCACTGTCCCCCCACCCAGTCTAATCAGTCATGTCCCCCATTCCTCTCCGTCTTCTGTCTTTTCCCCAATATCATAATCACAATGTAATTGAAGTAGATTCAATGACACTTCATGACAGTTCCTTAACATCGATAACATTAACAGCATGACCCACACCTGCCCTCTCTGATCCTGGAATAACAACCTGAACTGTGTTGGTCATGTGCATTTCTCTGTTAGCGTATCCATGCCGTTAGTTTGTTGTAACCCACATCTTTTTTGACACATTTAGCTATCAGATCATGAATGGTAGTTGTTTCCTGAATGTTTTACAGATATTGCAATGGCTGATCAGTAGTTACAGGATTCATTTCTGTATTTATGAACAGAGAAGCATGTTTATGTTCCGTTAAACTTCTGGCATTACTTCCATATCCATGGCTGACTGAAAGATTATACACAATCAATCTGCCATCTTCAACATTCGTTCCTTCAGTCACACTCGCATATCACACCCAGAATGCATAAATGTTCAACGTTATTTTGAATTTAAATAAAGTAGCTTTGAATTCAAAGGGGTTAACTGGAGCCATTTGTTGAGCGATTGTAATTATGTCAGTCTCCATGGATCGTATGCGCCACTAGAGAGGTTCTCTCTTCTATCAATAAGGGAATGCTTTCAGCGTCTTATCCCATAACGAGCGGTAGCATGTCCAACAGCAATAAGAGGGATTAGCAGCTTCAGAGAGAAGGGCACAAGAGATGGAAATCCGGGAACATTAGACTGGAATGTTCCAACAATGGATCAGAATCTGGGAACATTAGAGTGAAGTGTTCCAACAATGGATCAGAATCTGGGAACATTAGACTGGAATGTTCCAAAACTGGATCAGAATCTGGGAACATTAAACTGCAATGTTCCAATTATGGATAGGAGTTTATCCTATGTTTATTTACTGGCTTTCACGGCCTTGGATATCATTAGCATCGCGGATTGAAAATATACTGATGGTTATTCAAGCTGGTTACTATCCTATCCTTGCTATAGTTGGTGTTCCTGGAAGTGACTCTATCTGTTTAGTGAAATGGTCTGAACTGAATCGATGCTCATGATATGCAGCTTTTGTAAACATGCAAGCCGACGTTTTCAGCTCCAATCAAATTTTCATTCCTTAGAAATTATAACTAGCAAACTATTATTTACAAATTAATCACCAATATGCGAGGGTAAAACACACTGTTCTCAACCTATTTGATCCGTTTTATTCTGCAAAGGATACATCATCTCCATATCCTCCCCACATACCAATCCTGTCCAGTCCCACCATTAAGACGTCCCAGTCTCCTCCTCAGCCTCAGTTCAATTCCTGAATAAACCATCGTTTGTGCCTTTGTTAATTCCAGATACATCTGTTTCAAGTCCCTTCTAACCACGTGTCCATTACAAAATAATTGCACTTGAGATGTTTAACTTGTTCTCTGCACAACATCTGAAAGATGGGCAGACAGTGTATGGTGGGTCGCGTCATTAGCTCGTATTCTTGAACCACAGAAGAATAACTTCTTGATATCGGCTTGCCTTATGCCCATTAGAGAAGTCAGTGGATCATCCTTTTCTGGTCAAATCTCTGTTTAACTGCAAACCCACGGCAATTTGTTTTACTATTTATTGTCCTGTGGAACAGCTGAAACAGCCACTCAGTTCAAGATCGACATAACATGCTGGCCTGAGCATGGCTGCACACATCCCGTGAGGGCAGAACAAAAGGAAAGGTAGCTCCCTTCCTCTGCCTGAATCCCATATTCTTCCGGCTCAGTTCCATTCAGGTAGGTAGCCATTCACTGTTTTAGATGCATTCTTTGTGATTGAGTCTCTTCCAAGAGCGATTGTCCATCTCCATGGGCACCTCTGGTGCTGACCTAAAGATGTAAGGATGTTTTTAAATTCGACAACAGTGGCAATGTATTGTAAATTAATTGTTTCCTGTTTCACACGAAAGAAATGGAGCCAGCTAAGTGAGGGAAAGGAATTATTGTGATCAAACCTGAGAGTGTTGTTGAGGCAGTATTTGGGGTATTGTGGACAGATTTTCTTTCCTTTGTATGGAGTGATCTCCTTACCTCAGAGAGAGGGAAGAGGGGTTCCACCATATTAATCCCTCGGATGATGGCACCATGAGGAGTGAGTGAAGATTGATCTGTAGCGCTGTGAGAGAATACGAGGTGATTGCATTGAACCCTGAGAGGGATGGACAATCACTCCTTATATTCTAAACAGACAATGAGAAAGTGATAAATTCCATGACTGCTATTTCACTCAGGATACATGCTTCGGGATAGTGTAATTGCCTGGGTGGACGTTGCGCCCATGCACCCCAACCCCCACTCCCCATTGAGACAGACGAAGAGGTCCAAGTTTTGAATAAACTCTCCCCACATTAATACAGTGCAGTTGGTGTGTGATCCTGCTCTGAATGTCATATTATCCACCAACCCGACAGCAGCCACAGTACATTCATTCTAAAACAGTTAACTATTCCCAACAGCTTCTGGCCATCATGAAGAACATGAATCTATCTTCTCAGAGATGCAAGGTACTTCCTTAAGGTTTAGACCAGAAGACTATAAGACATTGGAGCATAAATTAGGACAGTTAGCCCATCGGGTCTGCTCCGTCATTCAATCATCGCTGATAGGTTTCTCAAACTCATTCTCTCACCTTCTCCCCATAACCCTTCATCCCCTGGATAATCAAAAACTATCTATCTCCGTCTCAAGTATAGTCAGTGACATTCCCCCGCAGCCTTCTGTGGCAATAAATTTCAAAGATTCACCATTCTATTGTTAAATAACTTTCTCCTTATCACTGTTCTAAAAAGTGTTCCCTTTTATCTAAAGCTGTGCCCTCGGATTCTAATCCAATGGAAACGTCTTATTTACATCCACTCTCTCCAGGTCATTCAGTATTCTGTCTATTTCAATTACTTTCCCTCTCATCCTTTCAAACTTTATCAAGTATAGACCAAGAGTACTCAAACATTCCTCATGCAATAAGCTTTTCATTCCTATGACAATTCTCATGAAAATCTACTGAACACGCTCCAGGACCAGTACATCCTTCCTGAGGTATGGAGCTCAAAAATGAACACAATACTCCAAATGTGGTCTAACCAGAGGCGTATACATTCAGTTCTTATACTCAATTCTTCTCGTAGTAAATGCTCCCAATCATAATTGCAATTGCCCTCCTAACTACTACCTCAACCTGCAAGCTGACCTTGAGAGAACCCGGCACTAGAAATCCCAAGTCCCTTTGCACTTCAGATTTCTGAATTTTCTTGCCATTTAGAAAATAGACCATGCCTCTATTCTTCGCGCCAAAGTGCATGACCTCACACTTTCCAATGTTGGAATGCATCTGACAATCTCTTTACCTGTCCAAATCCTTGTTCAGCCTCTCCGCTTCCTCAATACGACCTGTCCATCTGCCTATCTTTATATCTACTGGCAATTCCCTCAACTAGATTGTTAATGTAACAAGTAAAAAGTTATGATTCCAACACTGAGCATTCTGGATCACCACTTGTCACCGGCTACCATCCTGAGAAGTACTCTTTTATCCCCACTCTCTGCTTTCTGCCAGACAGACAAGTTTCTATCCATGCCACTACCTTGCCTCTTACACCACGGACCCATAACATACTCATAAATCTCCTGTGTGACACCTTGACAAAGGCCTTCTTGAATTCCAGGTGGATAACATCCATTGTCAGTGCTTGGTCGAGCTGCTCATTTCCTCTTCAAAGAATTCCAATAGATTTGTCAGGCATTAACTTCCCTTGATGAAATCGTGCCGACTTTGCCCTATCTTACCAAACACGTTCAATTATTCAGAAATCTCATCCTTCACAATGGATTCCAGGATCTTACCCACGACAGAGGTTAAACTATTCATGGTGTTTTGTTTTGTATTTTTCCTTATTCCCTTGTTAAACAGGGGTGTCACGTTAGTCGGTTTACAGTGCTCTAGGATCGTTCCCTACTCTAGTGATCCCTGAAAGATCAGAACGATCGCCTCCACTCCCTCTTCAGCAATCTCCCTTATAATACTGGGATGTAGTCCATCTGGTTAAGGTTAATTAACCATCTTCGGGTCATTGCATTTTTTTCTAGCATGTTCTCCATGGTGGGGGGCATCATACTCAGCTCTGGCCCCTCAATGTCTTGAATGTTTACGGTATTACTCGTGCATTCCACCATGGATGCTAATGCAAAGTAATTATTCAGTTCCTTGGCCATTTTCTTGTTCCCCACTGCTATCTCTCCAGTATCATTTCCCAGCAATCCAATGTTCACTTTTAGAACATAGAACATAGAACATAGAACAGTCCAGCACAAATCAGGTCCTTCAGCGCATGATGTTGTGCCGACCAGTGATCCTCATGTATGCACCCTCAAATTTCTGTGACCATATGTATGTCGAGGAGTCTCTTAACTGTCCCCAATGACCCTGCCTCCACAACTGCTGCTGGCAACGCATTCCATTCTCTCACAACTCTCTGTGTAAATAACTCACCTCTGACATTCCCTCTATACTTTCCTCCAACCAGCTTAAAACTATGACCCCTCGTGTTAGTCATTTCTGCCCTGGGAAATAGTCTCTGGCTATCGACTCTATCTATGCCTCTCATTACCTTGTACACCTCAATTAGGTCCCCTCTTTACCTCCTTTTCTCCAATGAAAAAAGTCCGAGCTCAGTCAAGCGCTCCTTATAAGATAAGCCCTCCATTCCAGGCAGCATCCTGGTAAACCTGCTCTGAACCCGCTCCAAAGCATTCACATCTTTCTTATAATAGGGCGACCAGAACTGGACGCAGTATTCCAAGTGCGGTCTAACCAAAGTTTTATAGAGCTGCAACAAGATCTCACGACTCTTAAACTCAATACCCATGTTAATGAAAGCCAAAACGCCATATGCTTTCTTAACAACCCTGTCCACTTGGGTGGCCATTTTAAGGGATCTATGAACCTGCACTCAAGATCGCTCTGTTCCTCCACACTACCAAGAATCCTATCCTTAATCCTGTACTCAGCTTTCAAATTCGACGTTCGAAAATGCATCACCTCACATTTATCCAGGTTGAACTCCATCTGCCACCTCTCAGCCCGTCTCTACATCCTGTCAATGTCCCGCTGCAGCCTACAACAGCCCTCTATACTGTCAACGACACCTCCAACCTTTGTGTCATCTGCAAACTTGCTGACCAATCCTTCAATCCCCTTATGCAAGTCATTAATAAAAATTACAAACAATAGAGTCCCAAGGACAGAGCTCTGTGGTACACCACTCACCATAGACTTCCAGGCAGAATATTTTCCTTCTACTACCACTCGCTGTCTTCTGTTGGCCAGCCAATTCTGTATCCAGACAGCTATGTTCCCCTGAATCCCATTCCACCTGACCTTCTGAATGAGCCTACCATGGTGAACCTTATTAACTGCCTTGCTAAAGTCCATATACACCACATCCACAGCTCGACCCTCATCAACGTTTCTAGTCACCTCCTCAAAGAACTCGATAAAATTTGTGAGGCATGACCTTCCCCTCACAAAGGCGTGTTGACTGCATTTAAACAAGCCATGCTCTTCAAGATGGTTATAAATCCTATCCCTCAGAATTCTTTCTAACACCTTGCAGACGACAGACGTGAGACTTACTGGTCTGTAATTGCCGGGGATTTCCCTCTTTCCTTTCTTGAAGAGAGGAATTACATTTGCCTCTCTCCAGCCCTCAGGTACGACTCCAGTGGAGAGCGAGTATGAAAAGATCTTCGCAAGTGGCGAAGCAATTGCATTTCTCATTTCCCAAAGCAGCCGAGGACAAATCTGGTCCGGGCCTGGTGACTTGTCAATCTTAATGTTTGACAAAATTTTCAACACATCAGCTTCCTCTATCTCTATCTATTTCAGCATGCACACCTGCTCTTCAAAGGTTTCATTCACTACAAAGTTCGTTTCTTTCGTAACGACCGAAGCACAAAACTCATTTAGGGCTTCCCCTACCTCCTCAGACTCCACACACAAATTCCCTATCCTATCCCTGATCGGACCTACTCTTTCTTTGACCATTCTCTTATTCCTCACATAAGTGTAAAATACCTTTGTGTTCTCCCTAATCCGTTCTGCCAAGCCATTCTTGTGCCACCTCCTGGCTCTCCTCAGACCATTTTTAAGGTCCTTCCTCACCTGCCTGTAATCATGTAGAGCTGAGCTTGACTCTTGCTTCTTCCACCTTACGTAAGCTACCTTTTTTCCTTTTGACGAGAAGCTCCACCACTCTCGTCACCCAAGGTTCCCTTATCTTACCACTTCTTGCCTGTCTCAGAGGGACATATTTATTCATCACTTAAAACAACTGTTCCTTAAACAGTTTCCACATGTCTATAGTGCCTATACCATGGAACAACTGCTCCCTATCTATGCTTCCTAACTCATGTCTAATTGCATCATAGTTTCCCCTTCCCCAATTAAATATCCTCCCATTTTGCCGAATCTTCTCCTTCTCCATAGCCATTGCCGCTCTTCTGTACTTTATATATCGAAAGAAACGGTTGCAGTCTTCCTTTATATTACTGGCGATCTTCCCCCCATATTTAATAATCTTCGTCCTTACTTTATTTTGTTTGCCCTCTGATTTGTCTTTGTAAGCTTTCCAATCCTCAGGTTTCCCACTGCACTTTGACACATTATATCATTTCTCTTCTGCTTTTATGTGATACCTGACTTCTCTAGTCAGCTACGGTTGTCCCGTCCTCCCGAGACAAGCCTATGTTTCCTCCGGATAAATCTCTGCTGTATCCTGAATTACTCCAAAAATCTCCTGCCATTGCTGTTGCACTGTCTTTCCTGCTGGGCCCGTCTCCCAGTGAATTCTACATATCTGTGTAATTGCCTTTATTCAGCTGTAACACCGTTACTTCTGATTCGAACTTCTCCACCTGAAATTACAGAGTAAATTCAATCATATTAAGATCGCTGTCACTTTCAGCTCCCCTCATCTAATCTGCCTGCACAAGCTGCTCCAAAGAGCTATCTCGTATACATTCCACACATTCATTTTCTTGCCAACCACTATCAATCTGAATTCCAAGTCCATCTGTAAACTAAAATCCCACATGGTCACTGTAACTTTGCCTTTCCTACAGATCTTTCTCGGTCCTGGTGTATCTTACACCCCAGCTCCCTGTAAATAACTCCGACTGCATTTTTTCAGCTTTTTGATTCCTCAATTCTACCAACACAGATTCTACACCATCTGAACTTATTTCATTTCTTATTATTGATTATTGATGTAATTCCATTCTTAATACTGAGAGAACTCTTTCTCTCTGCCCAACTGCCTATCTTTTCGACAGGATGAATATCCTTGAATATTCAGCTCCCAATCCTGATCCTCTTGCAGCGCTGTCACTGTAATGCCCACTATGTCGTACCTGCCAATTTATGGATGAGTCACAAGCTCATTTACCTTATTCCTTATACTGCATGCATTCCGATATAATAGTTCATCCTGTATTACCCCTCGCTCTTCTCATTGTCATTTGTTTGTCCAACCGTTGGTACCTACATGGACCCTGACCACTGGATCATTCCCCTCCCGCTCCAAGTTCTGCAACCCAGATGATATATCCCAAACCCGAGCACCATGTAGGCAACACCACCTTCAGGACTCTTAATCCAGATCATGGAGAACAGTATCTATGCTTTTAACTATACTATCCCCAATTATCCATCATTGGGCAAAATGGTGACCCAGTGCTAGGGACTTGGGTTCATTTACAATCTCTGGACCCTGTCTGTGTGGACTTTGGACATTCTTCCCGTGTCTGCATTGGGAGCATTAACTCTTTTCTCTCTCCACAGTACGTCTCTGTGTTTGCTTCAGATTTCTACCATCTACAGTATTTTTGCTTTTGTTCGAAGGAGAAATGCAGCAAATGTGACAGGTTTTTGTAAAAGCAGCTGTGGTTCGCGGGTTCCTCTGGGTGTTGAGAAATCTTGCCCGGCCACTTGTCTGAGTGCAGTGGCCCAGGATGCCCATTCCATCTCTCTCAGTTCACTCATTCCATCGTGACTACATGCAGCCTTTCCTTGTGCCACCCCTGGGACTCCCCACACCCCATTGCCTGGCACTGGATACTCCCTTCGCAGGACTGTGCACACAACGACACTGGGAACTTTCTGACCCGCTGGGTGAGCTGGGTAAAGACCCTGCCATTGAAAGTAACAGAATAACTAGAATCCAATTGAAGAGCAAAGCTGAGTAAACAGGCTGAATTACATCCATCTGCTCTGACATTTTCTAATCTTCTGTTTATCCTCGTCCGTCTGCAAATAGATGGTCCATATGTATGCCTTGTCAAATCGGCTTGATGGCGGGTTAGATATCAGATCAGGTGGTCATTGGACTGAATCAGTGGTCTTACTTTCCTGACGTCACACTTCAGTTTTTGTTATCAAGTCTATTCTTTTAAAAGAAGAGGCCTTGCTGGAGTTGTGCTGAAAGGATATTTGAATTTTGAAGACATTAGAATATGTCACGTGCGAGTGAAGTTAGGAATGGTAAGGTAGCACAGTTAAATACACGATCAAAGTGCTGGTCGGGGAGGCAGCACTTCCGACACGTGGATCATTGGAATTCCCGAGTCGGTAGGATATACACAAAAATGGTGGTATGAATCAAAACTGGTAGCAATTTATGATATGTTGATTATTGGGATTCACGGGTCAGTAGTATACACACAAGAAGGACGGGATGCACATGAACTGATAATAATCTCCGATATGTGGATCATTGGGATTCCCGGGTTAATAGGATATACACAAGATGGACGGGATGGACTTGAACTGGCAGAAATCTACTGGCAGGCAGGTTTGCTATTGTCCTTTACGAGGTTTTAAACGTGTGTGTTGGCCGTGGGGGAGTGGTGTGAGGAACCACAGCAGTAGGTCGACAGTTACAGTGACTGAGGAGGAGTTGGAGACTTATCACAGTACAGCTAAGACCACCAAAAAAAGAGGGTACTGAACACAGTGGCCTGCCAGTCTGAAGTGTGCTGATTTTAATATGAGGAATTTGTTTGTTTGAACAGATATTTCTATGTCGCTGCACGTCAGAAAATAGGAAGAGATAATGGTTAATTGTCCACTGTGTCCTTCACAGGACCAGCTTGTCTCTCCAGGCACCAAAACTTGTTAATGTGGGTCAGAGAACTTCAGAATTAATACAACACAGAAGGAGGCCATTCAGCTAAACATGCGTCCATGAGCTCTCCAACTTGCCAATTTGAAAATTGAGGAAATGATCGGAGCTAGAGTGAGAGGGAGAGAAATAAACAGAGAGAAAGACAGTGATGTGAGATAAACAGAGTGAAAAAAAAGGAGCGACACGGTGAGTGAGTCACAGCAAGGGGTGTCAGACGAATGTGAAGTTAGATCAGGAGAAATCTCTTTCGGAGGAGCAGGTCACGGCTATCTGGTGGTCTTTTTTTAAGTCGCGGTATAGTCCAGTTATTTTTTTTTTAACGGCTAAAATTTAAAGTTTTTTTTAAGCGCCTAGCGGACCCAGAAGCTGGTGTCGCGCTAGCTTACCTGGGAAGTTTTTTTTTCTTATAAAAGCACGCAGCTCCAAGCCTTTGGCCTCACTCTCTCAGCAGAACAGGTAACGGCTGTCTGGTAGTGTTTTCTTTAAGTCGTGGTATAGTCCAGTTAGTATACCATATAGCGTGGCTACAGGGATGGTGCAGGACAGAGGGATTCCGGTTTCTGGACAACTGGAGTTCGTTCTGGGGAAGGTGGGTCCTCTATAAACAGGATGGTCTACACCTGAACCTGAGGGGGACCAGTATCCTTGGGGGAGGTTTGCTAGTGCTCTTTGGGAGGGTTTAAACTAACTCTGCAGGGGCATGGGAACCTGGACTGTAGCTATAGGGTACAGGACCTTGAGTGTAGGGAGGTCAGGAACATGGCATCGATCTCGAAGGAGGGTGCCTATAAACAGGAAGGTGGCTTGAAGTGTGTATACTTCAATGCCAGGAGTATAAGAAATAAGGTAGGTGAGCTTGCAGCATGGGTTGGTAACTGGGACTTCGATGTTGTGGCCATTACAGAGACGTGGGTAGAACAGGGACAGGAATGGCTGTTGCAGGTTCCAGGGTTTAAATGTTTTAGTAGGTTCAGAGATGGGGGTAAAAGAGGGAGAGGTGTGGCATTGCTTGTCATGGATAGTATTATAGCAGTAGAAAGGGTGATGGAGGAAGGCTTGCCATATGAGGTAGTGTGGGCAGAGGTTAGAAATAGGAAAGGTGAGGTCACCCTGTTAGGAGTTTTCTACAGGCCTCCTAATCGTCCGAGAGAAGTAGAGGAAATATTGCGAGGATGATTCAGGAGAAGAGTGAAAGTAGCAGGGTAGTTGTTATGGGGGACTTTAACTTCCCAGACATTGACTGGGAAAGCTATAGCTCGAGTTCGTTCGATGGGTCGGTGTTTGTCCAATGTGTGCAGGAGGGTTTCCTGACACAATATGTAGACAGGCCAACAAGAGGTGAGGCTATACTGGATTTGGTTCTAGGTAATGAACCAGGCCAGGTGTTAGATGTGGAGTAAGGTGAGCACTTCGGAGGCAGTGACCACAACTCAGTGACTTTCACTCTAGTGATGGAAAGGAGAAGTGTGCACTGCAGGGCAACAGTTATAGCTGGGGGCAGGGAAATTATGATGCGGTGAGGCATGACTTAGGATGTGTGGATTGGAAAAATAGGCTTCAAGGGAAGAACACAAATGATATGTGGAGATTGTTCAAGGAACAGCGAATGGGTGTCCTTGATAAGTATGTTCCAGTCAGGCAGGGAGTAAAGGGTCTTGTGAGGGAGCCGCGGTTTAATAAGGAATTGGAATTCCATGTGAAAGGGAAGAGGGCGGCCTATGTAAAGATGAGGCGTGAAGGTTCAGTTGGGGCGATTGAAATTTATAAGGTAGCCAGGAAGGATCTAGAGAGCTAAGAGCAGAGAGAGGGGGACATGAAAAGTTCTTAGTTGGTAGGATTCGGGAAAACACAAAGGCTTTCTATAGGTATGTCAGAAATAAAAGGATGACTAGGGTAGGTATCGGTCCAGTCAAGGATAGTAGTGGGAAGTTGTGTGTGGAGGTGGAGGAGATTGGTGAGATAGTAAATCCATACTTTTCGTCAGTATTCACTCAGGAACAGCACATAGTTGCTGATGTGAATATTGAGTCACAAGTGATTAGAATGGATGGCTTTGAGGCAGATATGGAAGAGGTCTGGGGAATACTGGAAAGGATGAAAATAGGTAAGTCCCCTCGGCCTGATGGCATTTATCCTATGATCCTCTGGGAAGCTATGGAGGAGATAGCAGAGCCATTGGCCTTGATTTTTATGTCGTCGTTGTCTACGGGAATAGTGCCAGAAGACTGGAGGATTGCGAATGTGGTTCCCTTGTTCACGAAGGGGAGCAGGGATAGCCCGAGTAACTATAGTCCAGTGAGTCTCACTTCTGTTGTGGGCAAAGACTTAGAGAGAATTGTAAGGGATAGGACTTATGAACATCTGGATAGGAATAATGTGATCAAGGATAGTCAGCATGGTTTTGTGAAGGGCAGGTCGTGCCTCAAAAACCTTATTGAATTCTTTGAGAAATTGACCAAGGAAGTGGACGAGGGTAAAGCAGTAGATGTGGTGAATATGGATTTTAGCAAGGCGTTCGATAAGGTACCCCATGGCAGGCTAATGCAAAAACTACGGAGGTATGGCATTGAGGGTGCATTAGAGGTTTGGATTCGGAATTGGCTGGCTGGAAGGAGACAGAGGGTAGTAGTTGATGGTATAGGTTCACCTTGGAGCGCAGTTACTAGCGGTGTTCCACAAGGGTCTGTCTTGGGACCATTGCTGTTTGTCATTATTATAAATGACCTGGAGGAGGTGCTTGAAGTCTGTGTGAGCAAGTTTGCGGATGACACGAAATTCGGTGGAGTTGTGGACAGCGAAGAAGGATGTGGCAGGTTACAGTGGGATATAGATAAGTTGCAGAGCTGGGCAGTAAGGTGGCAAATGGAATTCAATGTAGCTAAGTGTGAAGTCATTCACTTTGGTAGGAGTAACAAGAAGATGGGTTACTGGGCTAATGGTAGACTACTTGGTAGTGTGGATGAGCAGAGTGATCTTGGTGTCCATGTACACAGATCTTTGAAAGTTGCGACCCAGGTAAATAGTGCTGTTGAAGAAGGCATATGGTGTACTGGGCTTTATTGGTAGAGGAATTGAGTTCCGGAGTCCTGAGGTCATGTTGCAGTTGTATAAGACTCTGGTGCGGCCTCATCTGGAGTATTGTGTGCAGTTTTGGTCGCCATCCTTTAGGAAGGATGTGGAGGCATTGGAACGAGTTCAGAAGATGTTTCCAATGATTTTGCCTGGCATGGTAGGAAGATCGTATGAGGAAAGGCTCAGGCACTTGGGGCTTTTCTCATTGGAGAAAAGAAGGTTTAGGGGAGATTTGATAGAGGTGTACAAGATGATTAGGGGTTTGGATCGGGTTGACAGTGAGAACCTTTTTCCGCTAATGAAGTCAGCTGTTACTAGGGGACGCAGCTTTAAATTAAGGGGTGGTAGGTATAGGACAGATGTTGGGGTAGATTTTTTTTACTCAGCGGGTTGTGAGTTCATGGAATGCCCTGCCAGTAGCAGTGGTGGACTCTCCCTCTTTATGGTCATTTAAGCGGGCATTGGCCAACCTATGTCGGTTATTGGGCTAGCGTAGGTTACGTGGGCTTCGGTCAGCGCAACATCGATGGTCGAAGGGCCTGTACTGCGCTGTATTTTTCTATGTTCTAAATACACAGAAACTTTTCTTAGAAACTCTCACAGACTATACGCCCTTTGTCTGGTGCCATACCCTGTGAGCACCATGCTGATACTGGCTGTCATCCCAGATCATTTATCACCAATAACATCCCAGAGCTGAGTTGCTGACAGCTAACCACAATCCAATAGACCAATAGATTGGTTCCAGTGAGACGTTGGATTCATTTTAATATTTTGGGCCAACAGAAACTTGTAGCCACTCTAGACACTGCGTGAGAGGCAGGGTGGAATCTCAGTGAAGGGCATCTCTGGCAGAGGGGGATTCACAATCTCATTTGTGGATCAAATAATGATTGATAAAGTTTGCACAACATTTCCATGGTTTTGTAATTTACATTACAATTTATATAGCTCCACATAGTAAGTGTATTTTAACAATATTGACTTTTTGTAGTTTTCATATTTTGGTATGTACAGAAAAGCCTTTTTATCCTTGTATTTTGTGTTGAACATTTTATTACTGAGGAAGAAAGGACCCGCTCCAATGGAACAGTCGTCATCTGAACCGTGCTGGGACCAGAATCCGAGTGAATCCTAACCAGGGCTGTAGACAGAGCTTTAAACTGATTAGGACTGTGGGTGTGCGCGGGGTGGAGATGCACTTATAGGTTTAAATTAGTAAAGACGAATTAAAAGACGAGGTAAGAGTACAGAACTCAGGAGAGGTTATTAAAATCTCCGGCACTGACACAAATTGGATAGAGCATCTGGAAGTGTTTAACATATCAAACTTCAAGTGCACTGGACAAATTAATGACAATGAGAAGAGGGACGGTTAATGCAGGACTGAAGGGGTTCCAACTGAATGCATGCTGTATAAGGAATAAGGTAAATGAGCTTGTGGCGCAGAATTAAATCGGCAGGTATGAAGCGATGGGCATCACGGAGATGTGGCTGCATGGGGATCTGAATATTTATGGATATTTATCCTATCGAAAAGATTGGCAGAGGGAGTGGATTTGCATTATTAGTAAGAAATGAAATTAAATCAATAGTAAGAAAGGAAGTAAGGTCAGATGGTGTAGAATCTGCGTGGGTAGAATTGAGGAACCACAAATGTAAGACAACCACAGGTGAAATCTTGTACAGGGCTCCACAGAGTAGTCAGGAGCTGAGGCACAAGATCCACCAGAAGATAGAAAAGATGTGTAGGAAAGGCAAAGTACAGTAATCACGGGTGATTTCAATATGCAGGGGAACTGGGAACATCAGATTGGTAGTGGTTCGCAAGAAAAGGAATTTCAGGAACGTTTATGACATGGTTTTTTGGAGCAACTTCTGGTGGAGCCCACTCGGGAACAGATGATATTGGATTTAATGACGCAGGATTCGTAAGGGAAATTAGGGTAAAGGTAATCTTCGGAAGCAATGATCAGAACATGGACGAATTTATTCTGCAATTTGAGGGAGAGAAAATAGAATCAGAGGTACCAGTATTTCAGCTGAATACAGGCAACTACAGAGGCATAAGAGAGAAGTTGGGTAGAATTGACTGGGAGAGAGGTCAGGCATGAAAGACAGGGGAACAGCAATGGCATCAGATTCCAAGATAATTCAGGATACACAGCAGAGATTCTTGTCGAGGAATAGAGACATGGTACAGGGAGGCTGAGACAGCCAGGGCTCACGAGGGAAGTCAGGGATTGCATACAAGCAAAAGAGCAAGCATATAATGTGGTGTGGGGCAGCGGGAAACTAGAGAATTGGAAAATGTATAAAGACTAACAGAGGGCAAATAAAAGGGACAGAGAAGATTAGGTATGGGAGTAAGCTCGCCATTAATAGAATAGAAAGGAGACTGTAAGGGGTTCTTTAGATATATAAAGTGCAAAAGAGACGCAAAAATGAATATGGACCACTGGAACATGATGCTGGAGAAACGGTAGCGCAAAACAAAGAAAAGAATGAGGAACTTTGCATCAATGTTCATGGTGGAAGACACGAGTAATTTCCCAACAACTGAAGAGAGTGAGAGGGCAGAGCTGAGTATGGTTGGCATCACCAAGAAGAACATGCTAGAAAACTGAATGGCCTGAATTTGGATAAATCACATGAACCATATGGACTACACCCCAGCATTGTAAGGGAGATCGTTGAAAAGGTAGCGAAAGTGGTAATCTTTCAGGAATGACTAAAATCAGAAAAGGCTGGAAAATTGCTATCGTGACACTCCATTTAATAAGGGAATTAGGCAGAAGATGGAAAATTACAGACTAACCTAAAATTACAGACTAATCATTACCCTAACCTTGGTTGTGGGTAACATCCTGGAATCCATCGTGAAGGATGTGATTTCTGAATACTTGCAAGTATTTAGTAAAATAGTGCAAAGTCAGCATTGTTTCATTCATGGGAGGTCATGCCTGACAAACCTGCTGGAATACTTTCAGGGAGTAACGAGCAGATTTGACCAAGGAGAACCAATAGATTGTATTCACCTGCTTCTCTAAATTCCTTTGATAAGTTGCCACGCAGGAGGCTATTGAGAAAGCCTAGGGCCCTTGGTGTTACAGGCAAGGTGCTAGCTTGGATAGATGCATGGCTGTCTGACGGAAAGCAGAGAGTGGGGATAAAAGTGGCCATCTCAGGATGGCATCCAGTGACAAGTGGTATTCCTCAGACTGTGTTGCGACCATAAAATTCGCTTTGCGCATTAATGGTCTACATGAAGGAACGGAGGGAATTCTGGCTAAATTTTCAAACAGTGCAAAGATGGAATAGAGGGAGAGGTAGCATCGAAGAGGTGGTTCGGCTACAGGAGGATGTAGTAGCATTCTCTAGCATGCCTCTGATGCTCGCCTTCCAGACCACCAACCTCAGTATACAATGCATCATCATCCGCCATTTCTGCTACCAGCAGTCAGACCTCACCACCAGAGATATACTTCCCTCCCCATCCCTGTCGGCATTCTGCAGAGACCATTCTCTTCACGACTCCCTCGTTAGGTTCACATGTCACACCTCCCATACCCTAACAAGCCACCTTCCACTCCCGGCATCTTCCCTTGCCATTGCAAAACCTGTGCCAATAAATTCCTCCTCACCCTCATCCAAGGGCCCAAAAGATCCTTCTACATCAGGCAGAGAATATCCTGTACATCCAAACACCTCATCTACTCTGTGCATTGCTCCTGGTCTCCTCTTGGAAAACAGGACGTCAACTTGCAGAACGGTTCAGGGAACACTTCCCGTCAAACATACAACAACCCCACTTCCCTGTGGTTGAATACTTCTCCTCCCCATCACTCCTCCAAGGACACGCAATTTCTTGGCCTCCTCCACTGCCACATTGTAGCCACCAGACGTCTGAGGAAGAGCGCATTGTCTTGCACCTTGGGACCCTTCGACCACACGGTATCCAGCGCAATGCCACCAGTGTCCTCATCTCTCCTCCCTTCATCTTATCCCAGATCTAACCCTCCAACTGAGCAGCGCCTGTTGAGCTATCCTACCTGTCTATCTTCCTTCCCATCTATCCACTCCACCTTCCACTCTCACCACTCACTTTCATTTAGCCATCGCCTTGCAAGCAACCTTCCTCCCAGCCCCTCGCATGCATCTCTTAAACCTTTTTCCGCCCACCCACTTCATTCCTGATAAAGGCTTTATGACTGAATCGTCGACTATCCTGTTCCTTAGTCTGCCTGACTGGGTGTGCTTTTGTAGCAGCACACTTTTTGACTCTGATCTCCAGCATCTACGGTCCTCACTTTCTCCTGCTGAAGGATTTGCACAGGTTAGGGGAGTGAGCAAAGAAGTGGCAGGTGGAGTATAAACGTGGGCAAGTGTGAGGTCATGCCGTTTGCCAGGAATAATAAAGGCATGGACTTTTTTCTAAATAGCGAGCAAGTTCAGAAGACGGGTGTGTGTGTGTGTGGCGGGGGGCGGGGGTAGTGGGGGGTGGGGGTTCTCGTCCAAGGATCTTGAAAGGTAAACCTGCAGGTGTCAGCAGTTAGGAAGTCAAATATAATGATTCCATTTATTTCAAGAGGGCTTGAATATAAATGCAGGGATGTACTTCTGAGGCTCTATAAGATTTTGGTCTAGCTACATTTGGATTATTGTGCACAGTTTTGGGACCCATATCTTAGGAATGATGTACTGGGTCGGGAGTATTTTCCAAAGAGATTCACGAAAGTGGTCCCAGGAATGAAAAGTTTAACATTTGACGAACATCTGAGGGCTCTGGTTCTACATTTGATAGAGTTCAGAAGGATGTTAGGAGGTCTAATTGAAACTTACAAAACATTGAATGACATGAACAGGGTGGATTTTGAGAAGATACTTCGAATGGAGGGGAGACTAGGACCCAGGGGGACAGCGTAAAGAGAAAACCTGTTCAAACACAGATAAGGACGAACCTCTTCAGACAGAGAGTGGTGAATCTGGGGAATTCACTACTACAGAGCGCTGTCGAGGCCAGGTAATTGAGTACATTTAAGAGTAAGACAGATAGGTTATTGATTGTAAAGGCGTTGAAGGGTTACAGATAGAAAGCAGAAGAATGGGGTGGAGAAGCTTAACAGCCATCATTGAATGGCGGTGCAGGGTCAATGGGCTGAATAGCTACATTTCTGCTCCAATGTCTTCTGGTCATACGGTTAATATTGACTCTCCTCATTCCTCATTGGAGATGTATCCTGGAATTTGATTTTCTTATGATTTATCAAGAATTACATCCCAGTACTGATGACTGGGAAATATCATGTTCCCTCCCTCCAGTTTCTGCAGCCATGTCCCCAATATCATAATCACACTGCAATTGAAAACCAATGCATGGTACTTAATCAGAGTTGATTGACATCGACAACATTAACAGCATTACACTTATCTGCCCTTTCTGATCCTCGACTAACCATCTGAATTGTGTGTCACATCATATTCTCTGTTAACATATCCATGCCATTTGTCTGTTATAACTCATGATGTCGTAGGCACATTTGCCTGTCAGGTTATGGACTAGAAAAGTTCTCTCCATATTTTACTGACAGTATAATCACTGATCAGTAGTTAAAGACTGTATGTTTCCATTTATAAACGGAGAAACTTGTTTATATTCTGACAATCCTATGACATTACTCCCATATCCAATGCAGATTGAATGATTACACACAATCAATCTACCATCTCCAATATTCCTTCCCTCAGCTACACCCACATATCCCAAGCTAAATGAGTACATTTTAACGTTCTTTGAAATTTTAATAAAATCAATATTGAACTCGAAGCTGTTAAATGGAGCTATTTGTTCAGTGACTGTGATTAATGTCAATCTCCGTGGATCCAAAATATCCCAGTGGAGAGTTTCCATCGTTGAAAGATAAATGGGCTCTGTTCAATGTGCTATTCCATAGTGTGAGTAGGAACTTCACTTACAGCACTAACAGGGATCAGCAGCTTGAGAGAGAGGGGGAGGAGAGATAAGAATCTGAGAACATTAGACTGGGACGTTAAAATAATGGTTCATAATCTGAGGACCATGGATTGGAATGTTCGAACAATGGATCAGAATCTGAGAACATTAGACTGGAATGTTCCAACAATGGGCAGGATTTTGTCCTTGGGTTTTTACTATCTTTCTCGGCCTTGGATATCATTTGCATTTCGGATCTAGGATATCCTTTGGATTTCTCAAGGTGGTTACTATCCCATCCTCACGATAGTTGGTGTTCCTGGTAAGTCATTATATTTGTCTACTAAACCGGGGTGAACTGGATTTCTGCTCATGCTATGTACATTTTGGAAAGTGCAAGACAATATCTTCTGTTCCAAACAAAAGTTCATTTCCTCGTATATTATAACAATCAAACTACGATTTATAAATTACTCACTGATATGCGAGAAGGACCCAGACTCTTCTCAAACTCCATAATCCATTTTGTCCTTCACAGATTTACATCTCCATGTCCTCCCCACTCATCAATCCTATCCAATACCACCATCATGATATCCCAGTCTCGTCCTCAATCTCAGTGCAATATCTGAATAAATCATTTGTGCCTTTGTTCAATCCGGATGCAACAGTTTCACGTTCCTTGTAACCACATGTCCGTCACGAACTAATTGCTCTTGAGAATGTTTAACTTGTTCTCTGCACACAAGGGAAGACAGGTTATGGTGGTAAAACCATTAACTCATAATCTAGAGCCACAGAATAATGATATCTCATGAAGGAAATTGGGGAGTTGAGAAGCAACCTTTATCATTTGTTATAAAAACCAATCTGCTTGCCTCATGTTCTTTAGGGAAGTCAATGTGTCATGCCTCCATCGTCAGGTTTCCGTGTGACTTCTGTGATGAACACGTGGGTGTACTGTACCTTTGAGAGAATTAAAAACCAACAATAACTGCCTGATAGCAACAAGAGTTCTGAAAAATAGATATAATGTAACATTTGGTCGAACAACCCGATTAGCTCATTGTGTTGAAACAAATTCAGCAAAACATGTGAAATTTCACCGCAAAATACCAACTTCCAACTAAGTTTTAATTTATTATATTGACAATCGTAACAGCCAATGATACAATCCAATAGTTTGGCAGTACAAGACCATGAAAAATTGAACAGTTGAGAGGAGAACTGCCAAGCTACCATCATGCAATGACTGCCTGAAAAATAGCTCTCCTATGGGTACCTTTATTGATTAGTAACTAGTGAAGCAGAGTCCCGAAGAAGAAAAGAAGACGGGAATATATGAAGAATAGAAAGCTTACTGTTTTTGAGATAAGAAATTTTGTTTTGTAAGTCTTGATTAGGAGTCTTATCGGCCTAGTATTGTGGAGGGGGAAGGTCAAAGGCAGGTTAGAGGAAGAAGTTGCAAATAGTTGTTCGTTTATTATTCTCTGTCATACTTTAAGGAATAAAGTTGTTAATTTTTACTTTAAATACTCTAGAATTATCACAGATTACTGCATGGGATAAATCTTTTCTCCGTTGCTGGTTTTAATTAAGCAGGAAGATTAATAGAACATAGAATATAGAAGAATACAGCGCAGTACAGGCCCTTTGGCCCTCGATGTTGCGCCGATCCAAGCCCACCTCACCAACACTAGCCCACTATCCTCCATATGCCTATCCAATGCCCGCTTAAATGCCCATAAAGAGGGAGAGTCCACCACTGCTACTGGCAGGGCATTCCATGAACTCACGACTCGCTGAGTAAAGAATCTACCCCTAGCATCTGTCCTATACCTACCACTCTTAAATATAAAGCTATGCCCCCACATAATAGCTGACTCCATACGTGGAAAAAGGTTCTCACGGTCAACCCTATCTAAACGCCTAAATATCTTGTACACCTCTATAAAGTCACCCCTACACTTTCTTTTCTCCAATGAAAAGAGCCCCAAGTGCCTCAGCCTTTCCTCATACGATCTTCCTACCATACCAGGCAACATCCTGTTAAACCTCCTCTGCACCCGTTCCAGTGCCTCCACATTCTTCCTATAGTATGGCGACCAAAACTGCACACAATACCCCAGATGCGGCCGCACCAGAGTCTTATACAACTGCAACATGACCTCAGGACTCCGGAACTCAATTCCTCTACCAATAAAATCCAGTACACCATGTGCCTTCTCACCGAACTATTTACCTGGGTGTCAACTTTCAAAGATCTGTGTACATGGACACCAAGATCCCGCTGCTTATCCACACTACGAATTTTCCGACCATTAGCCCGTACCCCATTTTTTGTTACTATTACCAAACTGAATCACCTCACACTTAGCTACTTTGAACTCCATTTGCCACCTTTCTGTCCAGCTCTGTAGCTTATCTATATCCCGCTGTAACCTGCCACATCCTTCCTCACTGTCAACAACTCCTCCGACTTTTGTATCATCTGCAAACTTGCTCAGCCAAACTTCTAACCCCTCCTCCAGATTATTTATAAAAATGACGAACAGCAATGGTCCCAAAACAGATCCTTGTGGAACACCGCCAATAACGGCACTCCAAGATGAACCTTTACCATCAATTACTACCCTCTGTCTTCTTCCAGCCAGCCAATTCCTAATCCAAAACTCCAACTCACCCTCAATGCCATACCTCCGTTTTTTTTTGCAGTAGCCTAACATGGGCAACCTTACCAAACGCCTTACTAAAATCCATATACACCACATCTACTGCTTTCCCCTCGTCCACCTCCTTAGTCACCTTCTTAAAGAATTCAATAAGGTTTGTGAGGCACGACCTGCCCTTCACAAACCATGCTGACTATCCTTGATCACATTATTCCGATCAAGATATTCATAAATCCTATCCCTTACAATTCTCTCTAAGATTTTGCCCAAAACAGAAGTGAGACTCACCGGCCTATAGTTACTAGGGTTATCTCTACTCCCCTTCTTGAACAAGGGAACCACATTTGCTAGCCTCCAGTCTTCTGGCACTATTCCTGTCGATAACGAGGACATAAAAATCAAGGCCAATGGCTGTGCAATCTCCTCCCTTGTTTCCCAGAGAATCCTAGGATAAATGCTATCAGTCCCAGGGGACTTATCTATTTTCACCCTTTCCAGAATTTCCAACACCGCTTCCCTACTTACCCCAAAGCCATTCATTCTACTTAATTGTGACTCAGTATTCATATCGGCAACAATGCCCTGTTCCTGAGTGAATACTGACGAAAAGTATTCATTCAGTGTCTCCCCAATTTCTTCAGCTTCCACACGCAACTTCCTACTACTATCCTTGACTGGACCTATTCCTACCATATTCATTCTTTTATTCCTGACATACCTATAGAAAGCCTTAGGATTTTCCCTCATCCTACCAACTAAGGACCTTTCATGTCCCCTCCTTGCTGCTCTTAGCTCTCTCTTCAGATTCTTCCTGGCTACCGTATAACACTCAATCGCCCCAATTGAACCTTCACGCCTCATCTTTACATAGGCTGCCCTCTTTCATTTAACAAGGGATTCCAATTCCTTATTAAACCACGGCTCCCTCACAAGACACTTTCCTCCCTGCCTGACAGGTACACACTTATCAAGGACACTCAATAGTTGCTCCTTGAACAATCTCCACATATTAATTACGCCCTTGCCTTGAAGCTTACTTTTCCAAGCCACACATCCTAAGTCATGCCTCACCGCATCATAAATTCCCTGCCCCCAGCTATAACTCTTACCCTGAAGTGCACACTTACCCCTCTCCATCACGAAAGCAATGTGTTTTACTCTTTACGGTACTGTGGAACAACTGAACCAGCCACTCAGTTCAAGATCTGCATAACATGATGCCCTGACCAGGGCTTCATACATCCTGTGAGAGAAGAATAAAGGTAAAGATAGCTCCATTTCTCTGCCCGTTTTCTGTATTGCTGCATGTCATTTCTAATAAGGTACTTGATCATCCACTATTTTAGGTGCATTCAATCTCATTCAAATTCTCCCCGAGAATGATGCACATCTCCATAGGTATCTCTGGTGCTGGCTTAATTGATGCGGATACACGGATGTTAGTGACTTGTAAATTCCATGTCAGTCGTAGTGCATAGAGAAGGAATGGCTTTTTGTGGCACAGTAAAGAAATGGCGATGTCTAAGTGAGAAAAAAAGATGTTTTTTGACAATCCCTGAGAGTGTTGTTGAGGCAGTATTGGGGGTACTGTGGATAGACTTTATCTCAAGTTTCACCAGACTAATCCCTGGGATGATGGCACCATGAACAGTGAGTGAACCTCAGTGAGAGAATAAGAGGTGATTGCATTGAACCTTAAGGGGGATGGACAATCATTCATGATGTTCTAAACAGACAATGATACACTGATAAGTTCCATGGCTTTTTTTCACTCAGATTACATGAATCTCGATAGTTTAAGAGCCTCTGAGAACGTTCGACCCAACCATCCCCACTCCCTATTTCAACTGAGACAGAGATGTAAAGAAGGGGAGAGGGGGGGGGGGGGGAGAGAGAGAGAGAGAGAGAGAGAGAGACAGAAAGAGAAAAACAGAGGTTCAGGCAATGGCTTGATCATCTGAATTACCTGATCCTGTTCCTTTTGTCCTCATATTCAGTGATTGCAAACTTAATGTCTGCAATTTTTCTGAATGTTCTTTTATTGAATGTTGCAATCAGAGAGAGTAAAGTATTTTGTGAGTCATCTCTGGTTGAGGTATGGAGACTGTATTCACGGTGAATCCGGGTCTATGATATCACCAACAAATGAACCACACGTTGCAGAGAGGAAACACTCTGTAAAGAGACCAGAGGCTTCTGTTGAAACAAATAACATTTTCCAACCGACACCAAACGATGTGTAACAGTCTTGAGGGACTGAATCAGATCCTGTATACCTGTTGACCAGGTATTTGGGACAAGTGGCCTCCATCTGCTCCTGCAGGAGATGTGAGGGGTTGAATAGAACATAGCAACACAGGACTGAGCAGCAGGATTGGGCTTCATGTGCTTTTGCTCAAAGCAGCACGTTTCTGTCTGTATACCATTTTACTACACACAAAAAACAACGTTGAGTAAATGCAAACATCGAGGCACCACAATCCTCTGGGGAATGGAATTTCCACTTGAACAGCCCTTTGAGAATTTCTCATTTGTGTTCCAACAAACGTTGAAGGGTCACTGTGTCCTTTCCCAGTCCCACTCCTCCACTGGTTACACCCATCCTAAATGCAGCCAGTTTAGTGAGGTGGCCAATGATTTAGGTCTCAAACTCCGCCATTTTCTCGAAAAATGTGAGACACAGAAAGTTGAACTCATAACAAATGGTAAAATGATAGAGTTCCCAAAATGTTATTCTGCCATTGAAATTATTCTGTACACACAAGCTCCTGGCAGTGGGATTTCTTTCTGAAACGGTGGGATTTGGCTGAATTCCCTTCCGTTCAGGCAGTGGATAGATTCCAATGAGTCCTCACCAGAAATCTTTCACAAGTGGTACAGATATCTCAGGGATGTTATGGTCTCACACTTTGCTATCGGGTGGTACAAAATGCAAGAGAGGGATCAATCGGCTGCTGCTTTTCAGACAGGGAACATTTTATCCCTCTCTGTGATGGAACTTCCAATCTTGTCAACTGAACACCAAACTGGACCATGTGCGATCTCCTGGACCACTCTCTGGAAAACCTGATGATGGATTGTATGCAGGTGCGTTATTCATCTTTTTGTACGCAATTCCTTCCAATCACAAAAAAAGTCCCCACTTTATAATTTGATGACATGCTTACATATGTCTGTGTAATTTGTAAATATTGGCAGGTGTCTTCATAGTATGTGTGCTAATATTAATGCATCTTTTTCTTAAAGTTTATCCTCTAGCTTTAGTCTCCCTGACAGGAGATAATATGCATTCAGTTCATACACCCTTCAGAAAGTCATGGATGGTTCAGTACTATTTCTCAGCTAAGATCGAAACTGATAATCCCCGATAACAAAAGACCAGCATTCCAGGAATGAGTAAAGGGAAACCTCTTTGAAAATCTTCGAAAAGAATTAAATCTTTTTATTTTAGTTTAGGGGATCAATCCTGCACACAGTGCATCAGGTGTGGTCTCAGCAATGCCCAGTACAGATGCAGTAAAACATTCCTGCCGTTAAATCTGATACCTTTTGCCAAAAACAGCATCATTCCAATTACCTTCCAAATCACGTGCTGCATCTGACTTCATACGATTCATGTCGCAAGAACATGGAAACCTCCTGTATCACAGAGTTTGGCAATCTCTCTCCATTTAAATTGCTTACCATTGTTTCGTCCTTCATGCCAAAATAGACAACTTACCTTATGTTATTTCTGCTGAAGGTTTGCTCACTATCCTTCCCTGCCTGTAACACATTGCAGACTCACTACCTCCATTTGATGTCACATTGAATGACCATGTTCGTGTATGAGCTAATTGAGCTCCAAGCCACTCGCTCCACTTCTTCCAGATCTTTGATAAAGATTATTGATCACTGATGACCCCACAGTGATCTCAGATGCACTCCATCAGTTACAGCCTGAAAATAAACATTTACCTCTACTCTCTATTTCCTGTTAGCGACCGCTTCCGTGTTCCTGTGTAGCTGCTCAGGTGGGTTGAATGGCCTCCTCCAGGACTTTGTAGTGTACTGAACGAGATGCATTACTTCATTCTATATTCCTGTGTAATTCCTTAGAGGGGCAGAATGGTCTCCTCCTGTGTCATTGTAACGATCCTGTCTGACTGAATGGAGTGGTCCCCAACCCTGTTAGATTGAGGGAACAACACACGGGGTAGGGGCAGCAGTATATCTCTGCAAGACCCTAGAGGAGTGGATTGATGGAACAACACATGGGATGGGCAGAGGTTGTCCATTCGTCTGCACCATTCAGAATGTTCATGACTGATCCGAGTGTCTGACCATCCATTTCCTGTCTGTTCCCAATAAACACTGACACTTCTGTCCAGTAACAATGAGTCGAGCTCAGCCTTGAATATCTTCAATAACTAAGTCTTCACTGCTCCCTGAGGATGAAAACACCACAGGTAGCACAACACCAAAGTGAAAGGGACGTTCTTATTTCATTGTGGGATTGTTATTTTAAAACTGTGTTATCTGAACATCAAATCACCACCTCTTTTCAGACATAAGAACAGAATACTTTGGAATAATTAGGAACGAAATCCATTCCGGACACCAAACCTATCTCACATTTCCACTGACCCTTTCCAATCAAATATGTATCGCACCCAGCCTCTGCTACTGTCTCAGGAAGAGAATGCCTGATAGCAGAAGACCGCAGGAGCATTAAGGAAATGAGCAGATTGAGGCCATTCAGCCTATCGAGTCGGAAATTCCGTTCAATAATTTCTTATATGTACCTCGACCTCATTCTTCTGCCTTAAATCTAGAATCCTTGATCCCCTTACAAATCAAAGACATATCGATTTGTGTCTTAATGACATGAGCGTCTGTGCCTCTGTATCTGTATGTAAGTAAGTATTTGTGCGTGTATATGTGTGTGTGTATATATGCCTATGTTTGTGTGTGTCTGTATGTGTATGTGCCTGTGTGTGCGTGTGTGTGTACATTTGCTTGTTACCTGTGTGTTTGCGTGTCTACATCTGTCTGTCTGTGTTTCAGCCTGTGTTTCTATATGTATTTATGTTGATTTGTATGGGACTGTATATGTATTTGTGTATTTATACGTGAATGGATACCTATCTCCTTGTAAGCATTGTGTGTGCTCGTCTGAGTATTTCTGTGTCTGCGTCTCTGTGCAGTGAGGTATCTGTGTTTTATTTTGGAAGTGAAAGGACTATTGTTGGAACTGCCAGTGGGTTTAAAGTGAGAATTGTCTTTCACTGAATATTGCTCCATAACTGGTTAGTCGGACGTTAATGTTTCAAATTCTCCACACGAGGCGTCCTGGTCCTCTCCAGCTCTTTCGAGTCTTTCCCACATGACGGGGGGGGGGGGGGAGGGGAGTGAGGGAACGGATATCTGGCACTCCACTACCCGGCTTGGCCCTTTCTATACTATTCCAGGCTGTTTCTCCTGGAATGGACGAGAGGGTTGGAGGGAGAGTGGGAAGAGATGACCTGCTGTTTGTCCTGGTGTAGTTGGGGAAAGTTGTGACGTGTCTGGAATGAATAGTGGATAGTTTTGAATCAGTATGATATTATTAGTTGCTGAATTCAATGGTGAGAGTGGTAGTGCCTGAGCCTTATTTGGAGACAGAGCGTGAACGTTGTTCGGGGTTAGGTGCTATAACAGATATACAGTGAGTGTGAGGGAGCAGAGAGTATATGGTAACTCTTATCCTAACAGAGCGAGGAGGATATTGTTGCTTGTCCAGTATTGTGGGACATTTCTTCAGAGCATCTCAGCGTCGAGGTGAGCCTCCCTGAATGTCTTGTCCAGGTCTATCACTAATAACGACACAGGCCTGTCCCTCAGCTTCCACAGAATCAGGTTAGGTAGAGTTTACATATAGCAAGGAGAAGCAAATATTGGTGTTTTATATATCGAAACCAAAACTGGAGCAGAAAATCGGAGCATTATATGTTCTGGAAATTAGATAGGCAAATATTGTGGATACCGCAGTCGTATTGAATGGTCTCAAGTTGTATCTAAACTGCGTTAACTAAGTGACTGCTGAAGCTGTGAAAAATAAGTTCTGTACGTTTATATGAAGTGGGTTGAATAGAATGTTGCGAGAGCAGGTTACTTCGGATTTGATGTTGTGTGGTCAGAAGGACGAATTATTAACCTTGGTCTAAAGCAGCCTTTAAGGAATAGTGGCATTTAAAAGGTGCATTTTACAAGGTGTCTGCATACAATATAGAATGCTTGAATAGTCCAGTCAAACATCATTGAAGATTGGAGGCTAGAGTTCAAGATATCTACAGTGAATTTGGAAGTACAATATAACATTCAGTGGGAGACAAGCAGTGGTTGTTAGTCATAGAGTCCGACAGCATGGAGACAGGCCCTTCAGCCCAAACTAGTCCATTCCGAACAAAATGACCATTCACGCTAAACCCATTTCCCTGCCATTGTCCCTTATCTTTCTAATCTTTTTCTATCCATGTATTTGTTCAAATGCCTTTTAAATATTATAAATGTATCTGCCTCAACCACTTCTCATTCCGTATGCATCACAGCCCCTGAGTTAAAAAGTTGTTCCTCAGATTCCCTTTTATTGTGTCCCCTCTGACCTTAACCTGCTGCTCTCTAGTCTGTGATTGCCCAACCCTGGGAAAAAAAGACTGTGTGCATTCACTCTATCCATGCCTGTCATGATCTTATAAACTTCAATATGATCCTCATCATCCTCATGCACACAAAAGTAAAACGTTCTTGCTTGCCCAACCTCTTTCTATAACTCAGACCATTGAGACCTTGGCAACATCCTTGTAATTTTTTTTCTGCACTCTTTCCAGTTTATTAACATCCTTCCTATAGCAAAGTGAACAAAACTGAACATAAAGCTACCAATATGACCTCACCAGCATCCTGTATAACTGCAACATAACTCCCTAATTTCGATATTCAGTGATATAAACCAATTAAGGCCAGTGTGCCAAAAGCTTTCCTCACTGCCCTGTCTACCTCTGAGTCAACTTTCAGAGAACCATGCACCTGAATTCCAAGCTCACTCCGTTCCACTACACGCCTTAGGACCCAACCATTCACCATGAAACTCCAAACTTGATTTGACTTTCGAAAATCCAAGAACTTTCACTGATCAATATTAAAATCCATTTGCTATTTCTCAGCCCACTTCTCCAGCTGATCAAGATACTGCTGTAATTTCTGAAATTTCTGATAACCTTCCTCACTCTCCATGATGCCGCCAGTTTTAGTGCCGTCTTCAAACATACAAATCATGCTGGTACATTCTCATGTAAATCATAGATAATGTAATATGTAGTGGTCCCAGTACGAACCACTGACGCATTCCACTATTCACAGGCCTCCAGTCTGACCAGCATGCTTCCCGTATTAATCTCTGCTTCCTACCATCAAGGCACTGTTGTTCCTAATTTGCCAGTTCCCCCTCAATTCCATGCGATCTAACCTTCCAGAGTGGCGTAACATGTGGAACCTTATTGAAGGCCTTACTGGAATCCATCTAGACTAGGTATATCACCCGGACCTCCTCAACGTTGCTGGTCACTTTAGCAAAGAACTCCAACAAAATTGTGAGTCATGATCTCCCTTGCACAAACTCCCATGCTGAATTTCATGAAGGGCTTTTGCCCGAAACATCGATTTCCCTGTTCCTCGGATGCTGTCTGACCTGCTCTGCTTTTCCAGCACCATTCTAATCTTACTCCAAACGATACCCTGCCTTTCCAAATGCATGTATATCCAATCTCTCCGAATCTTCTAAATTAACCTACCCACTAGATTGTAGAATTACTGGACTTTAGTTTCCAGTTTTATCTTTGTCGCATTTCTTGAACACGGGCTCAGTATTCGCTATGCTCCAGTAGTCCAGGACCTCACTCATTGGCCAGCGATGACAGAAAAGAGCCAAAAAGTGCTCCCACATTTTCTTCTCTATCCTCTTATCCTCCTGCGCTGTTCCTGAATATAACTGGTCAGGAACAGGAGTTTTTAGAAATACTGCAAAGTCTGCAACATACATCTATCTATTTCAGGTAGAAACACCAAAGAGTGAGCAAGTGACTCAATGATGGTTAACATAACAAATTAGAAAATACGTTAATCATAGGAAGTGACTTCAGAAGAATTCCAACTATTGTGAAAACCTGAGAATTCTCAGAAATTAACGATACAAAAAGGGAAGGCCATGAAATTGAAAAGGAAATCAAAAAGAGAACATACATGCTAACAAACAGGAACACAAAGACTGCATCAATCTGCGAGATATATTTCAAAGGAAACAAAATAAAAGCAAGGTCAGATGCGGAAATTTGTAATTGGGAGAGGAGAGGTCATTGTGGAGAACAGGGAATTGGCCGAGAAATAACCAGTTACTTTGCATCTGTCTTCATGGAGGAAGATCCAGAAAATCACGCAGTAATACCAAGTGATCATATCGGACTCCTGGAGCTAAAGACATAAAGTCAATTCATATCAGAAACAAGGTAGTACTTGAACATGGAGCTGGATTGAGCTTTGCTAAGTCTGACGAAACAGATGTACGTCTTATCAAAATGTCGGAAATAAATTACCAATAGGAGTATTAATTGCACTGTCGATGACTGTATTTTATTATCCTGTATATTCTGCAGAGACCAGAAACTTTTGTGGATAAACGTGATCCAAGCACTATAGATGAATGGAAGGGATCCAAACAGCTACAAAGGGAAAAATACATAGTGTGGCTAACTGCAGACCAGTTAACTTGACATTTGTAGGGAAACTGTTGGAATCTATTACACAGGATGACATTTTTTCTGTTTAGAAATTAACAGCAACAATGGAGAGAATCAGCATATTTTTCTGATAGAGAAATCATACTTGATAAACTTCGGAATTGTTCGAAGTTGTGCCTTACAGCATAGAATTTGGGGAATCAGAAGAAGTGGCAGAGATTGGATTTTCCGAAGGGTTTCTATAAGAACTCAAAAAACGAGGTCGTAAATGTAATGAACGTGAAGGGTATTTGGAGGGATATATATGGAAGTAGAAAGTTAAAGTTTTGTTCGCCTTCATTTAAGAGAGTCAGAACATTGATGTAAAGACATGTTGAAGCAGTTTCACAGAGTGTTGATGGGTCTGTATCTGGAGTATTGTGTACAGTTTTGGTAACCGAATCTCAGAAAGAATATACTGGCCACAGAGGAAGTGCAATGGACATTCTCCAGATTAATCCCTCAGATGGTGAGATTGCCTGATGAGGAAACTCGGCCTGTGTTCTCCAGAGTCTCAAAGAATGAGAGGTGGGTCACAGTGAAATTTAGAAAATTCACAAAACATATGACAATTTGGAAATTAACAGAACGCTTCCCTCGCTGTCTATTCTACATTCAAGGCAAATATTGACAGGATCTTGGACAGACCAGTTAAGACTGCAATAAGGAGAAAACTCATCACTTGGAGGGGACTGACTAACACAGGGGCATGGAAAACTACTGGCAGGCAAGATTAGGGAGAATGTCCTGATATTCTACAAGTGCCTCCAGCGGAACAGAATAACCAGGGAGCAGGTAGGACGCAGACAGAGGGTGGTGGTAGAAGGCTGTTTGTGTGATTGTAGGCTAGTGTCCAATGGTGTACCACAGGGATCAGTGCTGTGCCTCTCATTATTTCTGATTCAGAGGTGTTGGTGTTGGACTGCGGTGATCAAAGCTAAAAATTGCATAACACAGGTTATAATCCAAAAGGTTTGTTCGGGGCACTATCTTTCGAAGCGCTTAATCAAAGCGCACAACCACCTGGTGAAGAAGCAGCGCTTCGAAAGCTCGTGCCTCCGAATAAATCTGTTGGACTATAAGCTGATGATTTCTGATTTTAAACCTTATCATAAAGGATGCAGCTGTGAATATGGACGAGGGGTCGGGAGTGTCATAAGTAAGTTTGTTATTGATACGAAGATTGGCCAGATGGTTGACAGTGAAGGGGAAGGCCTTATGTTTCAGGAAGATACAGGTGGAATGGTCAGATGGGCAGGTCAATGGCAGATGGAATGTAATCCTGATATATATAAGGTGATGCACTTTGCAAGAAGGAACCAGATAGGGGAGGCCTCGATGAATGACAGCACACTAGGTAGCTCAGAGGGTGTTCTTCACACATTCCGGAATGTGACTGGACAGGTTATTGCACAATTTGGGAAAGCATAGGGGAGCGTAAACACAGCCTTTATACATAAAAGCATAGATTATAAGAGCTATGAGGAACGTTGATTAGGCCAAGATGGAATACTGTGTGTAGTTCTGGGAGCAACATTACAAGAAGGATGTGATTGTGCTGGAGGAGATGCAGAGGAGATTCACCAAGATGTTCTCTGGGATGGAGTATATCAGTATGGAGAGAGGCTGGGGAAGCTTGGATTGTTTACTTTGGAGCAGAGAAGGCTGAGGGGTTCATGAATCAGAAGGATAAGATTACGAAGGGCATGGACAGGGTGGATAGACACCAGCTGTTCCTTTTAGTCAAAGGGCCACACTTTTAAAGTGAAAGGTTTAAGGTTTAGTGAGGATTTGAGGACTATTTTGTCACCCAGAGTGTATTGGGGTCTGGAATGCACTTCTTGAGAGGGTAGTTGTCATGGTAACCTCAAAACCTTTAGAAAATACATGGTTGTGCAGTTGAAATGCCATGAGATTCACAGCTACGGATCTTGTGTCGGAAAGTGGGCCTAATGTAGACTGTGCTGTATTTCTGATGGTGCAGAGATTGTGCTTCTGTTATTGTATGCATGTGGGAGGTCAATCATTGAGTAGCTTAAGATAGGAATTGACGGGTTTCTGAAGAATACCTTATCAAAGTATATAAGAGTGAACTTGTACTATCTTCTGTAAATATGTCAATGGCAAAATTAAGAGAAAAAGTTGCAGCTTTCTTACAGTCTGATACTAGATAATTGAGGACAGTGAAATAGCAGAACTATGGAATAAGTACTTCAGTTATGCCTTCACAGAAGAAAAAAAAAGAAAACTTCCTAGAAATACTGGAGAACTTTAGTGTGGTGAGAAAAAGGGAATAGCAACGAAATTAGTAACTAAACAGTTTTAGAGAAAAATATTGGACTAAAATTAATGGGCATAGATAAAGTCAACAGCGATTTATGAAATGCGAATCATATTTTGGAAAGTGGCTTTTAGCAAAATTATGGAAAAGGTATCAATGCAATACGATTGAAATCTTAGAAAGATTTTTAATAAATCCCCAAGCCTTTTGTGCAAATTCGAATCCTGTGGGACTGGAGCTAATATCTGGTCATGGTTTTAGAATGGGAGAGCTGGCAGGAAGCAGTGAGTAAAAATAAATCCATGTTTTATTTTTAATGGAAGGGTTCGAGGATATAACAAGGATCGAGATTTGATACCCAGCTATTCCCAAAACATATCATAACTTTGGTTAACGGGCTCAAATGCAATATTCCCAAGTCTGCTGACTGTATTACACGATGTTCGGTTGTGAGTGAATGAGGTTGATGTAAAAAAGACTCCAAGGTGATTGAGACAAGTGGAGAGACTGGGCAAATACGTGGTATATGGAGAGCAATGGGAGAGATGAGATGTTATGCACTTTGATGGGAACAACAGAATGGCAGCCTATCATTTGCAAGGGGAGTGGTTGAAAAATGTTGCTCTATAAAGGAAATTAAGCTGCATTTTTGCTTTATATCTGTGCAGCCCTCTGATCCATGTAAGGCAATGAGTTCTGAAGCCAGAAGTCAATACTGGGGATGGCATTGGCACGCTGATCGGTGTACATAGACCCAGATAGTGGGGAGCTGTAACATTGAAAAAGATCTGTATCTTCCTGTACACCAGTCAGTGAAAGTAATATTGCAGGATCAGAAAGCAGATAGGCAGATAAATGGTGTATTTGCCTTCATTTCAGGGGGATTTGAATACAGGAATAAGGGTCATTTACTGCATCTATACAGGGCCTTAGTGGGACCCCATCTCGAACATTGTGCAATATTGTTTGCAGTTGTGGTCTCCCTGCCTAGTAAAGGACAAACCTTACATTGAGGGAGAGCAATGGAGGATGACCAGACTGATCTCTGGGATGACAGGCTTGTTGGGGCACCAGAGGGTTGGGGTGACTGGGCCTGTATTTCATAGGGATTAGGAAAATTAGGGGAGATATCATTGAAATATATCAAACTCTGACATTGTGAGACAGATTGGAAGCAGGGATGATAGTTCACTTTATAGAAAACAGTCAAATCGTATTTCATACACAAGCGTTATCAAAGAACCGCGTGTATATTGAATAGACGAGGAAACTTGATGGGCCGATACAACTACGCCTGTCTTGGCCTGTATTTCACAATGTTTAAACATATTATAGGATATGAACATTATATGGGGAAAACTGCATTGAGGAGATGTTCGATCATGAACTACCATGGGGAAAGCTCAATGTATTGAATGACCTCCTCCGTTCCCGATGTTTGTGTGCAGTCTGTGGGAAAGCTCTGTAAATGTTGCCACAAGCTCTCAGATGTTAGGAAGGAGGCCTCTGCAGGGTCGATAGGACTGTGTTTCCCGTTCCCTTTTCTGATAACGAAGCTGCTGCCAGGTGTTCTGTCCGGTTTTATCCTTTAAGACCTCAGAGCAGTTTGATACAATTGAGTGTATTGCTCGGCCGATTCAGAGACCATTGAAAACGTTTATCACATGTCTGCGTGTCTGGAGTCACTTTTAGGCAAGACCAAGAAAGCACGGGAGATTCACTTCCTGAAAGTACTTTGGCGAAGGAGATAGATGTTTACAATCAACATTGGACACAGGATCACTATTACTGACACCAAAATTTATGTCAAGATATTGTATTAATTATTTTTAACTTCCACAAGATGCTAGAGCATTAGCCTGGTCTGGATTAGTAATCCAATGATATTTCCAGAACAACATCATCGCCACATGGGGACCTATCGGAAACCACACTGACCTGATTATTTTGGTGTTACTTGAGAATTCTATCAAAAAAATCCCACCAATTTTACTGTCGTGATGGGACTTCGAGGTGGCAATTGGTCAGATTGCAATTATTCTCCTCTTCGCGGACTGGACATAGCTGAGTAATTTTCCACATTGGCAGGGTGATGTCAGAGTTGGAGCTGGAATGAAACAGCTTCCACAGGGACACGGCTTGTTGTGCAGTACAAGTCTTCAGTCCTATTGCAGGAATGGGGTCAGTGCCCATTGCCTTTGTCGTATCTACTGTATTCAGCTGTTTCTTCATATCACGTGCAGCCAATCGAATTGGTTGAAGAATGGCATCTGTGATTCTGTGAGCATCATGATGAGTGTGAGTTGGATCATCCACTCAACACCTCTGGCTGAGGGTAGTGCAGACACCACATCTTTGACTTTTTTTTAACTGATATACTGAGTTGTACCAATACTTAGTATGAGGATATTTGTGGAGTCCTCTCCTCCAGTAAATTGTTTAATAGTCCACCGACATTTATGCTTGGATTTAGGAGGACGACAGAACTTAGATCCGATCTTTTAGTCTTGGGATAATTTCCTCCTCTCCATCAGAAGTTAATTTTGCTGTTTGGAATGTAACCAGTCAAGTGTGGTCGCCTTAATGGGTTGTCATCAGGTTTAGGTGCCCGTGATTCCGATCTTGGCATCAGCCCTGTATTCAGTGACCTAACCTGGTTTCTGATGCGATAACACTTCCATTTTCATATTCTCATTCTGCTGAGAGCATCTCCCTGGTGTCTCGCCTCCAATTTGTTACTTTAACTCAATCCATTTAAGGTAATAAACTAACCATTTCTTTTCCACAATGTCAACTTCTGTATTTGAAGTGGATGTGTTTCCTTCTGTTTTTCTCCCTGAGCATGATTAAAAGCTCTGCAATGTCAGTGATGTCAGCCTTATGCAGTTTCAGAGTCAAGGAACATGTGCACCATGCACTATTGTTCAGTTCCCCGTGTACGGCGCTCCAATTTGGACAGGATGTTTGAGCATCTTTGACATACTTCTTTGGAAATTGTCCAAAATCAGACATTGCTGGAAGAACTTACTGAAAATATTGCAGTATATTCTGGAGTGAATACAGAGTGAATCTTTCAAGTCCAGTGACCCTTTACAAAGCTCCCAGTTTCTCCAGTAATTTTTGTATTTTTATTTCCAGAATCCACAGTTATTTCTTTTAGTGAAAATTTATGATGTGCCTATTCATTTCTGGAGAAACTCAGCAGGTCTGTCAGCATCTGCAGAGTCAGAGAAAAAGCATTAGCACCTCAAGCCCACTGTGACACTTCTTCAGAACTAAAAAGGATTTGAAACTGGGATTTTTAATCCCTTGTCAGAGGTGGAGGATGGATGACAGGGAAAAGTGGGTGTGGCAAAGATAAACGGGCTTTTAGCACTGGTGAACGACTGGGTGATAATAAAATGTGCGTAAATTAAGGTGTGAATGGAGGAAATGGGTTCTCTCTATTGAGTGCAAGATAAAGAAGACACAACCAGACAAGGTCATAGTGAGGCCAGGAGGGAGAATGTTGACTATGTGGCATGATATAGATCTTGCCTTAAATACGTTTTCACTGTAGAGATCATCGCCCCCTTTAGACAAAAGAATCCAGGTGCTTGACTTCGTATTGGCACTAGTAAGCAATTCATGCTGCCTTAGTATTGTAATATGGAGAAAAACAAATCACCATACGAAGTTTGGGCTGAGTATTGTTTACCTGTCATGTTTAATATTGTTTCAAATTTGCAGTGCTAGTCTTTAAATGCATGTTCTTGAAATTAGTATCAGATGGAATGTGAAAGGTTGGGTGGTGACATTGTAAAAGTTTCTAAAATAATGAGAGATATGGATAGAGTGGATAGCCAAGTTCGTTCCAACGGCATGGGGGAGTTCAGCCAAAGAAGACATAGGTTTAAGGTGAAAGAGGAAAGATTTAAAAGTAAAGAAGGGGCAACTTTTTTACACAGAGAGTGGTGTGGTTATGGAGTAAGCTGTCAGAGGAAGAGTTGTAGATGCCAGTACAGTTACAATGTTTTAAACTCATTTGGATAAACATATGAATGGAAAACAGTTAGAGACATTTGGGCCAAATGAAAGCAGATGGGACGAGCTTAATTTGATAATCCTGTCCTGCATGGACATTTTAAAAAGTTTCACGCAGAGTCAGTGTGTGTTTGTGAAAGGAAAACAATAATTTTCCCTGCAAAATTTATGCAAAGTATTTCTGGAGATGCCTGAGAGTGTAACAAGCGGATTTGATAAAGGGGATATGGTAGACACCACGCTTTCTAGAGATTTTCCACAAGGTATTACAAAATAAAAGTTCTTACACAAGACAGAAGCTCGTAGGATGACGGATAATGTATTAACATGGGATGATGATTGGTGATCACAGTGAAATCGGAGAGTCTGGATTAATGAATCTTCATGATAAAGGTATATCGGCTGGAGTACCACAGCTATGAGTCCGATGACATCAATTATTTACAATCTATACTGCCAGCCTGAAGGAAGGATTTGAGTACAACATATGTCCGAGTTTATGAATGACACTGAGAACCAAACGACAGGCTGTTATTTAATGGAGAGGACTTCCAGAAAAGGAGCAGTACAAAGGGATTGGAGTCTTCCGGTGTATGAAAAATAAAGTCAGCATGCTGATGCAGCAAGTAACTCGGTTGGTACATTAGGCAGTTTCCTGGGATGAAAGGGTTGAGTTATTGAGAATCTCTAAAATGATGAGGCGATAATTCATTGGGGTTTAAATGAATGAGGAGTGATACTGCTGAAAATTACAAGACACAGAAGGGGTTGGAGAAGGTAGATGTTTCCATTCTCGAGCAAAGTGTTGAACTCGAGGATATAGATACCGAATAAGGAACATCGATTTCAATCTGAGATGCAGAGTCATGGCTTCTCTCAGAAGGTAATGAATGCCTGGAACTCCCTAACTCAGAGACGTGTGGAGGGATACAAGGAGTCGGCAAGGTAGTGGAGTTGAGGCCTGGGGTAGATCAGCCATGTTCTATCAATTGACAGGGTTATCTTGAGGGGCCGAATGATACACTCCTGTTCCTATTTATTAATTTCACATGCTATGGTTTTGGAAAGTAACGGGTTATTTTGCTGGAAATCGTGTTGTACAATGTTGCATTCAGGGAGAGCAGAGGATTTGTTGTTTTAACCCTGGGTGGGGTATGTGGCTGTATTCCCAGCGTATCTGGGTCTGCAATATGACCCACATCTGGAGCAGAAGTTACAGAGAGGGGAAGCCTGGAAACAGGGACTGGGGTGTGGGAGTGGGGGTCACTTCCTGATCCAGCCTGGATTTTACAAGTACATTAATGAGTTAAAAAGGTAAATTGGCCGATAATATAAAGAATGATAGTAAAAGCCTTCTTAGGTATGTGCAAGGCAAAAACAAAAGGTTAGGACTAAAATTGGTCCCTTGAAGACAGAAACAGGGGAATATATTACGGAACAAAGAAATGGCAGAGGAATTAAATGGGTACTTCAGATCTGTTCTCACTGGGGAAGACACAAGCAATCTCCCTGAGGTAACAGTGACTGAAGGACCTGAACTTATGGGAATTAATATTTGCCAGTATTTGGTGTTGGAGAGACTGTTAGGTCTGAAGGTTGATAAGTCTCTGGGGCCTGATGGTCTGCATCCCAGGGTACTGAAGAAGGTGGCTCGGGAAATCGTGGATGCGTTGGTGATTATTTTCCAGAGTTCGATAGATTTGAGGTCGGTTCCTGAGGATTGGAGGGTGGCTTATGTTATATCCACTTTTTAAGAAAGGTGGGAGAGAGAAAGCAGGAAATTATAGACCAGTTCGTTTGACCTCAGTGGTGGGAAAGATGCTGGAGTCTATTATAAAAGATGAAATTACGGCACATCTGGATAGTAGTAAGAGGATAGGACGGAGTCAGCATGGATTTATGAAGGGGAAATCATACTTGACTATTCTTTTGAATTTTTTGCGGCTGTAACTCTGAAGATGAACAAGGGAGATCCAGTAGATGTAGTGTGCCTGGACTTTCATAAAGCTTTTGAAAAATGTCCCACACAGGAGGTGAGTGAGTAAAATTGGGGCACATGGTATTGGGGGCAAAGTACTAGATTGGACTGAAAATTGGTTGGCAGATAGGAAACAAAGGGTAGTGATAAACGGCTCCATTTCAGAATGGCAAGCAGTGACCAGTGGGGTACTGCAGTGATCCGTGCTGGGACCGCAGCTTTTTACAATATATGTTAATGATATAGAAGATGGTATCAGCAATAACATTAGTAAATTTGCTGATGATACTAAGCTGGGTGGCAGGGTGAAATGTGATGAGTATGTTAGGAGATTACAGGGTGACCTGGACAAGTTAGGTGAGTGGACAGATGCATGGCAGATGCAGTTTAATGTGGATAATTGTATCTTTATCCACTTTGGTGGCAAGAACAGGTAGGCAGATTACTACCTCAATGGAATCAGTTTAGGTGAAGGGGCAGTACAGAGAGATCTGGCTATTCTTGTACACCAGTCAATGAAGGCAAACATGCAGGTACAGCAGGTAGTGAAGAAGGCTAATAGCATGCTGGCCTTCATAACAAGAGGAATTGAGTATAGAAGAAAAGAGGTGCTTCTGCAGCTGTACAGGGCCCTGGTGAGACCACACCTGGTGTACTGCATACAGTCTGGTCTCCAAATTTGAGGAAAGACATTCTGGCTATTGAGGGAGTGCAGCGTAGGTTCACGAAATCAATTCCTGTAATGGCGGCATTACCTCACACTGAAAGACTGAATCGACTGGGCTTGTATACCCTTGAGTTTAGAAGACTGAGAGGGGATCTGATTGAGACGTATAAGATTATGAAAGGATTGGACACTCTGGCAGCGGGTAACATGTTTCCACTGATGGGTGAGTGCTGAACCAGAGGACACAGCTTAAAAATATGTGTTAGACCATTTAGGACAGAGATGAGGAGAAACTTCTTCACCCAGAGAGTGGTGGCTGTGTGGAATGCTCTGCCCCAGAGGGCTGTGGAGGCCCAGTCTCTGGATTCATTTAAGAAAGAGTTGGAAAGAGCTCTCAAAGACAGCCGAATCAAGGGTTATGGAGATAAGGCAGGAACAGGATACTGATTAGGAATGATCAGCCATGATCATGTTGAATGGCGGTGCAGGCTCGAAGGGCTGAATGGCCTACTCCTGCACCTATTGTCTATTGTCTATTGTCTATTTCCAAAGCTACACCTAAGCATCTGAGTGGCCTCGATCTTCCCCTGTTTAGCATGTCTGCGGGCTGAATGGAATATCAGTACACAGGACTGAGTGACACAATTGGGCCATTCGGCCCTTTCACACTACTACACTACTAGATAAGTTCATGGCTCATCTCATTGTGATCCCAGCTGCACTTTTCTTTCCATGCACCATTATCCCTGATTCAGCTGTCCATGGAAAATCAGACAAAGCCAGCTTTGTTGTAATATAAAGGTCCAGCCACCCGAAACTTCTGGGAAAGAGAATTCACATTTGACTGAAATTCCACTTTGTAAATTTCTCCTAATTCCTGCTCTGACGGAGGTTGTAAGGTGTCACTGTTTCCTTTTCTCGTCCCATTCTTCCACTGCTGACACTAACTTTTAAATGTAACCCGGTTGGTGATATGGCCGATGATAAAGTTCTCAGACTGAGTCAGGTTCAGTGATAGGAAAAAAATTAGGCACATTTCTTTAGTTCGCCACAAGTAACTAATAATACTAACGGATGCACATGGTGGATTTGTGGTTAGGACTGATACCTCCCGTCACCAAGTAACTGCGTTCAGTTCCAACCTCGGGCAACCCTCTATGTTGATTTTGAACATTCTCTCCATGTCTGTGTGGGTTTCCTCCCAGTGTTCTAGTTTCCTCCCATTGTCCATAGATATGCAGCTTACAGCGGATTGGCCATGCTAAATTGCCCATAGTGCCCAGGGATGTGTAGGTTGGATAGGTTAGTCATGGGAAATGCAGGATTTCATGGATAGAGTCGGGGTGAAGGTCCGGGGAGGGGGGATACTATTCCGAAGTTCAATGTAGACATGATGGATGGAATGTCCTGCTTCCACACTGTAGAGATTCTATGAAAACAACAAGAAGTTTGGACGATACAAACACCCAGTGGGTATCTATCTGATCACTCTCCTCTAGGTTTTGTATGTTTCAATAAGATTTCCTCTCATTCCAAGAGTAACCTGTTAAAGCCTTCATAATATAAGACCCTCATCCCTGGAATACATGTCGTGAAATATCTCCGAACTGCTTCCAATTTAGATTAGGTTACATTACAGTGTGGAAACAGGTTCCTTCGGCCCAACAAGTCCACACCAAAGCGCAACCCACCCACAACCCTAACCTAACACTACGGGCAATTTAGCATGGGCAATTCACCTAACCTGCACATCTTTGGACTGTGGGAGGAAACCGGAGCACCCGGAGGAAACCCACGCAGACACAGGGAGAACGTGCAAACTCCACACAATCTGTCGCCTGATGCAGGAATTGAACCCGCGTGTCCGGCGCTGTGAGGCAGCAGTGCCAACCAAAGTGCCACCATGCCGCCCACAATTATATCCTTTAATTTAATTTAATTATATCCTTTCTCATGTACGGAGACAAAAATGATCTCTCACACAGATGAAGCTAATTTTAGTTTTCTCAGTGGTGAGAGTATTTAGAACTCTCTTCCCTGCAGTGCATTGGCGGCAGAGATATTGAATATGTTTGAGGCACAGACAGAAGGTTCATAAATAATAACGGAGTCAAGGTTTATCGAGGAATGGCAGGAATGTGCAGTGTTGGGGAAATGCTGACAGTGGTAAAAAATCACACTGCTCCAGAACATCCACGAATATAATGCAAATGAAATGATAATACCGATAAAATGTTAACGGGAAATCCAAGATGTGGGGATCTGGAAGGCCTGCTTTGTTGGGCTCCGCATCACAGCACGGGCAAAGTCCTTTCCTAACCCACTCCATCCCAGCCATTTACTTAAAATGCTTAGTTTTAGAAAGATTTGAGAGTTGGCAGTTGTCGTTGTCTTAGTTTGAGTAGTTTTTAAGCTCTACGAGACTTTGTTTATTAATGATCAGTAATTCGAGTTCTTCGTCTCTCGAGTTCAAATGTTGCTACTAAAGTGTGTTCTGGGTAATGATGTGCTTAAATGGTCTACCTGGAGCATTAAGGGGTGCCATTGGCCAGAAAAGAGGAAAAAATTACTTTCTAGTCTTAAAAAGAGAGGGTGGACGTTGTCCTATTGCAGGAGATGCACCTTGATGACAAGGAAGATTTGACATGAGAGGAGGTCGGGTTTGATCGGGTTTATTTCTCCTCTTTTAATACTACGAGTAGGGGAGAAACCATAATGGATAAAAAGAATCTTCCATTTAACCGACTAGATTGTATTTGACACTCACGGAAGTCTCATAATACCCAAAGCCTTGAAATATGGTATATAATACAGTATTTTGAATGTTTATTGCTCCACCCCCGGCGAACCCTGTTAAAATCCTGGTAGATGCATTTTCCAAATTCAGTTATCTTGCATCGTGGCACATTATTGTAGAAGATTTCAACTGTCTTATGAACTCCACGCTGGACAGAATGTCCTAAGGTGCCCCAAAACCCTCGTTATAATGTAAGCAATTAGTGAATTTGTGTGAAGAACTAGAGCTAGTGGATATCTGAAGGCAGATCCACATCATAAGTAGGGACTTTATTTTCTTCTTTAACCCACAGAGATGCCACACGACGGTTGATATCTTTTCCTTCCCTGCAACAATCTTAGATTCCGTGGCATCCTGCACAATTGGGAATATTACCATTTCTGACCATGAAGCAGTATACTTATTGATTAAGATTAAGGGCAATACAACATATTCGAGAGACTAGCGAATGTATCCCTTTATTTTTAAGACTAATTGGTTAATTGAGTATTGAGATTAGATTACTTCCAGTGTAGAAACAGGCCCTTCGGCCCAACAAGTCCACACTGACCTGCCGAAGAGCAACCCACTCAGACCCATTCGCTGTCATTTACTCCTTCACCTAACAGTACAGGCAATTTAGCATGTCCAATTCACCTAACCTTCACATGTTGGACTGTGGCAGGAAACCGGAGCACCCGAAGAAAACCCCCGCAGACACAGGGAGAATGTCTAAACTCCACACAGACTGTCACCTAAGGCATGAATTGAACCCGGGTCTCTGGCGCTGTGAAGCAGCAGTGCTAACCACTGTGTCACGGAGCCACCGTGCCGCCCACTGCAATGAATTCAGATCTTTCTTTGCCATTAATTCAGATTTAACAAGTAAACCATCCATTCTATGGGAAATTGCTAAGGCTTGTGCCGAGGGAATAATTAATCCTTAGGATGTAGCAGAAGGGGGAGCAGGAACGCTGGTTTGAGGCACAGCTGAGGGCAGCCGAGAGGGTATACTGTGATAGACCCTCAGTGGCTAAGCTGCAGAGGATCACAATGCTTCAGTCTACAGTGAATTCCACGCTCACACAGACAGCCAAGAAGGTACTTACTTTTGCAAAAAAAAGGCTGATTGTACATGGTAATAAGCCAGGCAGGTATTTATTCTATCTTGCCAGGATAACAACCGCCCCTCTTAAGCCATTACCTCAATTAGGGAAGGTACTGGGATCCTTACCTTCAATTCCAAAAAGATTAATGCCTCCTGTCCGAGATTTTTTGCCGAATTATTTCAGACTGAACATTTTGAGGATAGATGGATTAAGATTGAGTCATTTTTCAAGAACCTGGGTCTTCCACGATTAACCCCTGAATAAGTGTTGTGCCTTAATGCACCATTGTCAGCGCAGGAGGGTGTGAAGCAGCTTCAGAATGCAAAGATGCACATTCCTGACGGATTTCCTAGTGAATTTTATAAATACTTTATAAACCTATTGTCAGGGCTGATGTTTAACATGTTCCGTCACTCATACAGTCGGGAACACCTCCCTCCATCCTTAAGAGAGGCCCATATCTCTCTGATGCTGAAGAAAGGAAGACCCTGGAGGATTGTGTTTCTTACACGCCAATCTCACTTTTAAATGTTGGTTTCTAAATCCTGTCTGGGATCCATGCATTCAGGCTGGAAACTTTGCTGCCTTCCATTGCCAAAGAGGACCAAAAATGCTTTATAAGGGGCCGCAGATCTTCCTACAATGTTAAGAGTTTACTCAACATGATTCAAGAGTCTCAACAACAATCTGTCCAGGGATTATTGATCTCTTTGGATGAGCTAAGGCATTTGATTGGGTTGAGTGGCCGGATCTCATATGTACATTAGAACGGAATGGTATATGCAAAGTTTTTATCAAGTGGGTGAGGGTCCTTTACTGCGATCCTTTGGCTGCAGTTCTCACTCATGGTGTGGCCAACCAGTAATATTAATATTTCTCCAGGCAGCCGACAAGTTTGACACCTTTCACCATTGTTCTTTACGTTGGAGATTGAGCCACTGGCGGAGGCCATCTGTAGGGATGCCAACATATCTGCCCCAGAATTGGGATAGAAGTCACGAAAGATGACATTGTATGCAGATGAGGGTCTTACGCTTTTGTCAAATCCCGCAATTTCGGTAGTTCATGTGATACAATGCATTAGACCATAAGACCATAAGACATAGGAGTGGAAGTAAGGCCATTCGGCCCATCGAGTCCACTCCGCCATTCAATCATGGCTGATGCGCATTTCAGCTCCACTTGCCAGCGTTCTCCCCGTAGCCCTTAATTCCTCTAGACAACAAGAACCTATCAATCTCGGCCTTGAAGACATTTAGCGTCCCGGCTTCCACTGCACTCCGTGGCAATGAATTCCACAGGCCCACCACTCTCTGGCTGAAGAAATGTCTCCGCATTTCCGTTCTGAAATGACCCCCTCTAATTCTAAGGCTGTGTCCACGGGTCCTAGTCTCCTCGCCTAACAGAAACAATTTTCTAGCATCCACCTTTTCAAAGCCATGTATTATTTTGTACGTCTCTATTAGATCTCCCCTTAATCTTCTAAACTCCAACGAATACAACCCCAGTATCCTCAGCCGTTCCTCATATGCTAGACCTGTCATTCCAGGGATCATCCGTGTGAATCTCCGCTGGACACGTTCCAGTGCCAGTATGTCCTTCCTGAGGTGTGGGGACCAAAACTGGACACAGTACTCCAAATGGGGCCTAACCAGAGCTTTATAAAGTCTTAGTAGTACATCTCTGCTTTTATATTCCAACCCTCTTGAGATAAGAGACAACATTGCATTCGCTTTCTTAATCACAGACTCAACCTGCATGTTTACCTTTAGAGAATCCTCGACTAGCACTCCCAGATCCCTTTGTGCTTTGGCTTTATTAAGTTTCTCACCATTTAGAAAGTAGTCCATTCCTATATTCTTTTTGCCAAAGTGCAAGACCTCGCACTTGCTCACGTTAAATTCCATCAGCCATTTCCTGGACCACTCTCCCAACCTGTCTAGATCCTTCTGTAGCCTCCCCACTTCCTCAGTACTACCTGCCTGTCTACCTAACTTTGTATCATCGGCAAACTTCGCTAGAATGCCCCCGGTTCCCTCATCCAAATCATTAATATATAATGCGAACAGCTGTGGCCCCAGCACCGAACCCTGCGGGACACCGCTCGTCACCGGCTGCCATTCTGAAAAAGAACCTTTTATCCCAACTCTCTGACTTCTGTTAGATAGCCAATCCTCAATCCATCCCAGCAGCTCACCTCGAACACCATGGGCCCTCACCTTGCTCAGCAGTCTCCCGTGTGGCACCTTATCAAAGGCCTTTTGAAAGTCCAGATAGACCACATCCACTGGGTTCCCCTGGTCTAACCTACTTGTTACCTCTTCAAAAAATTCCAACAGGTTTGTCAGGCATGACCTCCCTTTACTAAATCCATGTTGACTTGTTCTAATCAGACTCTGCTCTTCCAAGAATTTAGAAACCTCATCCTTAATGATGGATTCTAGAATTTTACCAACAACCGAGGTTAAGCTGATTGGCCTATAATTTTCCATCTTTTGCCTTGATCCTTTCTTGAACAAGGGGGTTACTACAGCCATCTTCCAATCGTCCGGGACCTTTCCTGACTCCAGTGACTCTTGAAAGATCTCAACCAATGCCTCTGCTATTTCCTCAGCAACCTCTCTCAGAACTCTAGGGTGTATCCCATCGGGGCCAGGAGATTTATCAATTTTAAGACTTTTTAACTTTTCGAGCACTATCTCTTTCGTAATGGCAACCATACTCAACTCAGCCCGGTGACACCCTTTAATTTTTGGGATATTACTCCTGTCTTCCACTGTGAAAACTGACGCAAAGTACTTGTTAAGTTCTCCTGCTATTTCCTTATCTCCCATCACTAGGCTCCCTGCATCAGTTTGAAGTGGCCCAATGTCTACTTTTGCCTGTCGTTTGTTTCTTATGTACTGAAAGAAACTTTGACTATTATTTCTAATATTACTGGCTAGCCTACCTTCATATTTGATCCTCTCATTTCTTATTACACTCTTTGTTATCCTCTGTTTGCTTTTGTATCCTTCCCAATCTTCTGATTTCCCACTGTTCTTAGCCACTTTATAGGATCTCTCTTTTTCTTTAATACATTTCCTGACTTCCTTTGTCAGCCAAGGTTGTCTAATCCCTCCCCGGTTAATCTTTCTTTTCTTGGGAATGAACCTCTGTACAGTGTAATGTACTCTGTACATTAATTCGCTTGTTGCCTTTCCGGATGATAAGAATAATTTTACAAAGTTGGAGGCCATGCCTCTGGGAGGTCTTAGGGAAATACCTGATACTGAGGCCAAATCCTGGTTTCCTTTTAAATGGTGATTTCCCTATTTCAGTATATTCATTACATATGTCTTTGATCAGTTATTTAACGTGAACTATGTGCATTTGTTTGACAAAATTAAACAGGACCTTCAAAGATGGGAGGTATTTCCAATATTCTGGCTCGGTCGGATGTCTGTTATTAAAATAAATGTGCTTCCTCATTTCCTACACCTCGTTCGAAAGCTTTCTTTGGTGTTTCCCGACAGATATTTCGGAAACGTAATGGCTGATTTAGCTCTTTTATTTGACACCATAAGCCATTCTTTTTCAATCTAACAAAATTGCAACTGCCCCACAGATTGTGGGGAGTAGATCTCCCCAATTAAAAGCAATCAATTAAGTTTTTCTTTCAAAGTATGTTAGTGCCTGGGCCGCTGAGGTGTCGGCATCAATACGGCTAGACATAGAGCCCTCTCAGGCAAAGTGAACCCTTATTAGTCTGTTGTTCTTAGATAAAATGACAACATTTATGGAATATTGTCATAAACTAATGAATGATTAAATCTTGAAGGACAAGGCGTCAGATCGAGGGCAATATAGCCATCACCATGTTTCTTACCCCTATAATTGGTATACCAAGTTGTCAACCGGGGATAATGGATTCCAGGTTTAAACTATGAGTAGCGAGGGTTGTACCTTGCTTGTGTGATTTAGAATTAGTAGAAATCCTACAGTGTGCAAACAGGTCCTTGGGCCCAGCAAGTCCACTTCGACACTCTGAAGAGTAACCCACCCAGAACCATTCCACTACCATCCTATATTTACCCTGATTAATGCCCCAACTTACAGATCGTGGAACACTATGAGCGATTTAGCAATGGCCAAGTCATCTAACCTGCACATGTTTGTGAGTGTGGGAGGAAACCTACGCAGACAGCATTGAGAATATACTAACGCCTCACAGCCAGTCACCCAAGGATGGAACCAAACCCGTGACCCTGGTGTTGTGAGTCAGCAGTGGAAACCACCGAGCTACGACATGTTACTTGTTGGAGAAACAATGATATCATTTGATCAAATAACTCGTAAGTATGGACTACCTAATAGAGAATTCTTCTTTTTTTTTCCAGATTAGAGATTTGATTAAAAAACACAATTTTAACACACACTTAGAGATCCCATACAGAGAAGCAGGTGATTATTGGAAAGAACTCTGCCAGTTCCCTGTATCATTTGTTGGAGAGTGTCCCCTCAGTGAAGACTCTGCAGCTTTGTGATGTCTGTGCGACAGTGTTGGGGGTTTAAATCTTTTTCAGAGAAATGGGAGGATGTTTTAGAAAATACTCGAAGGAGTTTGATATCGAATAGGACCCATTCCATGCAGTTGAAAATTGTTCATAGGTTCTATCTGAACTCAGTTTATATCTCAAAATTCAATGTGGGATTATCTTCAGCATGTCCTCAATGCACAATGACTACAAGCACTCTTAATCATCGCATGTGGTCCTGCTGAAGGTTTCGTACATATTGGAGCACTGTTTTCGGTGTGGTAGAGTGAGTCTTGGGGACCAAATTGGAGATGGACCCGGTTTCTCTTTTCCTGGGCTTGCCCAGAGTATCTTACGCAGATGCAAATGGGGGAAAAAATATATTCATACTGTGCTAGGGAAAATATTCTGTTGTGTTGGATGTCTGAAAACTCCCCAGGTCTGTTGGGTCTTTGTGAGCTCATCATGGTGAATATCCCTTTGGACTTTCTCACCAGCATGCTGCACCAAAAAGCAGTGATTAATATAAGTCATGGAGTCAAAGAGATGTACAGCATGGAAACAGATCCTTCGTTCCAACCCATCCATGCCGACCACATATCCGAAGAGTGACCTAACCAATGTCCTGTATAGCCGCAACATGACCTCCTAACATGACCTCCTTTAGGTGAGCACTTCGGGGCAGTGACCACAACTCGGTGACTTTTACTCTAGCGATGGAGAGGGATAAGTGTGCACTGCAGGGCAACAGTTATAGCTGGGGGCAGGGAAATTATGATGCGGTGAGGCATGACTAAGGATGCGTTGATAGGAAAAATAGGCTTCAAGGGAAGAACACAAATGATATGTGGAGATTGTTCAAGGAACAGCTAATGGATGTCCTTAGTAAGTATGTACCAGTCAGGCAGGGAGTAAAGGGTCTTGTGAGGGAGCCGCTGTTTAACAAGGAATTGGAATCCCTTGTGAAAGGGAAGAGGGCGGCCTATGTAAAGATGAGGCGTGAAGGTTCAGTTGGGGCGATTGAGAGTTATAAGGTAGCCAGGAATGATCGAAAGAGAGAGCTAAGACCAGCGAGAAGGGGACATGAAAAGTCCTTAGTTGGTAGGATTAAGGAAAACCCAAAGGCTTTCAATAGGTATGTCGGGAAGAAAAGGATGACTAGGGTAGGTATCAGTCCAGTCAAGGATAGTAGTGGGAAGTTGTGTGTGGAGGCGGAGGAGATCAGAGAGACACTAAATCAATACTTTTCATCAGTATTCACTCAGAAACAGGACATTGTTGCCGATGTGAATACTGAGTCAAACTTAATTAGAATGGATGGCTTTGAGGTATGTAGGGAAGATGTGTTGGAAATTCTGGAAAGGATGAAAATAGATAAGTCCCCTGGGCTTGATGGCATTGATCCTAGGATCCTCTGGGAACCTAGGGAGGAGATAGCGGAGCCATTGGCCTTGATTTTTATGTCGTCGTTGTCTACGGGAATAGTGCCAGAAGACTGGAGGATAGCGAATGTGGTTCCCTTGTTCACGAAGGGGAGCAGGGATAGCCCGAGTAACTATAGTCCAGTGAGTCTCACTTCTGTTGTGGGCAAAGACTTAGAGAGAATTGTAAGGGATAGGATTTATGAACATCTGAATAGGAATAATGTGATCAAGGATAGTCAGCATGGTTTTGTGAAGGGCAGGTCGTGCCTCACAAGCCTTATTGAATTCTTTGAGAAATTGACCAAGGAAGTGGACGAGGGTAAAGCAGTAGATGTGGTGTATATGGATTTTAGCAAGGCGTTCGATAAGTTACCCCATGGCAGGCTAATGCAAAAACTATGGAGGTATGGCATTGAGGGTACATTAGAGGTTTGGATTCGGAATTGGCTGGCTGGAAGGAGACAGAGGGTAGTAGTTGATGGTATAGGTACACCTTGGAGCGCAGTTACTAGCGGTGTTCCACAAGGGTCTGTCTTGGGACCATTGCTGTTTGTCATTATTATAAATGACCTGGAGGAGGTGCTTGAAGTCTGGGTGAGAAAGTTTGCGGATGACACGAAATTCGGTGGAGTTGTGGACAGCGAAGAAGGATGTGGCAGGTTACAGCGGGATATAGATAAGTTGCAGAGCTGGGCAGTAAGGTGGCAAATGGAATTCAATGTAGCTAAGTGTGAAGTCATTCACTTTGGTAGGAGTAACAAGAAGATGGATTACTGGGCTAATGGTAGACGACTTGGTAGTGTGGATGAGCAGAGGGATCTCGGTGTCCATGTAGACAGATCTTTGAAAATTGCCACCCAGGTAAATAGTGCTGTGAAGAAGGCATATGGTGTACTGGGCTTTATTGGTAGAGGAATTGAGTTCCGGAGTCCTGAGGTCATGTTGCAGTTGAATAAGACTCTGGTGTAGCCTCATCTGGAGTATTGTGTGCAGTTTTGGTCGCCATGCTATAGGAAGGATGTGGAGGCCTTGGAACGAGTTCAGCGGATGTGTCCAAGGATGTTGCCTGGCATGGTAGGAAGATCGTATGAGGAAAGGCTCAGGCACTTGGGGCTTTTCTCATTGGAGAAAAGAAGGTTTAGGGGAGATTTGATAGAGGTGTACAAGATGATTAGGGGTTTAGATAGGATTGACAGTGAGATCCTTTTTTCCACTAATGAAGTCAGCTGTTACTAGGGGACACAGCTTTAAATTAAGGGGTGGTAGGTATAGGACAGATGTGAGGGGTAGATTTTTTACTCAGCGGTTGTGTGTTAATGCAATGCCCTGCCAGTATCAGTGGTGGACTCTCCCTCTTTATGGTCTTTTAAGCGGGCATTGGACAAGCATATGGGGGTTCTTGGGCTAGTGTAGGTTATATAGGCTTCGGTTGGCGCAACATCGAGGGCCGAAGGGCCTGTACTGCGCTGTATTTTTCTATGTTCTATATTCTATGTTCTAACTCCTGTACTCGGTACTCTGACCAACAAAGGAAAGCATACCAAACGCCTTATTCACTATCCTTTCCACCTACGACTCCACCTTTGGGGAGCTATGAACCTGCACTCCAAGTTCTCTTTGTTCAGCAACACTCCCTGCGACCTTACTATAAAGTGTATAAGTGCTGCTAAGATTTTCTTTCTCAAAATGCAGCTACCCGCATTTATCTGAATTAAACTCCATCTGCCACTTCTCAGCCCATTGGTCGTTTGATAAATCTGAGGTGACCCTCTTCGCTCTCTACTACACCTCCAATTGTGGTGTCATCTGCAAACTTACTCACTGTCCCTCTTATGCCCTCAATTATGTCAATGACAAAAAGTAGTGAATCCAGCACCGATCCTTGTGGCGCTGCACTGGTCACAAGCCTCCAGTCTGAAAAACAACCCTCTACCACCACCCTCTGTCTTCTACCTTTGCGCCAGTTTTGTATCCAAATGGCTAGTGCTCCGTGTATTCCATGAGATCACATCTACCCCTCTCCCCTCATCAATCCTCTCTATTACTTCCTCAAAAAACTCAATCAAGTTTGTCAGAAATGATTTCTCACGCACAAAGTCATGTTGACTATCCATAATCAGTCCTTGCCTTTCCAAATACATGAACATCCTGTCCCTTAGGATTCCCTCCAACAACTTGCCCACCACCAACGTCAGGCTCACTGGTCTATTGTTCCCTGGCTTGTCCTTAACAACCTTCTGAAACAGTGCCACCACCTTTGCCAACCTCCTGTCTTCTGGCACCTCAAATGTGACGATCCATATTACAAATATCTCAGCAAAAGGCCCAGCAATCGCGTCTCAAACTTCCCACAGAGTTATAGGGTACACCTGATCAGGTCCTGTGCATTTATCCCCCTTTACCCGTTTCAAGACATCCAGCACTTCCTCTTCTATAATATGAACATCTTGCAAGGTGTCACCATCTTTTTCCCGACATTTTATATCTTCATATATCCTTTTCCAAAGTAAATCCTGATGCACAATACTCCTTCAGTATCCCCATACTTCCTGTGCTAGGAAAAAAATATTCTGTTGTGTTGGATGTCTGAAAACCCGCCGGGTCTGTTGTGTCATTGTAAGCTCGCATGGAGAATATCCCTTTAGACTTTCTCACCAGTGTGGTGAACCGAAAACCAGAGATTTATATAAGATATGACAACCCTTTTTGGATTACCATGATACAAGTTTATTTGTCACTCTAAAAAGGACTTTTATATAGTCATGACGATATTGTCTAATGAATCACATATGAAGAATTATGAACGTATGAATGTGTATCAGTTAATGCTCTCGAAGAACGAGAGCTATCAGTTTGTTATGCTCAGCCGTATTATTTATTTATTATTTATCGTTTCTGTTTTTCTACTGTCCGTTTCGCGACTTTAACTTATTTTGTATATACATGCACATGAGTGTAATTTTGTTCAGTTATTTGAATTGTTTTGTTAATTGTTTAATATAATAATAAAACTATCTTTTCCAATAAAATATTTTGTTAAAAAATTAAAATGCTAACATTGATAGATTAGAGTCGCAAATAATGACTAGGTAAAATGTATGTTTGAGATAACGGTCATGATAACGGCTGAGGATAAAAATGTTCTCTGTTAGAAATTGTATTTTATAATGAGACAAGTGCTTGGAAGCTGTCTTTGGCTGAATACAATAAGGTGTGACAAGTGAAATAACCAGAATGACTAATTGTGATCGGATATCGATAACCATAAAATAAGTGCATGTTTTTGATTGGCCTGTGGAAAGCATGCTGACTGTTGCATGAATTTATAAAGCAGATAAAATATATTATAAGGAGAGTCCTTCCCCATGGGAAATGCCTTCTGAACCCATGCGAGAAGAAACCGGGGGTATAAAGTGTCTGAGAATCGTCTGCTTGCGAACAGGAAGCTGGGGGTTGAATGACTGAAAGTTCCTGTAACATGGAGCTGAGAAACCCAGCAGATCATCCCCAAACTGATTGAATCAAAGAAAAGAATATTTTGGGAGAGCTTATATGTTGGAACACTTACACAAACAATAGATACCGTACCTTCTTGGTTTACACTGCTTCGCACAAAGATAAATTCGAACACAGATCCTTACAGCAGTTTTTCAATCCAGGAGGAAACAACATCAACAGAGATCTCAGAGAGAGAAGCAGCTAGGTATCCTGTAATAAAACTTCCCACCCTTCTGGGGTCCCCAGCTGCTTCTGAATGTTGCAGCTAAAAACAAAATGAGAAACCCTGGTCTGGGAGAGCTGACCTCTGCCCTTCCATTATTGCCCTCATTTTAATGAAACCTAAAGACTTTCTCAGTTATTTACTTAAACTGTTTTCAGACAGCAGTTCCTCACCTCTGCCTTGAAAACCTCTCTTCAAAAAAACCCAAGAGAATATAACCTTTTTCCAGTGATTGTATCTTCGCGATGCCACCTTCAATAAAATGATCCATCAATATACAAAGAGAGATTCACTTTAGACCTCCCAACCTTCTTCTATTAGAAGACTGAAATGCATATATATTACATTGACTCTGCATACAAATGCTCCCAACCAGTTTCGATTTCAGTCATTTTACTCCTGCCACAGAATGCCTTTGTCTTTCTTCATCAAAGTCTCCACAACGTGTCAAAACGTACTTTTTCTAGCCCTGTCACCTCTATAATTTCAAATTGAATGGCAGCAATAATAAGCTCAATCGAAACAGACTGGTATTTTGCTTCCTAAACTTCTCCAAAAACTTTAAGGAATCACGATCAGTGACTCAGAGATCTGTCTCTCTGAGATTTGTCTCAGGCACGTTTTTCGCAATTTAAATGCTGAAATGTTGTAACACCAACACCAAGATCAATGCCTCCTTCCCCATTGTTTAATAAATCTGTTGATGTTTCCGCTGGACACTCGAACCACACGTTACATAATGGAGCACTTCTCATCTCTACAATAGTCCCTCTGAAAGACATAGCTCCTCATGTCTCAGCATAAATGAATTACATGCTTCTGTACCTCTTAATGCTGTAACCTCTTTACCTGCTACTCCTGGCCTATGCCAGTAAACCTTACTCTCACAGGTAAATGTTTTAAGAAGATCTCGTACATTCTTTTCAATCTATCACAGAATCTTTGATTTCTGAACACAATCATCATCATCAGCCATTTCAGCTTCTAATCTTGCCGTTTTAACACTCTGCTCATCTACACGAGTTCTCACGACGACAGGAAGTGAATTATTGAACTTCTCCAAAATAAGAATCTCTCTAAGAATGCCATAGGTTTGCTCTGTTTTTAATACTCTTCCCCACTTTTCAAAATTACTTTGTTTGATCCTTTCAAACTCAATGTGGCGTTTAACCAGGGACCCTTTTTTAGATTCCTGAAACGCTGTCTGTCAGCTTCTGGCACAAGCCCATATACACTTCAGATGGCTTTCTTCATATCCTCATACTCCCCAGATACCTCCTCCGATAGGGATGCAAATACCTACCAGCTTTGTTTGGATAAATTAAATCGACATGGTCACTGGTCACTGCATTTGTTTAGCCACATTCTCAAATGAAATACAAAAGGCTTCCCCATCCTTCTCATAAATTTAGATAATGCCTGGATGTATTTAAACAGAACCCCATTAGACTATTGGTTATAATAGGGTTGTTCAACCTCACGACCCTCCTCAACCCGTCGACTATCTACCTTCATCTCCACCTTCTCTGTCAACTTTCCTCTCTAATGGCTAACTTTTAAAGTTGAAACTCTCTGCTCCTCTCTCTTTTGCTCTCTTTCTTGGTTCATTTCCCTTTCTTTTATTTCTACTGTTCATCATAATTCAAACTCTTTCAATTCCTTCTCATGTTCAAAGTGCCTCATTTGAAATTGACTTCAAGCCATTTCCAAAGAGTCTGACAGCGGATCTACCAAATGTAATAGCCGAGCTATACCTGTAATTACCTCTCATTTTCTCACAGACAATCGCAACCCCAACTCCAGCTTGTCTGTCAATTCCTACAGCTTTGCCTTCATTACCTTTTGTAAAACCCCACCTTCACTTTTCCACACCCAGAGAACACTTAGTGACTGAATTTCTATACACAAAATACTGTTTAAACCAACCGAATTCAACATCCGGAAAAAAAGACACTAACAGCTAACATACGCGACATTTGAACCCAATAGCCTCCGGGTGCATACTCTCCAGTGTCTGCATGAGTTTCTTCTGGATGCTTTGGTTTTGTCCCACAATCCAAAGATGTGCATGTCAGGTGAATTGGCCATGATAAATTGTTCATAGTTTTCAGGGATGTGTGGGTTAGGTGCCTTAGTCGGGGTAAATTTGTAATAATAGGGGACAGGAATGGGTCTGGGTAGGTTACACCTGGGAGGGCCTGTGTGGACTTGTTGGGTCGAATGGTCTATTTGCAAATTCTAAACCCAATTTGGTATTATCGATTTAGAACCGGAAAAGAGTCCCCAGTTTTCTATAGATGAACCAGACTGCCTCAAACTATTTTAAGAAGGTAGCTTGGATGCCAACCTTTCCTTATTTTAAAGGTAGATGTGAGTTGGGTGTTCTAGATGTGATGCTACTAGTCAAACCACTCACCATTAAGGAAAACACAAAATATTTAAACACTCTAATGAAAATACAGAAAGAATGAAGATGAATTTAGAATAACTTAACTATTGGAAACCTTAACTGAATAATGGATACAGAACATTTTACAAAATAACTGTTCCAGTATAGCAACATCCCATACACACCCCTTGGCAAAAAGGAACATTCAGACATGCATACTTCATACAGTTCTCCAATCCAGGAGGAATCAGCATCAAGTGAGGTTCCAGAGAAAATAGCAGCCAGGGATAATTTACTAAAACTTACGACACTTCTGGGACTCTAAGCTTTGATTGTTATAGCTACACCAAAAAAAAACTAGAAAGCCTGGTCTGTGCGAGCTGGCCATTGCTAGTATTATTTATTGTTTTTTTTAAAAAACTAAAAGCCTTGTAAGTTATTTACTTGAGCCGTTTTCAGTAGGAAGTTTGGCCTTTAAGACCTCTTACTAAAAAAAAGGAGAAAACAACCTTTTATTTAAAAAAAAAGTGACAGCGTTTTCAGGCAATTTAGATGCCTGGTCCTTTACTCAGTGGGCTTCTTCGTGTTACTGATTGCAAGGTCACCTTAGAGGGACAACCACAGGAACAGACCAAGTTACAAGGATGTGTCACATAACTTCTGAAACACGCCTGTCCATGGACCATCACATGAGACATAATGGGATGTGAACAATAGCCTGACACACACCATTTCATTATTACTGAGCTACACAATGCCAAAACTCGATACACGAGGAAGCCAAAACCAATTGAATACAATAACGGCTGATGTCATCTCTTCTCCGCCATTGAATACAATCATGGCTGATGTCATTTCTGCTGTGCTATTGAATACAAAGTTTGGAAGAAGATTTGTAGCTCTGGTGCTCATTGTTGTGGTTCTTTTCACTGAGCTGAGAATTTGTGGTGCAGACTTTTCGTCCCCTGTCGAGGTGATATCCTCAGTGCTTGGGAGCCTCCTGTGAAGCGCTTCTGTGATGCTCTCTCCGGCATTTACAGTGGTTTGTATCTGCCGCTTCCGGTTGTCAGTTCCAGCTGGATGCTGCAGTAGCCTGTATGTTGGGTCCAGGTCGATGTGCTTATTGATTCAATCTGTGGATGATAGATAGATAGATAGATAGAAGAATACAGCGCAGTGCAGGCCCTTCGGCCCCCGATGTTGGGCCGATCAAAGCCCACCTAACCGACACGAACCCACTATCCTCCATATATCTATCGAATGCCCGCTTAAATACCCATGAAGAGGGAGAGTCCACCACTGCTACTGGCGGGGCATTCCATGAACTTACGACTCGCTGAGTGAAGAACCTTCCCCTAACATCAGTCCTATATCTACCCCGCCCCCCCTTAATTTAAAGCTATGCCCCCTTGTAATCGCTGACTCCATACGTGGAAAAAGGTTCTCACTGTCAACCCTATCTAACCCCCGAATCATCTTGTACACCTCTATCAAGTCACCCCTAAACCTTCTTTTCTCCAATGAAAACAACCCCAAGTGCCTCAGCCTTTCCTCATAGGATCTTCCTACCATACCAGGCAACATCCTGGTAAACTTCCTCTGCACCCGTTCCAGTGCCTCCACATCCTTCCTATAGTATGACGACCAAAACTGCACACAATATTCCAGATGCGGCCGCACCAGAGTCTTATACAACTGCAGCATGACCTCAGGACTCCGGAACTCAATTCCTCTACCAATAAAAGCCAGTACGCCATATGCCTTCTTCACTGCACTATTTACCTGGGTGGCAACTTTCAGAGATCTGTGTACATGGACACCAAGATCCCTCTGCTCTTCCACACTACCAAGTAGTCTACCATTCGCCCAGTACCCCATCTTTTCGTTACTCTTACCAAAGTGAATCACCTCACACTTAGCTATATTGAATTCCATTTGCCACCTTTCTGCCAAGCTCTGCAGCTTCTCTATATCCCGCTGTAACCTGCCACATCCTTCCTCACTGTCAACAACTCCTCTGACTTTCGTATCATCCGCAAACTTGCTCACCCAACCTTCTAACCCTTCCTCCAGGTTATTTATAAACATGACAAACAGCAATGGTCCCAAAACAGATCCTTGCGGAACACCGCTAGTGACGGAACTCCAAGATGAACCTTTGCCATCAACAGCTACCCTCTGTCTTCTTCCAGCCAGCCAATTCCTAATCCAAACCTCCAACTCACCCTCAATGCCATATCTCTGTATTTTCTGCAGTAGCCTACCATGGGGTACCTTATCAAACGCCTTACTGAAATCCATATATATCACATCTACCGCTTTCCCCTCATCTACCTCCTTAGTCACCTTCTCAAAGAATTCAATAAGGTTTGTGAGGCACGACCTGCCCTTCACAAAACCATGCTGACTATCCTTGATCACATTACTCTTATCCAGGTGTGCATAAATCCTATCCCTTACAATTCTCTCTAAGACTTTGCCCACAACAGAAGTGAGACTCACTGGCCTATAGTTACTAGGATTATCCCTACTCCCCTTCTTGAACAAGGGAACCACGTTTGCTAGCCTCCAGTCCTCTGGCACTACTCCTGTAGACAAAGAGTACACAAAAATCAAGGCCAATGGCTCTGCAATCTCCTCCCTTGCTTCCCAGAGAATCCTAGGATAAATGCCATCAGGCCCAGGGGACTTATCTATTTTCACCCTTGCCAGAATTTCCAACACCTCTTCTCTACATATCTCAAAGCCATCCATTCTACTTATTCGTGCCTCAGTATTCATATCGACAATGTCCTGTTCCTGAGTGAATACTGACGGAAAGTATTCATTCAGTGCCTCCCCAATCTCTTCAGTCTCCACACGCAACTTCCCATTACTATCCTTGATTGGACCTATTCCTACCCTAGTTATTCTTTTATTCCTAACATACCTGAAGAAAGCCTTAGGGTTTTCCCTAATCCTACCAACTAAGGACCTTTCATCATAACATTCCGCATCATAATTTCCCTGCCCCCAGCTATAACACTTATCCCTCTCCATCACTAGAGTACAAATCACCGAATTGTGGTCACTGACCCCAAAGTGCTCACCTACCTCTAGTTCTAATACCTGGCCTGTTCGTTACCCAGAACCAAATCCAGTATGGATTACGTGTTGGCTTATCTCCATATTGTGTCAGGAAACTCTCCTGCACACATTGGACAAACACTGACCCATCTAACGAACTCGAGCTATAGCTTTCCCAATCAATATCAGGAAAGTTAAAGTCCCCTATAACAACCACCCTATTACTGTCACTCTTCTCCTGAATCATCTTCGCAATCCTTTCTTCAACGATTCTAGGACTATTAGGAGGCCTGTAAAAGACTCCTAACAGGGTGACCTCACCTCTCCTATTCCTAACCTCAACCCAAACTACCTCAGCTGGCAAATCTTCGTCCATCTTCCTTTCCACCGCTGTAATACTAATGAGTGCCATGCCTCTAGGAATTCCCTGGCTGTTCTCTGTTTGGCTTATCCTATAATAGTCGTGTTGTCCCAGTCGAACCCAAGTTGCTTGTCATCTGCGTGTGTGCCTACTAAGGATAGCTGGTCAGGTCGTTTCATGGCTAGATGGTGTTCATAGATGCGGATCGTTAGCTGTCTTTCTGTTTGTCCTATGTAGTATTTTGTGCAGTCCTTGCATGGGATTTTGTACACTACATTGGTTTTGCTGGGTATCTGGTCCTTCGTTCTGGTGAGTTGTTGTCTGAGAGTGGCTGTTGGTCTGTTTCCTGTAATGAGTCCTAATGGTCGCAGTAGTCTGGCTGTCAGTTCAGAAATGTTTTTGATGAATGGTAGTGTGGCTAGTCCTTTGGGTTGAGCCATGTCCTCATTCCATTGTCTTTCACTTAGGCATCTGTTGATGAAATTGCGTCGGTATCCGTTTTTGGCAAATACATTGTATAGGTGTTCTTCTTCCTCTTTTTGCAGTTCTGGTGTACTGCAGTGTGTTGTGGCCCTTTTGAACAGTGTCTTGATGCAACTTCTTTTGTGTGTGATGGGGTGGTTGCTTTCGTAGTTTAGGACTTGGTCTGTGTGTGTGGTTTTCCTGTATACCTTTGTGGTCAATTCTCCGTTCGGTGTTCTCTGTACCATCACATCTAGGAATGGGAGTTGGTTGTCCTTTTCTTCCTCTCTAGTGAATCGGATTCCTGTGAGTGTGGCGTTGATGATCCGGTGTGTGTTTTCTATTTCTGTGTTTTTAATGATTACAAAGGTATCATCTGCATATCTGACCCAGAGTTTAGGTTGAATTCGTGGTAACACTGATTGTTATAATCTTTGCATTACCGCTTCTGCTATGAGTACAGAGATGGGTGAGCCCATGGGTGTGCCATTGATTTCTTCATATATTTGGTTGTTGAATGTGAAGTGTGTTGTGAGGCACTAGTCCAGTAGTTTGAGTATGTAGTCTTTGTTGATAGGTTCCCCGTCTTGTTGTCTGTTCTGTATGTCCAGCAGGTTGGCTATTGTTTTTATGGCTAGGGTTTTGTCGATAGAGGTGAACATTGCCGTTACATCGAATGAGATCATAATTTCTTCCTTGTCTATGTGTATATTTCTGATGATGTCCAAGAATTCCTGTGTTGACTGTGTAGAGTGTCTGTATCTGCTGATCAGGTGTTTCAGTTTCTGCTGTAGTTCTTTCGCCAGTTTGTGTGATGGTATCCCTGGTAGTGATACTATGGGTCTGAGTGGAATGTCTGGTTTGTGCACTTTATGTATTCCACAGAATCTGGGGGTGTTGTTGCTTTCAGGTTTCGTTATCTGTAGGTCAAACCTGGTTATCTGTCTTTTTATGTAGTTTCCTCAGTGTGTTGTTTATCCTATTGGTGAGCTGTGGGGTGGCGTCAAACTCCCTCTTTTCGTAGGTGCTGGTACCTGCAAGTAGTTGTTGCGTTTTTTGGATGTACTCTGCCTTGTCCAGGATGACCGTCATTCTGCCTTTGTCTGCTATTATTATGATTATGTTCTTATCGCTTCTTAGTGCTTTTAGTACTTCCCTCTCCTTGGTGTTGAGGTTATGTGTTTGTCTTTTCCTTGTTATCAGGGGTACGATACTTTGAATCACTGTTTGCTGTTTCTTTTCTGTCAGTCCATTGTTCCTGAGTGTGCATTCCAGTGCTGCTAGGAAATCTGCTGTCTTGGCATTCCTGTGGTTGTAGTTGAGCCCATTGGCCAGTATTGTTCTTTCCGTGTCTGTGAGCTGTCTGTGGGAGAGGTTTCTACCCCAGGAGTGTGTTGTGGTGTCCTTTCTGTTGTGTGTTATTTTGGCCATTTTCAAGTGCCATTTTTAAGCACATCGACCTGAACCCAATATACCGGCCACTGCAGCGGACTGACAACCAGACGTGGCAGATACAAACCACTATAAATGCCGAAGGAAACATCACAGAAACGATTCACAGGAAGATCCCAAGCACTGATGATGTCAACTAGACAGGGGACGAAACGTCTGCAACACAAATTCCCAGCTCGGCGAACAGAACCACAACAACTATTGAATACAATCATGGCTGATGTCATCTCTGCTCCGCCATTGAATACAATCATGGCTGATGTCATCGCGGTCCCTGTTCCACTTTCCTGCCATCTCTCAATCCTAAAACTCTGGTCTCTTGCTATAGATTGCGCCACTGTCAGTGTCCTCTGAAAATAGCATTTTCTATTCCGTGAACCGAGTTATAATATTGAATGCAAATAGTTGAGGCATGAGTACTGAAATCTATGGCACCCCACAAGTTGCATTTGCCAAAAGAAAATGACAGATTTATTCCATCTGACTGAATTTTGTTAGTTAACCAATCCTCCATCCAAGCTAATAAATTACTCCTAAACCAATGTTGTCTGATCTTACCACTTCCTCTTTGGAGAAGCACCATATCCAATGCTTTCAGAAAGATGAGACATTTCATCTCCAGGAATCCTACTATCCACCTTGGTAGTCACATCATTAAGTAACTCAAGCAAACAATTCATACTCAGTTTTTCCTTCCTAAAACCATATTGACTCTGATGGATTGTGGTTTAACTTTGCAAATGTCCTCAACAACGGATTCCAATAATATGCCTTGAATTACAATAGTTCTTTCGTTACGTTTTACTCACTAATGTATACAGTTATTACAAGTTCTTCCCTTTTGAAAACCTTTACGTTTTCTTTGAAGTCCTATTTAATGGGCACACGTTTTTAAGAGATCTGCTCCAATTGCTGTGTAAGAGCCATGTGTGGCTGAATGGATTCATCATCCTGCTGGTGTATAAAATCGATGGACTGACGTCTTTCTGGTTTTCCAATAATCTCATCTCTATGGCCAGAATAACTTCCTCCTGTTGATGTGTTAGAGGGTTGGGAGATTATGGAATCTTCCTGTTGCTGTGTAACATTTTGAGGGGACCATGGGTCTTCTCATACTTCTCCATAACAGGCTGGAGGTACTGAACAGTCTCCTCGTGTATCCCTGAGATGGGACTGAGGGAGTGATTGGTTTTCTCCTGTTCTCGCACAACAGACACGTATCTGAATTACCTCCAACTTTCTTATTAAAAACTGCCTCAGATACTTTGTATCCTTATCCAATTCCCCTACAAAGGATCGGAGGGGCTGTATGACCACCTGTTATCCCAGTGTAACAAATCTCAAGTCACTGTGTGGCTTCTTTCAGTTCCTGCGTTAGAGACTTGAGGAGGCTGAATGGACTGATCCTCTTGCTGTGTAACAGGATACTGGATCAGCATGGCCTATTCTGACTCCAGTGTTTTGACTTGAGGGGCTGATTGGCCTCCTCCTGTAACCTTACATCATGCTCCAGGGCTGAATACCCTTGTTCTGTTCTGGTGTAAAAGGGTCAAAGGCGTGAATATCCTTCTGCTGTTCCTGTGTATCAAGCTGGAGAAGTGGAATGGATTCCTCCATTTATTGTGTAATTGACTTCTATTGCTGACTCCTTCCGGTGTTCGATGTAAGAATATGATCATCTTTCATTCTTCTAAACTCAACCTGATCATGCTTTCCTTATGGGTTAATACATTCATTACAGGAATCAGTTGAGGGAACCATCTCTGAGCTGCTTCCAATGTAACAATATACTTTCCTCAGTGAGGAGATTAAATTTGTACACACTACTCCAGATGTGATCTTACTAAAACCCTGTACAGCAGCAGCCTGTTGTATAGTTCCCACCGAGGTTAGAGCATTCTCATGAGAAATACACAACATTGTTGAAAGATCATTGTCCTTCTCTACTCCACAGCATAACAGAAGATCTGAAGAAGCGCTTAAATGATGTGGAGAGATGACTTACATTAATTTACCCAGATCCCACGTCGCTCAGATTCTACACAATCTGATAAGGTGGAGCTCAGAAACAGCAAGGAGAAGCAAACATTGATGGGAGTTATATATCAATGTGAAAGTTGCAATACAAATGCTGGATATATTATAAAACAGGAAAATGAGATAGACACGTCTTTGGCTACTGCAGTAATAATGTACTGTTTAAATTATATCTAAGCTGTGTTAACCCAACCTAATGCTAATGCTGGGAAAAATGGATTTCATGAGCATGTGTTAGATGGCTTGTATTAACATTATGTCGAGCACCAAGTTCGATATCAGGTTATTTGGGAAGTGGTGTTGAATGATCAGGAGAGTTCATTGAAAACGTTGCTCTAAAGGACCTTTTGGAAACAGTGACCACAATACATTTGTTTCTTTAATGATGTTTGAGTACACGACAATTTTTGTTTTATTTTAAGTAACCGTTATAAATCTGAGTCATGCAAGCCATGAAGGTGTGAGGAGGAAGTGCAGACTGCAGTTTCTGGAGATCAGAGTCGAAGAGAATGGTGCTGGAAAAGCAGAGACAGGCAGCGTACTAGGAGCAGGAGTATAGATGTTTTGGGCAGAAGCCCTTCGTCAGCAATGAGGCTTGTGAACAAGGGGGCGGAGAGATAAATGAGAAGGGAGTGTGGTAGGGGAGAGGTAGCTGGGAATGTGATAGGTAGATGAAGGTGGGGCTGAAAGTGAAAGGTGATGAACGGAGACTGAATGCCTCATCTACTGCACCCATTACACCCAATGTGGTCTTCTCTAATTTGGAGAGACAGGACGCCAACTTGTGGATCATTTCAGAGAATATCCCTGGGGCAACCACCTTGACCAACTCCACAGTCTTGTGGCTGAGCACTTTAACTCCCCTTCCCACTCTGCCAAGGACATGAGGGTTCTGTGACTGCTCCATCTCCACTCCCTAACCACCAGAAGTCTGGAGGAAGAAAGCCTCATAGTTTGTGAGAAGATTTGTAGCTCGAGTGCTCATTTTTGTGGTTCCATTCGCCGAGCTGGGAAACTTCTGTCTTGGGATCCTCCAACCACAGGGGTCAATGTGGATTTCACCAGTTTCCCCACTTCCCCGAACTCCACCCTATCCCAGTCCAAACCTCCAACTCAGCACCGCCCTGTTGAATGTTCCTATGTGTCCGCCTTCCATTCCATCAGCCCCACCTTCATCTTCTTATTAGATCAAAGGAGGCAGCTTGGAAAAATGCCAAGTGTTGTGGTAAGCCAGTGGATTCAGAGAAATGTAAGGCCCAGTAAAGGATGACCAAGAAATTGAGAAGAAAATAAAAAATGTAATGCATGTAAATGAAAGAAAAACATAAAGACTGCTAATAAGCTTCTATCAATGTATGAAATAAAAACAAAAACAAAATCAAATGTGGGACAGAGAGTGTGCAGACAGGATCATTGATTGTAGACAACAGAGAAATCACAAGGAAAAGAAACAGTAATTTCTGTGTCCATCTTCAAGGAAAAATATCCAGAAATTCTCCCAGAAATACCAAGAGACCGTGGGACTTGTGTAAGTAAAGTCTAAGGTCATTCGTGATTAGGTCGTCATTGAAAAGACAACTGGATTGAGTATTGATAAATCTGACAGACCAGATGTAGTTCATACAAGAATTTCCGATGAAGCAGAAATAGACATATTGATTGTATTGCGGATTTTCATGTTATTTTCCTACACATTACTGAAAGGCATTTAGCCAATCTGAATTAGGTGAAGGTTATAAGTATTATCCGACAGTTTAAGAAAGGATGAAGATGGAGAGCGGTGAGCTACAGACCGGCGAACATGTCATCCGTGGTTAGGTGTCTGTTGGACTCTAAAGGACGTGCTGCTAGATATACAGAAAGAAATGGCAAAACTCGGAAGTATGATAATACATGGATGAAATGAAAGCCATAAGTGGCAAATACTTTTTGCAATGGTTTGAACATGATTCTTGTAGACATAGGCAAAAATAAACAATGGATAACGTATAGTTGGATATTCAGGAGCATTTTTTTTTAGTACTAACACGTAAGCTCATAAGAAAAATTAAAGCGTATGTTATTGGGAAGAATATGTGCAAATGGGACGGTATAAATTAGGTTTACATTCACGTGAATGTAATTGCAATGTAGAAGATGTCGTGCACCAGTTGCATCGAATGTTGGTGAGACTAAACTTAAAGTATTGTGTACTGTTTGGAGTCCCAATCTAAGACAGAATATACAGACTACACAGGAACTGCAAAAGGTATATCCAGATTAATCCATAAAATGGCAAGATTGTCTGATGGGGAAACTCAGCCTGTGATCTTGAGTTTCATAAGGTGAAACTTAGAAGCAACGAGTGGACTGAATAACAGAGGGACATGGAGAAGTGCAAACAGGCGAACTTATCAAGAATCCCACGATATTCTACACGTACAAGTAGAACGGAATTATCAGCCAACAGTTAGTGTCCATTAGAAACCAAAGGAGACAATCTGTGTGTGAAGCTGGTGAACATTGATGGATTGTTACATGAGACATTCACATATGTTTTACTTGGGAGAAGGAGGATGCAGGTAGAGAATTCGAGAAGATAGACTGGAAAGCTCTTGAACAGATTGATGTAAAATACGAGCAGGGGTTTGAGGCTTTGTCCGGTATAAAATTGGACCAATCCCCCGGTCTGGATGAGTTGTATCACAGGCTATTGTCGGGGTCAAAGGAGGAAAGACTCTGACTGAAAATTTTAATTAGAATCTGACCATAGGGGAGGTGCCAGAGGACCGGAGAACTGCTAATATGATTCCACTATACAGTAAGGTTGGTAGAGATAGACCAGGGAACTATAGACAAGCGAGTGCCAGATCATTGTTAGGGAAACTACTGGAAAAAATAGCAAAGGAGAAAATTGAACTATAATCAGAGTGGCAAGGTTTGATCAGGGATATTCATCATGACGTTATCAGAGGGAAGTCTAATAAATTTAATTGAATTTGAGGAGGTCGCTTATTTAGTCTTGCAGCAATGCCTTTGACAAAGTTCCACATGGGAAATTTAAAAATACAGTACAATCTCACAGTATCAAGGATAACTTGACAAGTTAGGACGAAAGTTGTCTTAGTGTCAGGAAGTAGAGGGTGGTGGGAGACGGCTGTTTGTGTAATTTGAGACCAGTGTCCGGTGGTGTACCACAGAGATCAGTGCTGTGTCCATTAATGTTCGTGTTTATTCAAAAATGGTGTAGATGTGAATCTGCAGTGGGTGAGTAGAGGAAGTGGGAGTTGTGATAATTACGTTTGCGTTTCATACCATGATTGGCCGGGTGGTTGGCAGTGAGGAGGAAGGCCTTATGTTACGGAGGTAGTGCCTCCCACCCGCCCTCCTCCTCTAACCTAATAATAAGATCCGTTGTGGTAAGTAGGTAAGTGCTGAATTTTGCTTGTTGTATTCTTTAGACCCAGTTATGTTTTAAAATAAAGGTTAGCTTTAGAGGGATGGCAGTGAAGGCAGTGCAATGATCCTCCTGCAACATGTATGAGGTGAGGGATGCCATGGACGTCCCTGCTGATTACACTTGCAGGAAGTGCACCCATCTCCAGCTCCTCCAAGACCGTGTTAGGAACTGGAGCTGGAGTTGGATGAACTTCGGATCATTCGGGAGGCAGAGGGGGTCATAGATCGGAGCTATATGGAAGTAGTAACTCCAAAGATGGCAGATAGATGGGTGACAGTGAGGGGGACTGGGAGGAAGCAGCCAGTGCAGGGACCCCCTGTGGTCGTTCCCCTCAAGAACAAGTATACCGTTTTGGATACTTGTGGGGGGGACGACTTACCAGGGGTAAATAACGGGGCTCAGGCCTCTCGCACGGAGCCTGTCCCCGCTACTCAGAAGGGAAGGGCGGAGAAGAGCAGAGCAATAATAATTGGGGACTCGATAGTTCGGGCACAGATAGGCGGTTTTGTGGGAACGAGAGAGACTCACGTTTGGTATGTTGCCTCCCAGGTGCAAGGGTACGTGATGTCTCTGATCGTGTTTTCCGGGTCCTTAAGGGGGAGGGGGAGCAGCCTGAAGTCGTGGTCCATATTGGCACCAATGACATAGGTAGGAGGAGTGCTGAGGATGTTAGACAGGCTTTTAGGGAGCTAGGTTGGAAGCTCAGAGTTAGAACGAACAGAGTTGTTGTCTCTGGTTTGTTACCCGTGCCACGTGATAGAGAGTCGAGGAATAGGGAGAGAGAACAGTTAAATGCGTGGCTACAGGGATGGTGCAGGAGGGAGGGATTTCGGTACTTGGATAACTGGGGTTCTTTCTGGGGAAGGTGGGACCTCTATAAACAGGATGGTCTGCACCTGAATCTGAGGGGCACCAGTATCCTTGGGGGGAGGTTTGCTAGTGCTCTTGGAGGGGGGGGGGTTTAAACTAACTCTGCAGGGGCATGGGAACCCAGACTGTAGCTTTAGGGTGCAGGACCTGGAGTGTAGGGAGGTTAGGAGTATGGCATCAATCTTAAAGGAGGGTGCCTGTAAACAGAAGAGTGGCTTGAAGGGTGTATACTTTAATGCCAGAAGTATACGAAATAAGGTAGGTGAACTCGCAGCGTGGGTTGATACCTGGGACTTCGATGTTGTGGCTATTATGGAGACGTGGTTAGATCAGGGACAGGATTGGCTGTTGCAGGTTCCAGGGTTTAAATGTTTTAGTAGGGTCAGAGGTGGGGGTAAAAGAGGGGGGGGGTGTGGCTTTGCTTGTCAAAGATAGTATTACAGCGGTGGAAAGGAAGATGGACGAAGATTTGCCATCTGAGGTAGTTTGGGTTGAGGTTAGGAATAGGAGAGGTGAGGTCACCCTGTTAGGAGTCTTTTACAGGCCTCCTAATAGTCCTAGAATCGTTGAAGAAAGGATTGCGAAGATGATTCAGGAGAAGAGTGAAAGTAATAGGGTGATTGTTATGGGAGACTTTAACTTTCCTGATATTGATTGGGAAAGCTAAAGCTCAAGTTCGTTAGATGGGTCAGTGTTTGTGCAATGTGTGCAGGAGAGCTTCCTGACACAATATGTAGATAAGCCAACAAACGGTGAGGCCATACAGGATTTGGTTCTGGGTAACGAACCAGGCCAGGTATTAGAACTAGAGGTAGGTGAGCACTTTGGGGACAGTGACCACAATTCGGTGATTTTTACTCTAGTGATGGAGAGGGATAAGTGTGTACTACAGGCAAGGGTTATAGCTGGGGGCAGGGAAATTATGATGCGTTGAGGCATGACTTAGGATGTGTGGATTGGAAAAGTAGATTCCAAGGCAACAGCGTAAGTGATATGTGGAACTGGTTCAAGGAGCAACTATTGAGTGTCCTTGATAAGTACGTACCTATCAGGCAGGGAGGAAAGGGTCGTGTGAGGGAGCCGTGGTTTAATAAGGAGTTGGAATCCCTTGTTACATGGAAGAGGGCGACCTTTGTAAAGATGAGGCGTGAAGGTTCAATAGGGGCGATTGAGAGTTATAAGGTAGCCCGGAAGGACCTGAAGAGAGAGCTAAGAGCAGCAAGGAGGGGACATGAAAGGTCCTTAGTTGGTAGGATTAGGGAAAACCCTAAGGCTTTCTATAGGTATGTTAGGAATAAAAGAATGACTAGGGTAGGAATAGGTCCAATCAAGGATAGTAATGGGAAGTTGCGTGTGGAGGCTGAAGAGATTGGGGAGGCACTGAATGAATACTTTTCGTCAGTATTCACTCAGGAACAGGACATTGTTGTCAATATGAATACTGAGGCACGAATAGGTAGAATGGATGGCTTTGAGATATGTAGAGAAGAGGTGTTGGAAATTCTGGCAAGGGTGAAAATAGATAAGTCCCCTGGGCCTGATGGCATTTATCCTAGGATTCTCCGGGAAGCAAGGAAGGAGATTGCAGACCCAATGGCCTTGATTTTTGTGTCCTCTTTGTCTACAGGAGTAGTGCCAGAGGACTGGAGGCTAGCAAACGTGGTTCCCTTGTTCAAGAAGGGGAGTAGGGATAATCCTAGTAACTATAGGCCAGTGAGTCTCACTTCTGTTGTGCGCAAAGTCTTAGAGAGAATTGTAAGGGATAGGATTTATGCACATCTGGATAAGAATGATGTGATCAAGGATAGTCAGCATGGTTTTGTGAAGGGCAGGTCGTGCCTCACAAACCTTATTGAATTCTTTGAGAAGGTGACTAAGGAGGTAGATGAGGGGAAAGCGGTAGATGTGGTATATATGGATTTTAGTAAGGCGTTTGATAAGGTCCCCCATGGTAGGCTACTGCAGAAAATACAGAGATATGGCATTGAGGGTGAGTTGGAGGCTTGGATTAGGAATTGGCTGGCTGGAACAAGACAGAGGGTAGTAGTTGATGGCAAAGGTTCATCTTGGAGTGCCGTCACTAGCGGTGTTCCGCAAGGATCTGTTTTGGGACCATTCGCTGTTTGTCATTTTTATAAATGACCTGGAGGAAGGTTTAGAAGGTTGGGTGAGCAAGTTTGCGGATGATACGAAAGTCGGAGGAGTTGTAGACAGTGAGGAAGGATATGGCAGGTTACAGCGGGATATAGAGAAGCTGCAGAGCTGGGCAGAAAGGTGGCAAATGGAGTTCAATGTAGCTAAGTGTTAGGTGATTCACTTTGGTAAGAGTAATAAAAAGATGGATTACTGGGCTAATGGTAGACTACTTGGTAGTGTGGAAGAGCAGAGGGATCTTGGTGTCCATGTACACAATCTCTGAAAGTTGCCACCCAGGTAAATAGTGCAGTGAAGAAGGCATATGGCGTACTGGCTTTTCTTGGTAGAGGAATTGAGTTCTGGAGTCCTGAGGTCATGCTGCAGTTGTATAAGACTCTGGTGCGGCCGCATCTGGAATATTGTGTGCAGTTTTGGTCGCCATACTATAGGAAGGATGTGGAGGCACTGGAACGGGTGCAGAGGAAGTTTACCAGGATGTTGCCTGGTATGGTAGGAAGATCCTATGAGGAAAGGCTGAGGCATTTGGGGTTGTTTTCATTGGAGAAAAGATGGTTTTAGGGGTGACTTGATAGAGGTGTACAAGATGATTAGGGGGTTAGATAGGGTTGACAGTGAGAACCTTTTTCCACGTATGGAGTCAGCGATTACAAGTGGGCATAGCTTTCAATTAAGGGGGGGTAGATATAGGACTGATGTTAGGGGTAGGTTCTTCACTCAGCGAGTCGTAAATTCATGGAATGCCCTGCCAGTAGCAGTAGTGGACTCTCCCTCTTTATGGGTATTTAAGCGGGCATTGGATAGGTATATGGAGTATAGTGGGTTATTGTAGGTTAGGTGGGATTTGATCGGCGCAACATCGAGGGCCGAAGGGCCTGTACTGCGCTGTATTCTTCAATGTTCTATGTTCTATGTTCTATGTTGCAGGAAGATACAGAAAGAATGGTCAGCCGGGTGGATCAAAGGCAGATGGAATGTAAACCTGATAAATATGAGCTGATGCACTCTGGATGAAGGAACAAGACAGGGGAGTACTCAGTGAATGGTAGCACACTAGAAAGGTCAGAGTGTGCTCCTCCACACATCCCTGAATGTGACTGGACAGGGTAATGGACTAGTTAAGATTGGACCTTGGGTGCAGCGTTTAATAAACAGTGCGTAGATTATAAGAGCTATACAGGGCTTTGGTTAGTCCAAGATGGAATAGTGTGTGGAGTTCTGGGAGCCACATTACAGGAAGGATGTTATTGAACTGGAGGGTCTGCATAGGAGATTCACCAGGATGTTCCCTGGGATAGAGCATATTAGCTATGGAGAGAGGCTGGATAAGCTCGGGTTGCTTACTTTGGAGCAGAGAAGGCTGAGCGGGATGTGATTCAGAAGGATAAGATAATGAGGGACATGGACGGGGTGGATAGACAGCAGCTGTTCCTTTTAGTCAGAGGGTCAAGAACAAGGGAGCACACTTTTAAAGTGAAGGGTTTGAGGTACACGGAGGATTTATTTTTTTCACACAGAGGGTGTTGGGGTCTGGAATGCACTTGCTAGGAGGGGGGTTAGCATGGGTGCTTGCACAAGCACTTGGAAGTGTCATGGCATCCTGGCTATGGGCCTTGTGTTGGAAAGTGGGACTAATATAGGTCGTGTTGTATCTCTTTTGGCACAGAGTCTATACTCCTGTGAGGGTATGGTGGGGAAGGTCAATTATTGAGCATCTAAAACAAAAATCGATCGTTTTCTGAAGCGTATAAGAAGGGTTATAAGAGTGAACTGTAATAGCTTGTTAAATCATGTCAATGTGAGAAGTATGAGAAAATAAGTGCAACTACCTTACAATCTGAAACCAAAGAATGGGCAATGGGGAACAGGGAAATGGCAGAACTATGAAGCCATTACTTCAGTTCTGTCTTCACAGAACTTTCTAACAATACTACGAAAATCAAGTCTGGTGTGGGAAAATGACATAGTACACAGAACATTGAACAGAGGAAGTAAATAGTTTAGGAGAAATTATTGGGAGTGAAAATAATGTGCATAGACAACATTAACATAGGTTTATGAAATGGGAATTATGATTGAGAAACAGACTGGGAGACAAATGAAAGAGAAGCAATAGAGGTAATACATTTGGATTTTCAGAAAAACTTTCGAAAATCGCCAACCCTAGTTTGCAAAATCAAATCTTAGTGGATTGAGGCTAATATATGGCCATGTTACTAGAATGGGACAGCTGGCAGGAAACAGTGAATAGAAATAAACAGACTCGGCAAGCAACAGCCTGACATTATCTGTAAGGTATGATTCTGTGAGTATGGCTATGTCCCAGACTCCCCATCACCTTCGCCGGATATCTCTTGTCTCACCAGCAGGACAGACACAGTAGAAGTGGCGGCACAGTGGGATACAGTTGGAAGGGAATTACTCTTGGAGTCCTCAATACTGATTCTGTATCCCATGAAGTCTCATGGCGTTAGTTTACGCATGGGAAAGGAAACCCCCTGCTGATTACCATGCACCAACCTCTCTCAACTAATGAATCAGTACTCCTCCATGCTGATCAACCCTTGAAGGAAACACTCATGGTGGTAATTACGCAAAATGTACTCTGGGTGGGGGATTTCAATGTCCACCATCAAGAGTGTCTCTGCAGCAGCATTACTGATAGAGCTGGTCGGATCCGAAATGATGTAACAGCTAGACTGGGTCTGTCGCAAGTGGTGAAGGAACCAACTAGAGGAAAATATATACTTGACCACAGCCTTACTATTCTGCCAATTGCAGACGTATCCGCTCATGACAATATTGGTAAGAGTGACTACCGCATGGTCATTGTGGAGACAAAGTCACACCTTCACATTGAGAATAAGCTCCATCATTTTGAGTGGCACTATTCACGTGCTAATTAAGACAGACTTCGAACAACTCTAGCAGCTCAAGTCTGGGTTTCCATAAGGTATTGTGGGTCAGCAATAGCAACAGAATTGTACTCCTGCACAATCACATGGCCTGGCACATACCACTCTCAACAATTACCATCAAGCCAGAGGATCAACCTTGGTTCAATGGAGAGTGCAGGAGGGCAGGAGCAGCACTAGGCACACTTGACATTGAGATGTCAGCCTGGTGAAACCACCAAACAGGACTACATTTGTGCTAAAATGCAGAAGCAGTAAGTGATAGACAGAGCTAAGTGATCCCACAAGCAACAGTTCAGATTTAAGCTCTGCAGTCTTTCCACTTCTCGTGGAAAAACGCTGCGGACAATTAAACAATTCACCGGAGAAAGAGTTCCACAAATATCCCCATCCTTAATGGTGGAAGAGCCCAGCACTCCAGTGTAAAAGATAAGGCTGATGTATTTCAACAATCTTCATTCAGAAATGCTGAGTGGATGATCCATCTCAGCCTGTTCCAGTGGTCCTCAGTAATTCAGTTACCAGTCATCAACCAATTTGATTCACTCCACGTGATATCCAGATGCAGTTGGAGACATTGGATACTCCAAAGGGGACATACCCTGACAACATTCTGGCAATAGTACTGAAAACTTGTGAAACAGAAGTTGTCACTGCCCTTGCCAAGCTGTTCCAATATCGTTACAACAACGACATTTACCCGATTATGTGGAAAATTACCTAAGTATCTCCTATACATAAAATGTAGAACAAATCCAATTCGGCCAATTACCACCCCATCAGTCTACTCTCGATCATCAGTAAAGTGATGGAAGGTGTCAGTGCTTTCAAGCAGCATCTGCTCAGGAATAACCTGGTCAATGACGCTCAGTTTGGACTCCAGCAGGGTAATTCAGCTCCTGATCTCATTTCATTGGTTCAAACATGGACAAAAGAGCTGAATTCCAGAGGTGGTGTGAGAGTGACAGCGCTTTAAAACAAGACTCCTTCGACCAAGTGTGGTATAAAAGGGCCTTAGGAAAACTGGATTCAATGGGCATCAGGAGCCCCCCACCCCACCCACCCCCCGACCCGGTTAGAATCATACCTGACACGTAGGAAGAAGGTCATGGTTGATGAAGGTCAGTCAACTCAGCTCCAGGACAAGTCTGTAGGAGTCCCTCAGGCAGTGGCCTAGGCCCAAACGTCTTCAGGATTGCTTCATCAATGATTTTCCCTCTATTATAATGTCAGAATTGGGGAGGTTCGCAAATGATTTCACAATGTTCAGCAACATTTGTGGCTCCTCAGCAACTGAATCAGGCCATATCCAAATGCGACAAGATCTGGACAGTATCCAGGCTGGCACGTGGCAAGTAATATTCGCACCACACAAATGCCAGACCGTGATCATCACCACTAAAATAGAATCTAACCATTGCCCCTTGGCATTCAATGGTGGGACCACTAATGAATTCCCCAGTATCAAAATTCTGGGGGGTAATCATTGCTCAGAAACTCACTGGACTCGCTACATAAACACAGTAACTACAAGAGCAGGTCAGAAGCTAGGAGTACTGCGACGCGTAACTCACATTCTGACTTCCAAAAGCCTGTCCATTTTCGATAATGCATAAGACAGAAGTGCGATAGAATACTCCCCATTTTCCTGGATGATTGCATCCCAGTAACACTCAAGAAGCTTGATACCATCCTGGAAAAAGCAGCCAGTTTGACTGTCCCTTCATCCACAATGCTCCACCATCAACTCTCAACAGCAGCAGTGTTTTACTATCTACATGTTGCACTGAAATTATTCACCAAAGATCCTCAGACACCATCTTCCCAACACACAACCACGTCTATTCAGAAGGACTAGGGCAGCAGATGTGTGGGAACCTCACCATCTTCAAGTTCCCCTCCAAGCCACTCACCATCCTGACTTGGAAATATATCACCGTTCCTTTACAGTCGCTGGGTTAGAATCCTGTGATTCCCTCTCTAATGGCATTGTGGGTCAACTGCATAGGTGGATTACAGCGGTACCACAAGGTCACCACCACCTTCTCAAGGGAAATTAGTGACAGGCACAAATGCTGGCCCAGCCAGAGACACCCAGATTCACAAAATAAGTAAATTGGGAAAAAACATTTAACAGGGGAAGGTTGCTGAGGTATCGCAGGGATCAGTGGTCAGGCCCCAGCTGTTCCCAATACCCATTAAACATTTGGTTGCTGGAATCAAATACAATATATCGTAACCGGCTGACTGCACTAAAGGATGTTGGGTTGTGAGTGGGTAAGGAGATTGTAAAAAAGCTCCAAGGTGACTAGGATAAGTGGAGTGAATGGGCAAATACGTAACAGGTGGAGAGCAAGGTGGGTAGAGGTGACGGTATGCCCTTTGGTGGGAACAAGAGATTGGCAACCTAAGTTTGAAAAGGAATTGTTTGAACCATGTTGATCTACAAAGCGATGTATGCTCGTTTTTGTTGTTTCCTTCTGAGCAACCCTCAGAGGTCCCTGCAGCGCAGTGAGTTCTCAACCCATAGGTCAATACTGGGAATGGCATTGTCACGCTGACCAGTGTACATAGACCCACCAAGGCTGGAGCTGTAACATTGAAAAGTATCTGGATTTCCCTGTACACCAGTCACTGAAAGTAATATTGCTGGAACAAAAGGCAGTTAGGAAGTTAAATGGTGCGCTGACCTTCATTTCAGGACGATTTGAGTCCAGGAGTAAGGGTGTCTTATTGCAGCTGTAAAGGCCCTTGGGGAAGACCAGTTTCGAACATTGTGCAGTATTGTGTGCAGTTTTGGTCTCCTTACCTTATAAAGGACAAACCTGACATTGAGGGAGAGGAGCGAAGGATGACCAGACCGATCTCTGGGATGACAGGCTTGTTGTGGGAGCAGTGTTTGGGGTGGCTGGGCCTGTATTCCATGGGCTTTAGGAAAATGAGTGGAGATCTCAGTGAGATGTATAAAACTCCGACAGGGTGTGACAGATTGGAAGCAGGGATGATAATTCCCCAGTCTGGGACGTCTAAAACAAGGGACCACAGTATTAGGTACAGGCAGGACACTCTGCTTTGAGATGAGAATAAATGTCTACACTCTGACACTGGTGACCCAGGGGAATTCGCTCACACCTGGAAGCCAAGGCACTGAATATAAATAAGGATTTAGAGGCACGAAAGGGATGAGGGCAGAGCAACAATACGGTGTGGAAATAAAAGGCCAGCCATCATTATGCTGAATTGGGTAGCAAACTCGCTAGACCAAAGGGAGTACTGTACTTCCTATTTATAGCTTTCCAAGGTTAATCACACTAACGAATATATTCATTCTGTGGGATAAGTGCATTGAGGAGATATTTGAACATGAACTTGAATGTGGGAGGCTCAATGTGTTGTACGACCTCATCCTTTACCGGTGTTTCTGTGTAGTCTGTGGGCAAGTTATCACAAACTCTCAGATGTTAGGAAGGAGAGCTCTGCAGGGTCGACAGGATTGTGTTTACTGTTCCCTTTTCCGATACCGAGGTTGGTCACGGGTGTTCTGTCTGGTTTTATCCTTTAAGAGCTCGGAAATATTTGATACAATTGACTGTCTTGCTTGGAAGATTCAGAGTCCATTGAAGAGTTTATCACATTTCTGTCTGTCTGGAGTCAATTTTAGGCCACAACAGGAAAGCACAGGAGAGTCACTTCCTGAAAGTACATCGGGGAAGGCAATTGGTGTTTACAATCGACATTGGCTTCAAGGGTACTATTATTGACACCAGATTTTGCATCTTAATATTTTATTAATTATTTTCAACTTCCACAATCTGCCAGATCATTAACCTGGTTTTGGATTAGTAATCCAGTGACATTTCCACCACAGCACCATCTCGACATGGGGACCTATCAGAAACCACAATGAGCAGGTTATTACTGTGCTGCTTGACAGCTCTGTCAGAAATAACTCCCACCAGTTTGACTACCGTGATTGTACTGAGGGAGTGGTAATTGGCCAGATTGTAATTATTCCCGTTTTAGGGAACTGGACATAGCTGACTACTTTTCCACATTGCCAGGGAGATGTCAGAGTTGGAGCTGGAATGAAACAGCTTCCCCAGGGACACAGCTTGTTGTGCAGCATAAGTTTTCAGTCCTATTGCAGGAATGGGGTCAGGGCCCATTGCCTTTGTCATATCTACTGTGTTGAGCTGTTTCTTCAGCTCACGTGCAGCGAATCGAATTGGCTGAAGGCTGGCATCTGTAATTCTGTTGGTATCATGACGAGGGTGAGGTGGATCATTGACTCAACACTTCTGGCTCAGGATGGTACAGATATTCCATCCTTGTCTTTTACTATGATGTGTATTGCTCTGTTCGATTAGTTAGGATGGGGATGTTTGTGGAGCCCTTTCCTCCAGTCATTTGTTTAATCATCCGTCGCCATTTATGACTGAATGTGGCAGGACTGCAGGTATTCGATCAGATCTGTTGGTCAAGTGCAGTAGCTTTAATGAGTTAGCATCAGGTTTAGGTTCGCATGGTTCTGACCCTGACATTTTCACCCACAGTCGTCACTGAGCCAGAGATTGTGTTGATGGAATGGCAGACTGAGGAGATTATCCCGGGCAAAATATTACAGTTTTTCTTGAATGCTGTTCTGCATCTCCTGCTGCTGTGGTCTACAGCACTGCATGAATACGCTGCTTTGAGCTGCAATATTTGCAATGCAATTCTGCTGTCTGTCCCCCAATTCTCACTGAGACCCATTCACCCATCAGCCCTGTACTCAGTGACCTACTCTGGTTTCTGATGTGGTAACACTTTCATTTTCATTTTCTCATTCTGCTGAGGTCATGCTTCCAATCTGACACATTCCATAAAAAATTAACTGATTTTAATTCAATTGTTTACTTCATCTAAATCCTTTTCCTTGAGTAATACCATCTTCTGTGTTTAAAGAGGATGTCTTTCCCTCAGTTTCTCTCCCTGACCATGGGTAAGAGCTCTGCAGTGTCAGTGATGCCAGCCTTATGTAGTTTCAGATCTAATGAAATATCTCGATTCCCAATCATCTTCACCACATCGTATGTTTCCTCTTTTGGTTTGATGCCTTATCGCTCATGGCTGCCTTGTCCTCCCATGAGTATGTTTCATCTCCTTTGGAATGAATTTCTGATATCCTCCGAGTTATCCACAGAAATTCCTACCTTTGCTTCTCCATGGTCTTCCCTGCTCGGCTCCTCTTCAAATTAACTCCGGTAGCTTCTCCCGCATGTCTTTGTAGTTACATTTCTCAATTATAATCATATTACATCACATTACAGCAATAAATATAAACCGAAATGAGTTTTGAGAGATGGGACATAAAGAATAATTGGCAGATTTCTTAACTAGACACAAAGAGAGAACGGGAGAGAGGATATAGATGAGGAAATGTGAAAAATGAGAAAACTAGATTATTGAAAGAAGTAGATGCACATCCCTCAATGTTTTGTCAATTCCTGTGTGTTGTGGTCCTTCGTACAGTGCACGTACAACAGAATAATGTGTTCAAATGCTGGATCTGATGCCAGAATTTTAATCTCCAGTAATATGACAGACAATAGCTTTGGAAAGAACCCAGCAGGTCAATATATTGAATTCCCGGTAGAAAGGGGAAAAACTGAAATAAGTTGGGATACCAGAAACAAAACTTTACATCACACATCCTGATAATAATAAGAATTGGAGTAGAGAATTCCAGAAAAGGAGGGAACGTTGAGATAAGGGGAACATATCACTTTCGATGAGCATCAAACAATGTTTTAAAAATTTTATACATCATGTGCATCATTTTCGATAACTGTGTCTTTGTTATTTATTTAGAATGTGTTATGCACATTTGAAAAATATCTGCACACACACATTGATTCAACAATATATACAAAATCATTTTTCCGCCATTGAAATGGTCCTGTTGTTGTGTTACCAGATACATGAACACCAACTGCCCCCCAAAAGACATGACGCACTATCAGTATGTTCCATGCTTACAGACAAAGAAGGACACCACTTTGACTGGAACAACACACGCATATATTAAGACACATTAGAACGTTCTGAGAAGAATGACTTCTAACCAGAAGTCCATCAATAAACACATCAATTTAGATTCTATCTACCTTCCCTTGTATTAAAAAAAACTTGGAAAAGACATCACCCGCCTTAAGAAACCAAGACCTATAAATAGAGAGGCGGGACATACCACCAGCGCTTCAGCGGAAACTCTCACTGATGATGTCACCTAGTCATGGTGATGAAATGTCTGAAAACACACCTTCATGTTCAGCGAGCCACTTTGCATACATATAAATTGTAATTTTTTGTTAATTAGTGGAATTTAGGAGTTCTTTGTTACCCACGTTTTAACAGATTATGATGGGAGGTGAGCTTTTCTTAGTGTGCGGTTTTAATTAACAGAGGGTTTTGATATTGATGTCATAACAGTTCGCAGCCTTGCTGTATGGGATTTGGATAGACTTAGGATACAAAAGGTCCCAACAGATTCCAACACGTAGCAATTAGTGACCTAGATCTTCAAATAAAACCGGTGGGAAAATTCATTTAAATTTGTTAACTTGTGGTTGGTTAAATTAAAAGTGAGTGAAATGTTTTTTTAACATTACTAAAGAGGTTCCCAAATGTGCCAAGGAAGTTTACAAAGACAGAAGAAGGAATATTGTTAGAATTAGCAAATAGGTTGGAATGGGGTTTAACCAGGTACAAAAGGGAAGCTGAAATTGTAATGGAGATGATCAAGCACTTTGGTGTGTCAGAGAAACAGACAGCCGCAGTAGAGTTAGAAAAAACTTAAATTGCAAATATGGAAACTGGAGATAGAAGGTGAAAATATGGATGGAAACAGAGAGAGAACAGAGAGAAAGGAAAAGAGAGGAAAAAGAGAGAGCAAATTTAAAATTCCGAAGTTGGGAATTAGACAAGAAAGTTAAATTAACATAATAGAGATGAAGGGAGAACGTCGGGATGTATACAGCTATGTTAATACATTGCCATATTTCGGTGAGAAAAATGTCAAAATCTGTTTTTATTTCATTTGAAAAAAAAAGGCTCAGTAGATGGCGTGTCCAGTGTACTTGTGGATAATGCTCCTTCAGACTAAGCGGGTGGGTACAGCTGGTGAGGTATGTGCAGCGCTGTCAGATGAAGGGTCAAGGGATTATACAGATGTGAAACTGGCTATTTTGAATGGTTATGCATTGGTACTAGAAGAATAGAGACAGTGGATCAGAATTATAGAGACGAAACCAAGTCAGACTTCTGTTGCATTTGAAAGAGTTAACCACAGTCATTTTGATAGATGTGTGCTGGCCTTAAAAATGGATAAGACCTGTGAGGCTCTAAGGGAGATTATTCTGCTGGAAGAGTTTAAAGACTCACTTCCAGAGATGGTGAGAATTCATGTGAATGAACAGAAAGTTCAAGTGCTGAGAAACGCTGCAGAAATGACAGGTAAATATGCATTGGTGCATGAGATGAAGTGTAGCATCTGGGAGGATTTTCATCATTGTGAGTGATAAAAATTGGTAAAAAGGTGATATCCTACACTACAAAGTGAACAGTAGAGCACACTGAAAATAGTTAAGCACCGGTTAAAAAAAAGAATCCCAAGGGGGTTGAAAGGAGAAGACCTTAGGTTTTCTCATTATAAAGGAGTGGAACATATAAAATTATAGTGCCGATGGTTTAAGAAGGGCACCTAGAGAAAGGTGTTTTCATTGCAGTAAGCTGGGACACACAGTGTTGGACGTTGGAGGAAGACACTTTGGGAAAAGGTGTGGTAAAAGACGCTAAGCCAGTGGCATTAGTGAAACTGGTAAAGGACATTCCAAGTGGTGCCAAGGAGCTGCAGCTGAGGCAGGGGCTAGGTATGGAGTTAGTACCTGATCTCCGTAAAGAATTTGCCTCTGTGGATAAACTTTACTCAGAAAAGGCGGAGGTGGGGGGGGGGGGGGGGCGGGGAGTGGGTAGGGTTGGGGGCGGGGTTAAGGGGAAGTACAAGAAATTATAATTTTGTGAGATTCGAGATTTGCTCAGTCTCTAATAGTTGAGAAGTGAGGCGTTCGAAAATCACAACAGATCAGGCAGCATCTGAAGAGCAGGACAGTCGACATATCAGGCATAAACCCATCATCAGGAATGTGGTGGAGGAAAAAGGGAGGCTGAAACATAAATAGGGGGGTAGGAGCTGGTCTGGCTAGAGGGTCACTGGGAAGGCTATAGGAATATGTATGTGGGAGTGATAGTGATATATATGAGGGGAGGGTGGAGTCGATAGGTGGGAAGGAAGATGGACAATTAAGATAGTTCAAGAGGGCGGTGCTAATTTGAATGGTTGGATCTAGGATGAGTTTGGGAGAGGGCAGATTTGGATATTGGTGAAGGCGATGTTGATGCTGTATAGGTTCAGGGGTCCAGCTGTCCTACCACGTATCTACTTCTCCCTCCTCTCCGAACTATCACCACCACATTCCACCTGCTTATACCTATAACCTTCCAAGCTATCTTGCACCCACCTCCACCCCCACCCTTCTACTTATTTCTCAGCCCTCTTCCCCCTCCCTTACCCCCCACTTTCCTGATGAAGAACTTTTGCCTGAAACGTCAACTCTCCTGCTTCCCGGATACTGCCTGACCTGCTGTGCTTTTACAGCCCCACAGTTTTCAACTCTGATCTACAGCATTCGCAGCCCTCACTTTCTCTCAGCCCCTATTAGTAAGAGATGGAAGTATTTTCACTCTTTCTGACATGTTACTCAAGAGTGTAATAATTTGTAGAATGGGGACAGAAATTAAGGTTGGAGGACAGAAACATCAGGTTGGAGTGCCAAATCAAGTTTGGAGAAGTAACAGTGAGAGTGAGTGACAGACTGTCAGTTCCAGGGATACAGCTTGTTCTTGGGAAATATTTAGCAGGATCCAAGGTGGGAAAGGCACCCCTTCTGGTGGACAAGTGAAAGGAAGATGAGGGAACTGGTGAGTTTAAAGAAAATAACCCAGGAATGTAACCAGACTGTGTAGTAACAAGATCTCACTGGCATAAGTTACAACAGGAAGGAAAGACGAACGAAAAAGACAAATGGGTTGATGCTCAGTGAACTGACACCCTGTTTGATGTAACGGTGCAGGAAAAATCTGAACAAGCAGAGGGTCAGGCAGAGTTGTTTAGTCCCGAAAGGCGAATGGACTTACTTCCATTACACATACACACACACATACAGAGAGAGAGAGAGAGAGAGAGAGAGAGAGAGAGAGAGAGAGAGAGAGAGAGGGAGAGAAGGAAGAAGAATGTATTGTAGAACGTTATTAACTTCAAGATAGAATCCTAAAATTAAAATGGAGACCACGATAGGTCAGTGCAGAAGGGAAATGGACTGAAGTGCACCAGTTTGTGTTACCGGTAGCATACAGTATTATGGGTAGCATAAGAACTAACTGCAGGTGGTCACCGAGGTGTACAGAAGACCCAGGCTAAGGTACAGAAGCATTTATAGTGTCCTGGAATGCACAAGGACGTGGTTATTTTTTGTCCTACATCATGCATGCCAAATGGTAGGTTAGTCACAGGCAGTCATTTAACCAGCACCTTTGTTGCCAATTCTTGCATTTGGAGAACCTTTCACATGGGGTATGTTTAAATTGTGTCGCTCTCCTTTCTAAAATAAAAGTGGAAACCAATATTTGCTGACCATAATGGATGTGTCCACCAGATTGCCAGGGGCAATTCCATTATTGGAGTGTTAGGGCAAAAAGGGAGGTGGAGGATTTGGACGCTCTCTTTACTCACTGTGGGCTACCCAGAGAGATTCAGTCAGACGAAGGGTCTCATTTTACTGTTGAGCTGTTTAAGGAAGTAATGGATAGTTTAGACAGACAACACTTCAAATCAAGTATTGTCCCATCCTGAATCCCAGGGAGCCTTTGAAATGTAGATCAGAATCTGAAGACTACATCAACAACGTATTGTCAAGATTGCCTGAATGATTGGGATAAAGGTGTCCCATTAAATTGCTTGCCATGGGAGATGCCCCAAATAAATCTACTCAGTTTAATTCCTTTGAGTTAATATTCGTACATGAAGTGAAAGGTCCTTTGAAATTAATCAAATATAAATTGACAGGACCAAAGTCAGAGATCTCACACATGGATTATGTTTGTGCGGTGAGGGAGAGATTAGATGGAGGAGGTGAGTTAGCTAAACCGGGTGCTCCGGTTTCCTCCCACAGTCCAAAGATGTGCAGGTCAGGTGAATTGGCCATGTTAAAATTGCCCGGGCGGTGTGGACTTGTTGGGCCGAAGGGCCTGTTTCCACACTGTAAGTAATCTAATCTAATCTAATCTAATCTAATCTAAACAGCACCTGAAGAGGACACAGCATAGACTGAAGCAGGGGACAGATAAAAACTCTGAAACTTTGACGATTTCATGTGGGGATGAAATATTAGTATTGCCACTTGTGGTAGGAAATCCCTTCAAAGCCAGGTTTCGTGGCAGCTTTAAAATTTAAAAAAAATGTTAAGTCAGTGAAACTATTTGGTAAAGATACCCGATATGACAAAAACATTATTGGGTATATCATGTGAATGAATAATGCACCAACAACATTTAAGAATCAGGAACAGAGTTATGGTCAGATGTACAAATTCTGCAGTTTATCTGTATGATGTAGTGTTCTTTAACAAGTGATTGAAAGCTCACATGTCACAGTTGACAGAGCATGTTGAACGATTTCAAGAAGCAAACTTAGTAATAAAATTAAAGAAAACAGAATTCGTGAAGGCAGAGGTGACGTTCTTGGGACATTACATTGAACATGGGAGGTTTTCCCCATGGAACACAAAGACGAAGAGCTTTGAGGAATTTCCACGACCATCCTCGAAGAAAGAGGTGTTTCAATTTTTCGAACTGAGTGGATTCTATCGGAAGTTTATCCCAAACTTCAGCAGCATATTGGCACCGCTGATGGATTTATTAAAGAAGAACACAAAATTTTGGTGGACAGAACAATGCCAGGAGGCATTTGAAAATTTAAAATCAGTATTAAGCATTGCACCAGTTTTATCTGCACCAAATATTTTGAAACCCTTTTGAAAATTGTGTCTGATGCTCGGGATATAGGGCTCGGAGATGTATTGATACAGAAAGATGATGATGAAATTGAACGGCTAATTGTCCACTTGTCGAAAAAAAACTCAGTATCCACCAGAAAATAAAGCAATATCTCCATTACTGAAAAAGAATGATTGAGTTTGGTACTGACCTGACAACATTTTAATGATTATATGACAAACAAATTTCTGGAGACTGCTGTGGACAACAACGACAATTCTCTCGCATTTTTTAGAATATTTGAAGAGCAGAATATGAGACTATTTCATTGGAGTCTTATGTCACCAACTTTAAACTTACAAAATGTACATGCTGTTGGTCCAAAAAGTGTGATAGCAGATGTGTTATCATGAATTTAAAAGAAGAAGTGTAGATAAGATCTGACTTATTCCAGTGTTATATATGTGTGCAGAATTAATATGAATGGTATAACTGAAATTAATACTTTTGGATTTCATAATACTTGGATTAAGAAATTGAGGAAAAGAAATGAAATCATCTTTTCGTTCTGATGGTTCATTTTATTTTCTGAAAGAGGGAGGTGTTATAAAACATGTCTGTTCACTTTAAGACAGAATGTGTTTTGCTGAATAGAAAGTACAGCCACAGATGCCAGCTAAAGGTCAGACTGTTCCACATGTCGCCATTACCTGGGAATTGGAGACCTGGTTTTAGTTCCTGTTTTGACAGCAATTCAAATACAACCAATTAGTTTAAATATTTTTCAGGATACCTGAAGCCAACAGGATTTGAATATTATTGTTTGTACACCTGGAAAGCAATCTAATTACGAGAATTACTATATCATGGGGAGTATATAAACTCAGAATTTGAACACTAGAGGAAGAGCCATTGCCATCCAACAGCAGGAGTGTTAACTGGCCATCTCATACACTCGCTGTCAACGATACATGTTCATTGAAAACCTCCTTGCAGTAAAACAAAACATGACCCAGGGAGATCAGCAGCTGGAAGAGTGAACACAGCGGGAAAGATAGAGACTGTGTGGTCTTGAAATTGCAAAGTTTAACCTATGGAATAGCATATTTTTACAGAGTTGGAGTCAGATAGTAAATAGCTAAGAAAAGAGGGGCTTGTATTTGGGAATAGTAGTTGTTTAGTGTTCACTCTTTAAGTTAAGAAACTAACCTATTAATTTTCGTTTAAATCGTGAAATGTAGGAGATCTGTGTCGCTCATATTTTAACAGATTACGAGGTGAAGAGAGCTTTTCTGGGTGTTTGTGTTTAATTAACAGAGGAGTTCGACTCCACCCTGTAAATATCCATCTACTTTAACCCCATTTCCCTGCAGTTGGCCCATATCCTTCTAGTCCTTTCCTATCCATATATTTAGCCAAATGCTTTCGAAATGTTGTTAATGCACCACCTTCAACCACATCTGCTGGAAGCTTATCCGTGTACTATCCTCTGTGTAAAGAAGTGGTCCCTCAGGTTCTCTTTTATCCCTTCCCCTCTCAACGTAAACTAATCCCCTCTCGTCCTCGATTCTCTCAACCGTGGAAAAAGACTGAGAGCATTAACCCTATCCATATCCCTCATGATCTTATATAGCTCTATAAGGTCCCTACTCAGTCTCTTACACTCTAAAGAAAAGGTCCTAGCTTATCTAACCTCTCCCTATAACTCAGTCCATTGGTTCCTGGTAAATTTCTTCTGCACTCTGTCAAAATTCATAACATTGTCCCTCTAACAAGGTGACAAAAACTGAACACAATACTCCAAGTGCAAAATTACCAAAGTCCTGTGTAACTGCAACATAACTTCCCAACTTCCATACTCAATACCCTGATTGACGGAGGCCAGTGTGCCACAAGCCTTCTTCACTGCCCTGTCTACCTATGACTCCACTCTCAGAGAACCATGCACCTGAACGCCAAGGTCCTTCTGCCCACAACACCCCTTAAGGCCCTGCCATTCACCGTGGAACTCCTGCCTTGATTTGAGTTTCCAAAGTGCAAGACCTCACACATTTATATTAAATTCTATTTGCCATTTCTCGGCCCACTTCCCCACCTGATTAAGGTCCTGCTGCAATTTCTGATAATCTTCCTCACTGATCACGCTACCATTTATGTTAGTGTCATCTGCAAAATTACTAATCATGCCTTCTACATTCTCAACCAAATCATACATAACAAACAGCTATGGACCCAGCCTCCAGTCTGACAAGCATTCTTCTACTCAACCCTCTGCTTCCTAAAATCAATACAACTGTGTATCTAATTGGCCAGTTCCCCCAGCATTCCACGCGATGTAACCTTCCAGAGCAGCCTGCCATGTGGAACTTTATCAAAGGCCTTACTGAAATCCATAGAGACTACATCTATCACTCAACGCTCATCAAACTTCTTGGTCGCTTCATCAAAGAACTCCAACAAATTATGGAAGCAAGATCTCCCACTCACAAAACAATGCTGACTGCTCCGAATCAAACCCTGTGTACGTAATGGGTACAGACAATGGTATGCTGTGCTTCATTGTAAGATGATTCGAGTACATAAGTAAAACCATCTTCCTGCTGTTGTAGAGCCTTGCTGAGAGAGCATTTGGGGCACTCTCTACAGATTTGATCTCCTTTGTAAAGAACGATCTCCTTACCACAGACACGGATGATGGTAACATGAAGATAGAGTAAAGAAGCTGAGTGTTTAATCTGTAAAGCAGTGAGAGATGACGAAATGGTGACGCTTAAACACGAGGAGTGGCAGCGATCACTTATTTCCAAATCAGACATTGACTGGGATAGAAATTCCATACTTTACCCAGGATTGATTGGTTTGATTTATTACCACATGCACCTCAGTACAGGGAAACACTTTGTTTATGAGCAGTGGAGGCAGATCATAGTAAGCATGGCCAGGCAGATAATAGGGTGGAAATAGACTTGGACAGAGTAAGGCATACAGGTTACACTGTACTGGACGTGCACTAGACAAGATCAACATGAACACGGTCAGCATTATTTGAAATTAGAGTGTCCATTCATCAGTCTAACGTGGCTTTGCAAATAGTTTATATGCCTTAATTAACTCTCCCCATGTCATTGTGCAGTCGGCGTGTGAACCCGTACTGAACGCCATGTTGTTCAAAAATCCCAGACAGTAGCCACAATACCTTCCTTCTCAAACAGCTAGCCATTCGTACCAGCTTCCGCCCGACATAGAGAACAGCAGGCTGTCTTCTCGGAGATGGAAGGTTCCTTCTTGAGACTTCACAGAAGTCATATGGCTTCCCTCCTCACTGCGAGAAAACCATGTTAAAGTCCCACGTGCGTATCATGAGCAACGGAGCCAGGAGGAACAACGTGGGGAAGTCTGTCTGTGCAGCCTCTACTCCATTCGTTCATCATGTTACAGCATCAATTAGGAGACAGTGAGGACTGATGATGCTGGAGATCAGAGTAGAGAAAGGATTGCTGGAAAAGCACAGCAGGTCAGGTAGCATCCGAGGAGCAGGAGAATTGAAGTTTCGGGCATAAGCCGTTCATCAGGAATCAGCATCAATTATCGCATTCTGTCCCTGTGTAAGTGCGTTGTGGGGGAATGGCCTCCTCCTGTTCCTGTATAAGTGGCTCAAGGGGCTGAATGGCTTCCTCTTATTCCTGTGAAATCGACTCAAGGGGCTGAATGGCCTCATCCTATTGTTGCGTCAGTGACTCAACAGACTGACTGGCTTCTTCATCGTCCAATTGGACAGGGCCAAGCGCCTGATTGGGTTACTCCTGGTTCCTGTTTGACTGCTCGATGTGATTGATGATGCTGCAGCATTAAGAGGTTATTTCGTTCTGGATTCTTTTATTAGAGAGATTGAACAATTGTTATCAAGCTGGTGAGTTAGGACCACTTGGGTAAACAGCTAGGGAGGCCTTGGTTTTATTTTAATTTTTTGAGTCATTGCCTGATGAGGTATGTGGGCTGTATTCTCAGTGAATTTGGGTCTACAAGATGACCAACATTTGAAGCACAATTGCAGAGAGGGGAAGCTCTGTGAAGAGAGATGAGGGGCCTCATTCATACCTGTGGGATGTGGGAAAAAGAGTGTTACTTTTGCAATTCCATTTACTTATACAAAGTAAATGAACTCACACCACTGTGTAATTGTTTTAGCCAAGAGCTGAGTCAACAATAATGGAAACTATGTGGAGGAAATACATAATTGTTTTTGTATTAGCAAAAATTGTATGCCAGAATGAAACGTGACTGCAAAATAATGGTAGATTATACAGGCGAATAGATAAAATGCTGTGAGGGGAGGAAGTTAAGCTAGATACGCTTGTACAAACAGTAGGTATAAACATCTGTTTCCCACTTTTACAGAAACACAGGAACAAACCCCAATTATAAGGGTCATAAGGATCAGGGAGAGGTACAGATGGTGGGAGTAGATAATGGTGAAGAAAGAATATGCCTAACAATGACCTACAGCGGGCTGAGGTCAAACGGCCTTGTGAGGACAGAAATAAGCATTTTGTCACAGACAAGGCCGGATAAAGCAAGAGATAAACAGGAGTAATGGGTGCCGGTCTTAAGGAAGTGGGGGATGTAAACAGGGGAGGAGCAATGTAAAATAAAAGAAACCAAATTATATAAATGTTGCGTATCAATTGAATTTGGGGTGTGTATGTCCTCTGCCTTATAGACACTGGACATCACACCCTCTTGCAAGTGTAAAATAAAGGACACTACTGATTCAGATGTTGTCTCTGACTGCAATTATTGAAGTGTGTGATCTTTGTTTCTCGCAATTCCCTTGCCTGGATATTCCAATTACGTTTCCCAAATCACTTCCAAATGTGTGTGACAGTCTTGAGAGGCTGAATAGTCTCCTCTGTGTCTGTGCACCAGTTTATAGGAGTAAGTGACCTCCAACTGTTCCTGTCTGGAAGGCTTGAGCGGCTGAATTGAACACAGAAACATGGGACTGAGGAGCAGGAGTGGGTCATTAGATACTTTGAGCTTCTCCACCAGGCACTAAGATAGTGGCTGATCAGGTTGTGGGTCTCATCCCCACTTTCCTCTCTGCATCCCATTATGCGTGAGTCACTTCTCTGTCAAATGTTTAACTAATGCAGCTTTCAATAAATGTGAACATAGAGGCACGATAAACTTCCATTGAAGAGAATTCCGACTTGAAAGGTCCTTTCAGAATTTTTCATCATCCTTCTTATAGAATCAGAGAGTCATGCAGAACAGAAACAGACCCGTTAGTCCAATCTGTTCACTTCGATCAGATATCAAATCTGATCTCGTCCCATTTGCCAGCATTTGGCCAATATCCCTCCTCCCAGATACTTTTTAAATGTGCAATTGTAACTGCCTTCAGCACTTCTTCTGACAGCACTTTCTGTACACACACCAATCTCTGTGTGAAACATTTATCTTCAGGTCCCTTCTAAATCATTCGCCCTCTCCCCTTCAACCTATGCCCTCTTGTTCTGGACTCCGCTATCCTTTGGAGCAGAGCGTGGCTGCTCAGAATATCCATTCCCCTGATGGTTTTATAAACCTCTATAATGGCAACCCTCGACCTCTGACACTCCAGGGGGAAACACCTCAACCTAATCAAGCTCTCCCTAAAGCTCAATCCTCCAGTCCTGGGACATATTTGTAAATCTTTTCTACAGACTACCGAGTTGTACGCAGTATTCTTAAAGTGGCCTCACCAACATCCTGCACAGATACAACATACCACCACAATTCCTATACTCAATGCTCTGACTGATTAAGACAAATGTGCCAAATGTGTTCAGCACCACTCTGCCTTCCTGCGACTCCACTTTCAAGGAACAATGCACCGGCAGCTCGATGTCGTTTTGCTTCACAACACTCCCCAGGACCTTACCATTAAGTGTATAATTTCTGCCCTGATTTGCTTTCCCAAAATGCAAAGCCTTGTATTTATCTAAATTAAACTTCATCTGTCACTCCTTGCCTCGTCCCATCTAATTGTGGTCTTGTACTCTGAGATAATCTACTACACCACCTTTCTGATGTAATCTGTAAATTTACTAACTATGGCCCCAATGTTCACTTTCAAATCATTGATTCTTGCAGCACACTGCTAATCACAAGCCTCCAGTCTGAAAAATACCCCTCTTCCTTCAAGATGATTGCGACTACCTTCTTCTGTATCCCATGTGACTGAAACTTACTAACCTGTCTATCAATCAGATCGAAATACTAGCGATTAAGAGAGGCTCAGTAGGTTAGGTTTATTTTCACTTGAAGAAAAGGGAGATTGAGAGGGGACCTGATTGAGGTTTGCAAATTCATTAAGGGTATAGGCAGTGTGGAAAGCCACAAGCTTTTTCCCAGGGTGAAGGATTCAATAACGAGAAGTCGTGCTTTCAAAGTGAGAGGTGGAAAGTTTAAGGGGAATACACGCGGTAAGTACTTCACACAGAGGTTGGTGGGCATTTGGAACGCGTTGCCAACAGAGGTGGTAGAAGCAAGCACAATAGATTCATTTAAGGTGTGTCTGGAAAGATGCATGAGTAGGTGGGGAGCAGAGAGATACAGATGCTTTGGAATTGACTGACAGATTTAGACAGTACATTTGGATCGGCTCAGGCTTGGAGGGCGAAGGGCCTGTTCCTGGGCTGTAAATTTTCTTTGCTCTTTGCTCTTTAAATGAACATCTTGCTGAAGTCCATACAGAGAATGTCTACCAAACTGCCTTCATCAATCTCCTTTGTCACCTCTTCAAAAAACTCAACCAAATTAATGAGACATGATTTCCCATGCAGAAAGCAACTTTGTCTACCTCGATTAGACCTTACCTTCCCAAATGTATGCTTTCCCTCAGAATCCCCTCCAACAACTTACCCACTACTGACATCAGGTTCACCGGTCTATAGTTCCCCGACTTTTTGGGTCACTGTTTCCTTTCTAGTCCCACTGCTCCACTGCTCACAACAAATGTTAAATGTAACCAGGTTGGTAAGATGGCCGATCATATCGGTCCCAGACTGGGTCAGGGTCAGCTTTAGGAATAAGTCAGGCTAGTTACTTTAATCTGCTAAAATAGCACGTTTATGATCCAGAGAAATGTTACTCAAACTATAATGGAAAGAAGAATTGCAAAGTGTTTGAGTATTACAAATATATAATCAATATTTCCCTTTCTAAAAACACTGACACACACACACATACATAAACAAAATCTCTGCAATTTAACTTGAAAAAACTTTGTCCAGGTATTAGTGTAACTCATGACACAATGAAAAATTGAGAGATTGTCCAAAATGTTATGCTGCTTCTGAAGATATTCTACTCACACAGCTGCTAGCAATGGGATTTCATGCTGGGACAGTTGGATTTTGCTGACTTCCCTTTGCATTAGGCAGTGAGGAGATTTCAATGAGTTCGGGTCAGGGATCACCCAAGTGGTGGCATAGTCGCTCAGTGGTTAGCACTGCTGCTTCACAGTACCAGGGTCTTGGGTTCGATTCCAGCCTTGGGTGACTATCTGTGTGGAGTTTGCACATTTTCCCCTTGTCTGTGTGAGGTTCTAACGCGTGCTCCAGTTTCCTCACACAGCTCAAACTGTGTAGGTTAGGTGGATTGGTCATGCTAAATTATCCACAGTGTTCGAAGGTTTCTAGGTTCGATACATTAGTCAGGGGTAAATGTTGGGGAACGGGTCTGGGAAGGTTGTTATGGACTTGTTGTTCTGAAGGTCCTGTTTCAAACCTGCAGGGATTCTATAACAATAAGAATGGTAACGATGACTGTAGAACTTTTGTTTTAGCTCGCACACATTGCTGTGATGAGGAACAATGAAGGAGAGAGAGTGCAATAGGCCGTTCCTTCTCGGGCAGATTATATTTTCTGCCTCTCTGAGCTAATCACACAGTAATGTCAGCCTCTCCCAAACTGGACCATGTGAGGTCTCCTTGTACATTGTCCAAACTATGTCCCCATCACACTCCCTGTTCCATGTAGGTGTATCATTGCAGCTGTCATGCACAGAGCCATACCATTAGCAGAAAATGATCTCGGCCGATTGGAAATATGTTTACATGGCACTGCGTCATTAAAAAATAAAATGTTTAATTTATTCAGAATACCTTTGTTAAAATGAATACATTTTTAAAGAAATACAGAAATTGTTGGAAAGATTGGCAGGTCTGTCAGCATCCAGATGCCTTTTACATGTTGGAGTCGTACCAGCCTCCACCACTTCCTCTGGCAGCTCATTCCATATGCACACCTCCCTCTGCATGAAAATGTGCCCCTTAGGCCTCTTGAAAACCTTTCCCCTTTCACTTTCAACCAATGCCCTCTAGTTTTGGATGTCCATAACCTGGAGGAAAACCCTGACTACTCACCCTATCCATGAGCATTTTGATTTTATAAACTTTTACTGCAGCGAAATGTGACTCCAATCACGAATAGCTGTGCTTTCAATTATCTCAGGCCTAAATTCTGAAATTCAATACTGACACATCTTCCTTCTCCATCAAATCGCAATTCTAAATCCATTTTAATCAGTTTGTTCAGATACATCATGAGACACATCTGTGGAATTTACACCTAGAACTTTGTGCACGGAGGTAGGGACAGTATCACCACTCCGCAATACCCATAAAGCTGTAGCATTATTCTCCTGTGTGTTTGCTCATCAGCCTGTTCTGACACGCTGTGACATACCTCTGCAGCAAGCAGGACTTGAATTCAGAACTTAGAGTCCAGAGCTAGGAACACGACAACACATATTCAGGAATTGGAATCAAATCCAGACCTCTGGCTCAGAGGTAGTGACATTACCCACTATGCTACCATACCCAGATTGTGGGTCATATTTTAACTATCAGCTTTCAGCTCGTTGTGGATTTATTATACTCACGTTACCATTACTGAGCTACACAAAACACTTTGTATTGTTAAACAAATTAAAGATATTTGTCTCAACTGTAGGATGTTGAATGTGCGTGCTGTGCCATCAAAATTAACTATGTACATCTTTAATCGCTATTATCTGTAGTCTGCAATATTAGGGAAAGAAATCCTGCAGAGACAATCTACACAATGAAGGGTCTCGAGTAGAACACCAGAGACGGAGAAAGACCATAATTTCTGGCCCCAAAATACGGATCAGTATTAACCAACTCTCACGTGCGACTGCACTCTTCCTAAAACCATGAAATGACACCTGACCGGTGATTACTGTCCAGCCTCTCCTCCCCACTGACTGTGTCTTCAATCTGTCCCTCCTCCCTCTAACCTCACAAGGCAAACCAAGCTCAGCGTCTTTGTGAAAATCAAGGCCGGAGTGCGCAGGTCTCCTGGAGAGGGGGTGGACATTTTAAAGTTGAAGGGGGAGGGGGTGGTGGCAGTAGTATCACACACTGGGCTGAGGGGTGGCGGATGGAGTTTAGTTTGGATTCATGCGAGGTATTGGATTTGGTAAATTAAATAAGAACAGGACCTATACAATTAAAAATAGGGTGGTATTGTAGAACAGAGACCTAGCCCATCAGGTATAATTCTTTAAAATTTGCATCTCATACAGATAGTGCGGTTAAGAAGGTGTTTAACACACTTGTCTTCATTGGTCAGACCTTTGAGTATCGGAATTGGGATGTCATGTTGAGGTTGTACAGGACATTGGTGAGACCTCTTCTGGAATACTGTGTCCATTCTGGTCATCCTGCTCGTTCATTCCATAGGCAAATACCTTGTCTATTCACTTTAATATTATTGATCTTGATATTATTACGCCGGAGAGGGTTCAGAAGAGATCGATCTGATGTTTCTGGGAATGGAGGGAGTGAGCTCTAAGGAGAGGCTGGATAGGCTGGGACTGTTTTCTCTGGAGAGTATGAGATTAAGGGGTAACATTGCAGAAGTTTATAAAATAATGAGGGGTGCAGATAAGCTGATGTCTTTTCCAGAGAGTTTAAGATTCAAAACTGAGGGATATTTTAAGGTGCGAGGAAAACGATTTACGAAAATCATGAGGGTGGGGTAATTATTTTAGACAGAAGCTGGCTTGGGTGTGGAATGAACTTCCAGAAGAAGTGGTGAAAGCAGGGACAGTTACACCATTTAAATGACATTTTGATCAGTTAGAGCTAGACACAGTATTCCAGATGAGGTCTCACAAATGTCCTGTACAACCTCAACATGGCATTTAGAACAGAGAGCCCTGGCTGTATACGAGCACAGATTGTTGATGATTTCAGGAGAAGTGGGGAGAACAGTAACTCTCACAGATTAGTTTCAGTATCTGAGCTGTTTACAGGGGGTGGTGCAGGAGGGAGTCTCCGTGCTCCCTTCCTGGGAGGTGGTGGTGACGATGTGTTGTGAGCCCACCCTCCTGCCCACCGAGACCGTGGGGATTCCATTTGTACCAGCTCGACACAAAAGGGAGATGGCATCAGGGCGATGGCTTCTAAATTGTGCCGGGGGAAAACGGAGCTGCCAGTGGGTTTAAAGTGAGAATTGCCCTTCACTAACATTGCTCCTTACTCGGTCGGTGGGACATGGATGTTTCAGAATCTCCACACGAGGCGTCACAGTCCTCTCCGGCTCGTACCAGGGTCCTCCCACATGGGGGGGGGGGCGGGGAGGGGTCTGAGGGAACGGATATCGGGCTCTCCAAAATCCGGCTTGGCCCTTTCTGTCCTATTCCAGACTGTTTCTCCTGGAATGGGAAAAGCGAGGGAGCGAAGGAGGGTGGGGGTGGGACGCCCTGCTGTTAGTGCTGGTGTAGGTGGGGGACAGGTTCATGTTGAGGTGTCCGGAGGGAGTCAGTCCACAGTGTTGTATCCATGCAGTGTTATAGCGTGGAGGGGGTGGGGTAAACTGGAGGGAGAGAGGGTGGTGAAGAGAGAGAGAGAGAGAGAGAGAGAGAGAGAGAGAGAGAGACAGAGACAGAGACAGAGACAGAGGTGGAGACAGAGACAGAGAGAAGGTGCTGCATGCGGCAATGACAGTGTTGGAGCATTAGCCATGTTCGGGTGTCGGTGCTATAACAGATATACAGAGAGTGTGAGAGAGCATAGAGAATACAGTGACCCTTATCCTGACAGAGCATGGAAGGTTATTGCTGCTTGTCCTGTATTGCGGTATATTTCTTCAGACCGCAGATACTGCATGGAGCTGGATGGTGAGCTCAGATTATGCTCGATGGGTCTGGTGGTGTGGCCCCCTCTGGGAAGAGAATGGTCCCCGTCTGTACTAGTGGTGCTGGAAGAACACAGCAATTCAGGCAGCATCCAACGAGCAGTAAAATCGACGTTTCAGGCAAAAGCCCTTCATCAGGAATAAAGGCAGTAAGCCTGAAGCGTGGAGAAATAAGCTAGGGGAGGGTGGGGGTGGGGAGAGAGTAGCATAGTGTACAATGGGTGAGTGGGGGAGGAGATGAAGGTGATAGGTCAGGGAGGAGAGGGTGGAGTGGATAGGTGGAAAAGGAGTTAGGCAGGTCGGACAAGTCCAAACAAGTCAAGGGGACAGTGCTGAGCTGGAAGTTTGAAACTAGGATGAGGTGGGGGACACGGGGAAAACGTGCAAACTCCACACAGTCAGTCGTCTGAGGCGGGAACGGAACCCGAGTCTCTGCGTTCAAATTATTGTTAGAATCTGCCCAATGAGTCATAGATTCTGTTGAAACCAATTCCAGTTACAAAAATGCAGAACAAACGCTCATTTGACCTCACAACAATATCCCTTTTTCCCATCTTTCCTGGGAAGACTGGCTCATGTTACAGGATGCTATCGAAGTGTCCACATTTCAGCATTCTGCAAACTGGGAACACATCCTTCCATGACACTGTCTCTCAACCAGCTCCGCCCCCACTCCCTGTCTATACCTCAAACCCCTCTCATGTGGTGATATTTAAAGTTTTTTCCCCCCCCATCTCTCTCTGGCAGTGATTCTCACACCCACAGCGCACCCTTGTCATGGCACATTAGAGATATGGATCTGTAAATGGGTGGGAGCTGCACATCTTGTCACTTCCAGCATGGGCTACAAGTTTCCCAACACTGGGCAGGGATCTAACACAGTGTTACTGAGAAATGCACTGGGGTGGTGTACACAGTCCTACATGCTGGGAGGGTAACTGCTCCTGGTTACAGATCAATGCACTGGGGTGATGTACACAGTCCTTCATGCTGGGAGGTTAACTGCTCCTGGGTTACAGTTCAATGCACTGGGATGATGTACCCAGTCGACTTCTCCACGTCCTGGTGGTGTCTGGATTGCTGTGTTCTCCCAGCTTCCTGCCTGTCTACTTTGGACTCCAGCATCTGCGGCTTTTCTGTCTCTATCCCAGCTTCCCAAACTGGACAGATGTCTAGTCTGCGTTTGAAGATAAGTGCTGTGACATGATCTGTGCAGTCTTTCACTCCGGACAGATTGCCTGGATTCTATTGACCAGTGCAATAGATGGATCTGGACAGATTGTAATGACCAGTACACTGGTCTAGTCTGCACAGTGTTCCACGGTGAACAGATATCTCCCCTGAATTTACAGTGTTTGGACTGGTAATGTGTGGTGGATTGAGAATGTGGTATACCTAACCCTTTCAGCTAATCTGACAATGCCTTTAGTTCCCAATCATGTGATTGGACCCTCAAACCCTTTCCCATTAATGTTACAGTGTGTCCAGGTACGTTTGGTAGGGTGGGTAGGGGGAAAGTTGATGGACAGGACAAGGAGTTCTATAACTGACCTTCCCCGAAAAGTTCTGTCTCTGACATTCTACTACTGATATTCCCCGGAACGTTCTGTCCCCAACATTCTTTAACTGACACTCCCCGGAACATTCTGTACCCGAAATTCTATAACTGACATTCCCTGGAACGTTCTGTCCCTGACATTCTATAACTGACGTTCCCCGGAACGTTCTGTCCCCGACATTCTATAACTGACATTCCCCGGAACGTTCTGTCCCCGATATTCTATAACTGACACTCCCCAGAACCTTCTGTCCCCGACATTCTATTACTGACATTCCCTGGAATGTTCTATCCCTGAGATTCTATAACTGACGTTCCCTGGAACGTTCTGTCCCAACATCCTATAACTGACATTCCCCGGAAAGTTCTGTCCCTGACATTCTACAACTGAGAGTTCCCCGAACGTTCTCTCCCTGACAATCTATAATCACCATTCCCCAGAACGTTCTGTCCCTGATATTCTATACCTCACACTCCCCAGAAACTTCAGTCCCCAACATTCTATAACTGACATTCCCTGGAAGGTTCTGTCCATGACACTCTATAACTGACATTCCCCGGAATGTTCTGTCCCCAACATTGTATAACTGACATTCTCCCGAACGTTCTGTCCCCGAAATTCCATAACCACCATTCTGCGGAACGTTCTGTCCCTGACATTGTTTGTGAACGGCCGGACCTCAGTGAATTGAACAAACGATAAGATCACGAGGGAAGAGGTCCCGTTCCAGGAAGAAGGACACACTGTTCCGAAGGCCCCTCAGGCAGTTAAAGGGGGTAATACGTTTTCCCTGCGTTGACATTTGTTCACGACACAGGATTGAACACAATTTAGACCAAAACACAGAAATTCCCAAGATCCGTTTGTCTTCAGGAAACTGGGAGAGAATCCTTCAGGAGAGCAACATTCCAACCCTCCGTATTAGGAACTGGGAAGGAGTGAACTGCGTCTGCTCTCGAGTGTTCGAGTGTGTGGGAATGTTCGAGAAACCATCTTTCCTTATGGATGTGTCTCTGTGTGTTTGGGCAGGGAGGGTTTCTAATGGTTTATGTCACATTTTTGTCAGTAATTCAGACCTTCCCATTTGTTATTCCAGCTCCAATTATTTTAATAAATCCCTGAATACAAGGACACATTTGAAAATCTTACCGCGTCCCCGATCAAACGGGTCCCTTTGCCTCCAGGCTGATGGATAATGGGTTTGTTTTCCTTCCTCACAGTTAACGTAGTTACCATCTACGTCCTGCTTTATAAAGATTGTGGATTGTCTCCATGTGTCAGACGTTACCTGGGGGCCATGGCAGCGGCGGATCTCCTGGTCATTATCTTCGACCTGATAATGAGACACATTCCCATTGATTATGAGGAACAGTTTTATTTCCTGTACTCCGTCCACGTGTGTAATATCCACGCCGTCCTGCTTTATGCAGCCACTGACTGCTCTGTCTGGTTCACCGTCACTTTCACCTTTGATCGGTTTGTGGCCATTTGTTGCCAGAAGCTGAAAAGTAAATATTGCAGTGAGAAAACGGCGGCTGTGGTTCTGGGAACAGTGACTGTGCTAAGCTGTTTAAAGAACATTTCCTGGTATTTTATTATCGCGGCTCAGTATTCGCTGATGAACCGCCCCTCGTTTTGTGAGTTAAATGTCTTTGTTCTATACTCCATTGTCTGGCTCACAATCGAGTTCCTCCACCACATTCTAACCCCGTGTGTCCCATTTCTCCTGATTCTGCTGCTCAATGTTCTCACCGTCAGACACATTTTAGTGACTAGCAGAGCCCGCAGGAGACTCCGCGCTCACACCAATGGGGACGCTCAGTCTGACACTGAAATGAGAAACCGAAAGAAATCCATCATTTTACTGTTTGTGATCTCGGCCAATTTCATCCTGTTATGGTCAACGTTAATGCTGTATTCGATATGGTTCCGGTTGGCGTGGATTGTGCGTATCCCTCTGAATCTCGATGCATTTGTGCAGGAATTGGGCTTCATGCTGCAGCTCCTCAGTTGCTGCACAAACACCGTGATTTATGCCGTGACCCAGTCTAAGTTCAGGCAGCAGCTGAAGAATGTGCTGAAATATCCCTTCACCCAAATCCATCCATCCATCAAATTCCCTCATTATTCAATCCATCCGGGATTTTCTCATTTCAGTTCAGCGTTTCAGCGATGGAACAACCTGTCTCTATGGTAACCGACTGAGGGTAGCACTGGTTTGTCCATCCTTATCCCACAGGGAGGTAACAGGGACACATTTCAATGTTTCTCACAACTCAGGGGCCAGTGAGAAAAGGCACCATACCATTGACTATATCCATCACTTCGATTTGTAAACAATAAAAAAGTTGATTAAAGCGTGCCGAGCAGCAGAGCGACCGATGTTGTTGTGCGTCTTTTGAGTTGGAGAAGCTGATCTGAAGAGAGACAGACTCAGCCCCAAAGTCATGGCCCTCAGGGAAGGGAAGGGCACAGCGCCCTGAGCTCAGGAGCTGGGTCTAACACCCTCTGTCTCCCCACTGCTGCCTGACCTCCACATTTCCTCTCCCCACTCTTTCAACTCAATTTTCTCTCTCTCGCACCACCTCTCCTCTTCACACTTCCTCGTTCCCCCTCTCTCACACACCCCCAACCCCATTTTCTCCACCTGCCTCCACTCTCCCCTTTACCCTCACACTCACTCTTTCTGTCCTGCCGTCTCTGTCTCCCTCCTGCAGTTCCATCTCTACTCCATTTGTCCCTCCTCCTACCTCCAATATCTCACCACACCCTGCCACACGCAACCTCACGACCAACTACCCCCGCACCTCCCAGTCTCTGGGTCAGAGTGAGAGGGAAGGACCAGGGAGACAGAGTGTGCCTGAGGGAGAGGGAGGGACAAGACGGAGAGACATTCAGTCAGAGAGAAACGGAGGGAGGTGGGGAGAGACAGACTCCGATTGAGGGGGTCGAGAGTGAGAGAAGACAGGAGAGAGAGCGAAGGCGTTGGAGGGAGAGATAGAATGGACAAGAGAGCGATAGGGTGAGAGAGGGGAGGGCGAGAGAGGGAGGGAGGGAGGGGAGGAAGACAGGGAGGGGAGGGCGAGAGAGGGGGAGGGCGAGAGGGAGTGGAGGGCGAGACAGGGGAAGGCAAGAGGTAGGGTGAGAGAGGAGAGGGCAAGATGGGGGAGACAGAGGGGACAAGGGAGAGATAGGGCATGAGAGGGGAGGGAGAGAGGGAGCGGAGGGCGAGAGGAAGGGAGGGCGAGAGGGGGAGAGGGCGAGGAAGGAGAGGGCGAGGGGCGAGAGAAGAAAGGGCGAGGGGAGGGCGAGAGAGGGGAGGGAGGGGAGGGCGAGAGAGGGGAGGGAGGGAGGAACGGAGAGACTGAGAGTGGTGAGGGCAAGAAAGGGGGAGGGCGAGAGAGATGAGTACGAGAGAAGGGAGGAATGGAGATGAAGGCAAGAAGGAGGGACAGGTTGAGAGAGAGGAGGGTGAGAGAGGGTAGGGAAGGAGGGGGAGGGCGAGAGTGGGGAGAGAGGGAGGGGAGGGTGAGAGAGAGGGAGAGAGAGAGAGAAGGGAGGGAGGGAGGGGAGGGCGAGAGTGCGAGGGAGAGGGCGTGAGAGGGGAGTGAGTGAGAGGGAAGTGAGGAATGGGAGGGCGAGAGGGAGGGAGAAGGCGAGAGAGGGGAGGGAGGGGAGGATGAGAAAGGAGCCAGTGTGAGAGAGGGGAGGATGAGAAAGTGGAGGACGATAGAGGCAAGGACGAAAGGGAGAGGGAGGGCGAGAGGGGGGAGGGTGAAAGAGAGAATGGTGAGATAGAGGGATGGGCGAGAGAGATGGGAGGGTGAGAGAGGAGGGCGAGAAAGAGGAGAGGGAGAGAGAGGTGGGCAAGAGAGGGGATTGCAAGAGAAGGGAAGGCGAGAGAGTTTTGGGAGGGAGGGGGAGGGCAAGAGAGGGGAGGGAGGGAAGGGAGGGTGAGAGAGGTGAGGGCGAGAGAGAGGAGAGAGGGAGGGGAGGACAAGCGAGGGGAGGGTGAGAGAGGGTAGGGAGGGAGTGGGAGGGGGAGAGAGGGGAGAAAGGGAGTGGAGGGTGAGAGAGGAGAGGGCGAGAGAGGGGAGGGAGGGGAGGGCGAGAGAGGCAAGTGCGAGAGAGGGGAGGGAGGGGAGGGCGAGTGAGGAGAGGGCGAGAGAGGGGAGGGAAGGAGTGGAGGACAAGTGATGGGAGGCCGAGAGAGGGGAGGGCGAGAGGGAGGGAGAGGGTGAGTGAGGTGAGGGTGAGAGGGGAGGGTGAGAGAGAGGAGGGCCAGAGAGGGGAAGGGAGGGAGGGGAGGGCGAGAACGAGAGAGAGGGTGAGAGAGGTGAGGGCAAGAGAGGAGGGCGAGAGAGCGTGGAGGACGAGAGAGAGGAGGGATGGAGGTGAAGGCAAGAGAGGGGAGGGAGACAGGGGAGGGAGGGAGGGGGATGGCGAGAGAGGGGAGGTCCAGAGAGGGGAGGGGAGGGAGGGGAGAGCGAGAGGGACGGAGAGAGTGAGAGAGGTGAGGGCAACAAATGGGAGAGGGCGAGAGAGGGGAGGGATAGAGGTGAAGGCAAGAAGGAGGGAGAGGGCGGGAGAGGGGAGGGTGAGAATGGGTAGGGTGGGAGGGGGAGGGGAGAGAGGGAGGGGACGGTGAGAGAGAGGGAGAAGTCAAGAGAGGGGACGGAAGGACGGGAGGGTGAGATAGGAGTCAGTGTGAGAGAGGGTAAGATGAGAGAGGGGAGGACGATAGAGCCGAGGACGAGAGGGAGAGGGAGGGCGAGAGAGAGGAGAGTGCGCGAGTGGAGAGCAAGAGAGAGGGATGGGCGAGAGAGCGATGGGCGAGAGAGGGATGGTGAGATAGAGGGATGGGGAGAGAGAGGGGATGGTGAGAGAGGAAGACGAGAGAGAGGAGAGGGTGAGAGTGGTGGGCGAGAGAGGGGAGTGCTAGAGGGGAAGGCGAGAGAGGGTAGGGAGGGAGTGGGAGGGCGAAAGAGGGGAGAGAGTGGAGGGCAAGAGAGGGGAGGGAGGGAAGGGCGAGCGAGGGGAAGGCGAGAGTGGGGAGGGCGAGAGGGAGGTATCGGGTGAGAGAGGTGAGGGGAGAGGGGGGAGGGCAAGAGAGAGGAGGGTCAGAGAGGGGAAGGGAGGCAGTGGAGGGCGAGACGTCGGGAGAGGGTGAGGGAGGATGGCGAGAGAGAGGAGAGGGCGAGAGAGGTGGGCAAGAGAGGGGATTGCAAGAGAGGGGAAGGCGAGAGAGGGTAGGGAGGGAGGGGGAGGGCCAGAAAGGGGAGGGCAAGAGAAGGAGGGTGGGAGGGGAGGACAAGAGAGGGGAGGGTGTGAGACCGTAGGGAGGGATTTGGAGGGGGAGAGAGGGGAGAGAGTGAGTGGAGGGTGAGAGAGGCAAGGGCGAGAGAGCAGAGGGAGGGGAGGGCGAGAGAGGGGAGGGTGAGAGAGGAGTCAGTGTGAGAGAGGGGAGGATGAGAGAGGGGAGGACGATAGAGGCGAGGACGAGAGGGAGAGGGAGGGCGAAAGAGAGGGGAGTGCACGAGTGGAAAGCAAGAGAGAGGGATGGGCGAGAGAGCGATGGGCGAGAGAGGGGAGGGCGAGAGAGGGATGGTGAGATAGAGGGATGGGCGAGAGAGAGTGGAGGGTGCGAGAGGAGGACGAGAGAGAGGAGAGGGTGAGAGTGGTGGGCGTGAGAGGGGAGTGCTGGAGGGGAAGGCGAGAGAGAGTAGGGATGGAGTGGGAGAACGAGAGAGGGGAGAAAGGGAGTGGAGTGTGAGAGAGGGGAGGGAAGGGAGAGCAAGAGAGGGGAGGAAGGGAGAGAAGGGCGAGCGAGGGGAAGGCAAGAGTGGGGAGGGCGAGAGGGAGGGAACGGGTGAGAGAGGTGAGGGGGAGAGGGGAGGGCGAGAGAGATGAGGGTCAGAGAGGGGAAGGGAGGGAGGGGAGGTCGAGACGTAGGGAGAGGGTGAGAGAGGAGGGCGAGAGAGAGGAGAGGGCGAGACAGGTGGGCAAGAGAGGGGATTGCAAGAGGGGGGAAGGCGAGAGAGAATAGGGAGGGAGGGGGAGGGCGAGAGAAGGGAAGGAGGGAAGGGATGGTGAGAAAGGGGAGGGCGAAAGAGGGGAGAGAGGGGAGGGCGAGAGAGGGGAGGGAGGGAGGGGAGGAAAAGTGAGGTGAGGCTGCGAGACGGGAGAGCGAGAGGGAGGGAGAGGGTGAGAGAGGTGAGGTGGAGAGGGTAGGGCGAGAGAGAGGAGGGCCAGAGAGGGGAAGGGAGGAAGGGGAGGGTGACAGGGAGGGGGAGGGTGAGAGAGGTGAGGGCTAGAGAGGAGGGGGGCCAGAGAGAGCGTGGAGGGCGAGAGAGAGGAGGGATGGAGGTGAAGGCAAGAAGGAGGGAGAGGGCAAGAGAGGGGAGGGTGAGAGAGGGTAGGGAGGGAGGGGAGGGCGAGAGAGAGGAGGGCCAGAGAGGGGAAGGGAGGGAGGTGAGGGCGAGAGGGAGGTAGAGGTTGAGAGAGGTGAGGGCAACAAAAGGGGGAGGGCGAGAGAGGGGGCAGCGAGAGAGAGGAGTGCAAGAGAAGGGAGGGATGGAGGCGAAGACAAGAAGGAGGGAGAGGGCAAGAGAGGGGAGGGTGGGAGAGGGGAGGGAGGGAGGGGAGTCTGAGAGAGGGGAGGATGAGAGGGAGTGGGAGGGCGAGAGAGAGGGAAGTACGAGAGAGGGGAGGACGAGAGAGGGGAGGACGAGAGGGAGAGGTAGGGCGAGAGAGAGGAGAGGGCGAGAGAGGGGAGGGCGAGAGAGGGGAGGGCGAGAAAGGGGATCGTGAGATAGAGGGACGGGCGAGAGAGAGGGGAGTGTGAGAGAGGTGGGCGAGAGAGGGGAGTTCAAGAGGGGGAAGGTGAGAGAGGGTAGGGAAGGAGTGGGAGGGCGAGAGAGGGGAGAGAGGGAGTGGAGGGTGAGAGGGGAGGGCGAGAAAAGGGAGGGAGGGGTGGGAAAGAGAGGGGAGGGCGAGAGAGGGGAGGGAGGGAGGGGAGAGTGAGCGGGGGAGGGCGAGAGAGGGGAGGGAGGGAGGGGAGGACAGATGAGGGGAGGCTGACAGAGGGGAGGGTAAGAGGGCGGGAAAGGGTGAGAGAGGTGAGGGGGAGGGGAGGGCGAGAGAGAGGAGGGCCAGAGAGGGGAATGGAGGGAGGGGTGTGTGAGAGGGAGGGAGAAGGTGAGAGATGACAGGCAAGAGAGGCGGGCGACAAAGCGTGGAGGGCGAGAGATAGAAAGGATGGAGGTGAAGGCAAGAAAGAGGGAAAGGGCGAGAGAGGGGAGGGCAAGAGAGGGGAGGGAGGGAGGGGAGGTTGAGAGGGATTGAGAGGGCGAGAGAGGGAAGGTCGAGAGAGAGGAGGGCGAGGGAGGTGAGGGAGAGGGGGGCGAGATAAAGGGATGGGTGAGAGAGGGTAGGGCGAGCCAGGGGAGGGCGAGGGAGAGAGGGCAGTGCAAGAAAAGCGAAGGCGAGAGATGGGAGGGAGGTGAGGACGAGAGGGATGGAGAAGGCAAGAGAGGGGAGGGAGAGTGAGGGGGCAGGCGAGAGACAGGAGGGCGTGAGATGGGAGGGGGTTAGGGTGAGAGGGGAGTGAGTATGAGAGAGGGGAGGACAAGAGGGAGGGGGTGGGTGGGGTGGGCGAGAGATGGGAGGGCGAGAGAGGGATGGGTGAGATAGAGGCTTGGGCGAAAGAGGTGAGGGCGAGAGAGGGGGGAGCAAGAGAGACGAGGGCGAGAGAGGGGAGGGCAAGAGAGAGGAGTAGAGAGTGGAGATGGGGAGCGGAAGTGAGGGGGAGAGAGGAGGAGAGAGGGTGGAGAGAGAGTGGCAATAGCGATTGGGACAGAGAGAGAGTAGAGGGAGAGGGGGAGAGAGGGGCGGAGAGAGATAGGGTGAGAGAGAGTTGGGTGGGAGAGTGAGGGGAGAGAGAGAGTGGAAAATAGTGGGGAGAGACAGTGGGAGAGAGAGGGTGGCGAGAGAGGGGGCAGGGGGAGATAGGAAGGGGAGAGATGGTGGAGAGAGTAGGAGAGTATGGGGAGCGAGGGTGAAAGAGAGAGGGGGTAGAGGGGGAGAGAGTGGGGAGTGATACAGGGAGAGAGGGGGGAGAGAGCGCAGAGAGACAGGGGACAGAGCGAGGGGGGAGAGAGAGGGGAGAGACAGAAGGGTAGATAGAGTGGGAGGGAGAGGGGGAGAGAGGGTAGAGAGAGATAGGGAGAGAGAGGGGGAAGAGATGTCGGAGAGATAGAGAAGTGGAGAGAGAGGGGGGAGCTTGGGGGTTGAGATGGTCGGGTTGGAGACGGCGCAGAGTGTGTGTAGTTGGTTAGTGGACAGGGGTGAGAGGAGGGGGTAGAGAGAGGCAGGAGAGAAGGGGATGGGGAGATAGGGAGGGGGCGTGAGGTGGCAAAAGGTGGAGGGGAGGGGGAGAGGAGGGGATTGAGTGAGTGGGGAGAGGAGGGAGAGACAGACAACGGAAAAGAGGGGGGAGAGAGAGAGAGAGGGAGGGGGAAAGAGCGGGGAGGGCGAGGGAGAAAGAGAGTGGGGGGGGGGGACAGAGGGTGAGGAGAGCGCGTGGAGAAGGGGGCAAGAGAATTGGGAGTGAGAGAGAGGAGAGAGAGAGGGGTTGAGAGAGATTCTGAACCAACACTGCAAATCTACAATTCAGTGGCTGAACTCTTTCAGGTTTTGTATTATATAATACGTACAATATCCCATACACATTGTTCTATAGAGCTGTTTGTCTGTGCATAAATATTGTTTTGCATTGGAGCTGATCTGTTTACATGTAAATATTACTGTGCATCGAACCATCTCTGGTTATTAATAAATATTTTTTGATTGGCAACTGTTTATTTACTGTTTATAAATGTTGTTGTGGATGGGAACTATTCATGTTTATATTTAAATCCTGTTTTGTTTTGGAGATGTACATGTTTTTTTATAAATATTGTTGTGCATTGGAATTGATATGAATTATATCCCAGAACACAACAACTCGCTGCATCAAAGCATCCTCCCCCTTGATACTTTTTGCTCAATTTGATGGGCTCTGATAACATCGGCGAAAGCATATTTGCCTTGTGTGTCAGAGAGAGCAGTTACATTTCACTTAAACACTTCCTCAATCTCATTAAGAAGTGATTAAGTAAAGAAACGACATGTTTTTACAGTTCAACCAAATAAAATAAAATTTTATACAAAGTTAGAAAGAGAGAATAATCTGGAGTGTATATCTCCATCCCTGTTTCCCTTCAGAGTTGTTAGGGATTTGTTTGGACTGGGAACAGGGACAGCAGTTTAAAAATAATTGGATGAACAGCAGAAAGGAATCTTTTTAAAAATTTCGCTGAGGTTTCAGTGAAGATTCTGAAGCCTGCTCTCAACCCACCAGATGGCAGACTATTGTAAACTCCCCATCGTACAGTCAGACAGACTCACAGCAATGTGCTCTGTCCGCACTAGAGGGCAGGCTATTGTAAACTCCCCATGGAGCAGTCAGACAGACTCACAGCAATGTACTCTGACCCCACGAGAGGGCAGTCTATTGTAAACTCCCCTTGGAGCAGTCAGGCAGACTCACAGCAATGTGATCTGACCCCATTAGATGGTAGACTACTGTAAAATCCCATGCGGCAGTCAGGCAGACTCACAGCAATGTGTTCTGACCTCACTAGAGGGCAGACTATTGTAAACTCCACATGGGGCAGTCAGACAGACTTACAGCAATGTGCTCTGAGCCCACGAGAGGGCAGACTATTGTAAACTGCCCATGGAGCAGTGAGGCAGATTCACGACAATGTGCTCTGTCCCACTAGAGGGCAGACTATTGTAAACACCACATAGGGCAGTCAGACAGATTCACAGCAATGTGCTCTGACCCCACGAGAGAGCAGACTATTGTAAACTCCCCATGGAGCGTTCAGAGAGATTCATGGCAATGTGATCTGTCCCCACTAGAGGGCAGACTATTGTAATCACCACATGGGCAGTCAGACAGGCTCACAGCAATGTGCTCCGACCCCACTAGAGGGCAGACTATTGTAAACTCCCCATGGGGTAGTCAGTCAGACTCACAGCAATGTGCTCTGACCCCACTAGAGGACAGACTAGAGTAAACTCCCCATGGGGCAGTTAGACTGACTCACAGCAATGTGCTCTGACCCCACTAGAGGGCAGACTATTGCAAACTCCACATGGGTCCGTCAGTCAGACTCACAGCAATGTGCTCTGACCCCACTAGAGGGCAGAATATTGTAAAAACCACATGGAGCAGTCTGGCAGATTCTGGACAGAGATCAGAATAAAATTACATGAAATGCTTGCACTGAAGACAAGAAGCAGTATAAAGTTCCCAACATTTTACATCTTGGTAAAGCACACTGTAATGAGAAGGAGAAAAGAGCCATTATGTAGCAATCCAAACCAAACATCTTTTGGAGATAATCATGATTAAAAAGAGGATATCTTCAACTGGACATTAATTTAAGGCAGCATTTTTTTTTCAGGAGCATCCAAATGCGACAGGACTAATGCTTAAACCCAGAAAAGTAAAGGGACTGTGTTCATCCGGAGAAGATGTATTCTAATTCCGATCAAACTCAAACTCAGCAAGTTCGCAGAGGCTCACTGGTTCATGGTATTTGCATCAGTCTGTGGAAACAGCTTGTGTAAACATCTGGAATAAACTTGTGTTAACTTGGGCGAAACTGTTGTATCAATCTGCACAAAACTCTTGTCTTAATTTGTGAAATACGTCTGTGTTCAGCTGGCAAAACTGTTGGATGGCTTTGTCCAAAGAATGTGTGTTAACTTGTTCAAACGTCTTGTGTCAGGTTCATTTGGAAACTTCTCTGGTTTTGTGTTGTGTGTGTCTGGGGTTGTTTAGCATTTGAACCTGCAGCTTCTGTGTCTGTGTGTGTATTCCCAGGCTGGGCTGCGTGGGTGGTTTGGGGGGGTGGGGGTGGGTGATCAGATACAGGAACAGACTGGGTCAGCCCTGGTCTAACCCATTAACCTGCTGTTTCCTCCCAGACCCCACTGCAATCTCACAAAGATGGTAGTTGGTTGGTGTGTTCCATACCTGGGGGAGGTGTGTTCCAGGTAATTGAGCTGGGAGCTGACTGGATAAGCTGAGATTTGGGAGGAGATGGGGTTTGATTGACAGACTTGGGCTATTTAAAACAAGCTCAGGAAGCCATGTGGCGTGCCCAGGGGTGAGTATTGGGGAGTCAGTATCTCTATGTCTCTCTTTGTGAGTGTGAATGGTGTTTGAATCTCAATCCCAGGGTTGATCCTTTATGCAGCCTCAGTCCCTGATGGGACACAGAGACTGTGGGAAGATGGAGCTGAGAGCAGCTGGGGGGGGGGGGGGGGGGGGGGGGATGGTGAGTATGGGTCTCCTTACACTCTCCATGTCTCCCCTTGCCTCACTTTTCTCTCAACCTCACTTTCCCCCTTCCCTCTGTGTCTCTCCATCCACCTTTCTGTCTGTCTTGTGTTCTCTCCTTCTAACTCACTTTCTTTGTCTCTCTCCGCCTTTCTTTCATTTTCTCTCTCTCTCTGTCCTCTCTCTCGCTCTCTGCTCTCTGCTCTCTCTCTCTGCTCTCTCTCTCTGCGCTCTCTCTCTGCGCTCTCTCTCTGCGCTCTCTCTCTCTGCTCTCTCTCTCTCTCTCTGCTCTCTCTCTCTCTCTGCTCTCTCTCTCTGTCTGCTTTCTCTCTCTCTCTGCTCGCTCTCTCTCTGCTTGATCTCTCTCGACATCCACCCCCTCCCCCGACATCAATGAATGGAAATGACTTTTGACACATTGCTCCCCTCCCTTACTGAAAGTATTCCTGACACAAATCAGTCAGGCAGACAATTTATCTTTGTCCACAGCCACCATTTTATATCAGTAAAACGATGACATGGAGTTTATAAATAAGGAAAAGCAAGAGAGACTGGCAACATCAATACAGTTCGAAAATATATAAAACATTGAACATGCACACCGAATCACAGACACACAGAATCACACACACAGGGATACAGACACCTTCCAGAAGCTGTCTCCATTTCCTATCTTGCAAGGGAATTCATGTTATGATGATGCATTCATGCTGGACAGTAAACAGTTTTTCAGACTTTCCCCATTGTGACAGAAATTCAGCCCCAATCTGAAACTTGGAGATATGTAACAGGACAGAAATGAACCAGCAGCTTTCTGTGTTCCTGCTCCCAATGTAACATTTAACCATTTAGTTTATCTTGTCTTCGGTAAAACATCCAACAAGGATCACTTCACAGATCCAATAACAGATTCCAGGAGTGAGTTCCAGACTGGAATCTAATTGAGGGGTTCAGGGTTTACATACAGCATATGAGATACCCAGTAGTGAGGGACAGACTGTAATCTAATCGAGGGGTTCGGGGTGGTTTACATACAGCATATGAGATACCCAGGAGTGAGTTACAGATTGGAATCTAATCGAGGTGTTCAGGATGGTTTACATTCATAATAACAGATAACAAGTACTGAGTCACAAAATCTGGGAGGCATACAGTGATAGAGATGTACAGCATGGAAACAGACCCTTTAGTCCAAACCGTCTATGCCAACCAGATATCTGAACCAATTCTAGTCTCTTTTTCAACCACTTGGCCCGTCTCCCTCCAAAACTTTCACATTCATATAACCATCGAACTGCATTTTAAATGTTGCAATTGAACTAGCATCCACCACTTCCTCTGACAGTTCATTCCAATCATGTACCACCTTCTGAGTGAACAAGTTGCCCCTTAGGTCTCCTTCATATTTTTCCCCTCTCACATTAAACCTATGCCCTCTAGTTCTGGACTCCCCCACCCCAAGGAAAAGACTTTGCATATTTATCCTATCTATGTCCCTCATGATTTTATAAACCTCGATAAGGTCACCCCTCAGCCTCCGATGGTCCAGGGAAAACTGCCCCAGCCTATTCGGACTCTCCCTGTAGCTCAAATCCTCTAACACTGGCAACCTCCTTGTAAATCTCTTCTGAACCCTTTCAAGTTTCACAACATCCTTCCGAGAGTAAGGAGACCAGAATTGCATGCCATATTCCAACAGTGGCCAAACCCATGTCCAGTCCATTTGCAACATGACCTCTCAATGCCTAGACTCAAAACTCTGACCAATAAAGGAAAGCATAACAAACGCTGCCTTGATTATCTTATCCACCTGCCACTCTACTCTCACGGAGCTACGAACCTGCACTTCAAAGTCTCTTTGTTCAGCAACTCTCCCTCGGACCTGACCATTAAGTGTATAAATCCCGCTCAAATTTGCTTTCCCAAAATGCAGCATCTCGTGTTTATTAAAGTGGAATAGAATTGAAAGTTTTGGGGTGTTTTTGAAACATGCGAGTCACACATATGTAGAAGCGAGTTACACGTTGGAATCTAATCTAGAGGGTTCCGGGTGATTCATATAATCCTGACAGTGGGGAAACAAGCCCTTCAGCCCAACAAGATCACACTGACCCTCAGAAGAACAACCCATCCAGACCCATTTACCCACATTCACCCCTGACTAATGCACCTCACCTACACATCCCTGAATACCTTGGGCAATTTTAACAGGATTGGTATTGGATGATTAATATACAGACTAACAGATACCCAGGTGTGTGATACAGACTGGAATCTAATCGAGTGTTTCAGGGTGGTTTATATACAGAATAACAGGTAGCCTTGAGTGAGTTATAGAGTGACAGAATCATTGAGATGTTCAGCATGGAAACAGTCCCTTTGGTCCAACTTGTCCATGCCGACCAGATGTTCCAACCCAATCTAGTCCCACCTGCTAGCACACAGCCCATATCCCTCCAAACCCTTCCTAATCATATACCCATCCTATTGGCTCTTAAATGTTGCAATTGTACCAGCCTCCACCAGTTCCTCTGGCAGCTCACTCCATAAACGTACCACCTTCTGCATGAAAAAGTTGTCCATTAGGTCTCTTTTTCATATCTTTCCCCTCTCAAACTAAACCTATGCCCTCTAGTTCTGGATTCCCTGACCCCAGGGAAAATAATTTGTCTATTTATCCTATCCTATCCATGCCCCACATAATTTTGTAAACCTCTATAAGGTCACCCCTCAGCCTCTGACACTCCAGGGAAAACAGCCCCAGCGTATTCAGCCTCTCCCTGTGGCTCAAATCCTCTAACCCTGGCAACCTCCTTGTAAATCTTTTCCGAACCCTTTCAAGTTTCACAACACCTTTCCGATAGGAAGGAGGCCAGAATTGCGCGTAATATTCCAAGAGTGACCTAACCAATGTCCTGTACAGCCGCAACATGACCTCCTAACTCCTGTACTCGGTACTCTGACCAATAAAGGAAAGCATACAAAATGCCTTCTTCACTATCCTATCTACCTGTGACTCCACTTTCAAGGAGCTATGAACCTGCATTCCAAGGTCTCTTTGTACAGCAACACACCCTAGGACCTTACTATTAAATGTATAAGTCCTGCTAAGATTTGCTTTCCCAAAATGCAGCACCTCGCATTTATCTGAATTAAACTCCATCTGCCACTTCTCAGCCCATTGGCCCATCTGGCCCAGATCCTGTTGGAAACTGATGAAACCCTCTTTGCTGTCCACTACACCTGCAATTTTGGTGTCATCTGCAAACTTACTAACTGTACCTCTTATGCTCGCATCCGAATCATTTATATAACTGACAAAACGTAGAGGGCCGAGCACCGATCCTTGTGGCATTCCACTGGTCACAGGCCTCCAGACTGAAAAGCAACCCTCCACCACCACCCTCTGTCCAAATGGCTACTTTCCCTGTATTCCATGAGATCTAACCTTGCTAATCAGTCTCCCATGGGGAACTTGTTGAACGCCTTACTGAAGTCCATATGGATCACATCCACTGCTCTGCCCTCATCAATCTTCTTTGTTATTTTATCAAAAAACTCAATCAAGTTTGTGAGACATCATTTCCCACGCACAAAGCCATGTTCACTATCCCGCATCAGTCCTTGCCTTTCCAAATTCATGTACATCCTGTCCCTCAGGATTCCCTCCAACAACTTGCCCACTGCTGAGGTCAGGCTCACCGGTCTATAGTTCCCTGGCTTCTCTTTACCACCCTTCTTAAACAGTGGCACCACGTTTGCCAAACTCCAGTCTTCTGGCATCTCACCTGTGACTATCGATGATACAAATATCTCAGCAAGAGGCCCAGCAATCCCTTCTCTAGCTTCCCACAGGGTTCTCGGGTACACCTGATCAAGACCTGGGGATTTATCCACCTTTAACCATTTCAAGGCATCCAGCACTTCCTCGTCTGTTTCTCTGAACAATTTGCAAGATGTCACCATCGATTTCCTAACAGTCTATATCTTCCATGTCCTTTTCCACAGTAAATCCTGATGCAAAATATTCATTTAGTATCTCCCCTATTTTCTGTGGCTCCACACAAAGGCCGCCTTACTGATCTTGGAGGGGACCTATTCTCTCCCTAGTTACCCTTTGTCCTTAATATATTTGTAAAAACACTTTGGATTCTCCTTAATTCTATTTTCCAACGCCATCTCATGTCCCCCTTTTGCCCTCCTGATTTCGCTCTTAAGTATGCTCCAACTTCGTTTATACTCTTCTAAGGATTCACTCGATCGATCCTGTCTATGCATGACAGATGCTTCCTTCTTTTTCTGAACCAAACCCTTAATTTCTTTAGTCAACCAGCATTCCCTATAAGTACCAGCCTTCCCTTTCAACCCTGAAAGGATGTTACAGACTGGAATCTAATCGCGGGTTTCAGGGTGGTTTATATACAGAATAACAGAGAGCCCGGAGTGAGTTACAGCCTGGAATCGAATCGCGGGGTTCAGGGTGGGTTATATACAGAATAACAGCCCGGAGTGAGTTACAGTCTGGAATCTAATCGCAGGGTTCAGGGTGGTTTATATACATAACAACAGATAGCCCGGAGTGAGTTACAGCCTGGAATCGAATCGCAGGTTCAGGGTGGGTTATATACAGAATAACAGAAATCCCGGAGTGAGTTACAGCCTGGAATCGAATCGCGGGGTTCAGGGTGGTTTATATACAAAATAACAGATAGCCCGGAGTGCGTTACAGCCTGGGATCGAATCAAGGTGTTCAGGGTGGGTTAGATACACAATAACAGATAGCATAGAATGAGATGCAGTCTGGAATCTAATCGTGGGGTTCAGGGTGGTTTATATACAGAATAACAGATAGCCCGGAGTGAGTTACAGCCTGGAATCGAATCGAGGTGTTCAGTGTAGGTTATATACAAAATAATAGATAGCCCGGAGAGAGTTACAGCCTGGAATCGAATCGAGGTGTTCAGGGTGGGTTATATATAGAATAACCGATAGCCCAGAATGAGTTACAGCCTGGAATCTAATCGCGGGGTTCCGGGTGCTTTATATACAGAATACCAGATAACCCGGAGTTAGTTGCAGCCTGGAATCGAATCGGGGGGTTCAGGGTGGGTTATATATAGAATAACAGATAGCCCAGTGTGAGTTACAGATTGGAATCTAATCGAGGGGTTCAGGGTGGGTTATGTATAGAATAACAGATAGCCCAGTGTGAGTTACAGATTGGAATCTAATCGAGGGGTTCAGGGTAGTTTCCATACAGAATAACAGATAACAAGTAGTGAGTCACAAAGTCGCGGAGTCAGACAGTTACAGAGATGTACAGCATGGAAATAGACCCTTTGGTCCAAACCGTCTATGCCAACCAGATATCCTAACGTACTCTAGTGTCTTTTTCAAGTTCGTGGCCCATCTCCCTCCAAAACTGTCCCATTCATATACCCATCGAGCTGCATTTTAAGTGTTGCAATTGTACCAGCCTCCACCACTTCCTCTGACAGTTCATTCCATCCATTTACCACCCTCGGAGTGAACAGGTTGCCCCTTAGGTCTCTTCCATATCTTTCCCCTCTCACACTAAACCTCTGCCCTCTAGTTCTGGACTCCCCCACACCGAGAAAAAGACTTTGCATATTTATCCTATCTATGTCCCTCATGATTTTATAAATCTCGATAAGGTCACCCCTCAGCCTCCGATGGTCCAAGGAAAACTGCCCCAGCCTATTCAGCCTCTCCCTGTAGCTCAAATCCTCTAACCCTGGCAACCTCCTTGTAAATCTCTTCTGAACCCTTTCAAGTTTCACAACATCCTTCCGTGAGTAAGGAGACCAGAATTGCATGCCATATTCTAACAGTGGTCTAACCCATGTCCAGTCCATTTGCAACATGACCTCTCAATGCCTAGACTCAAAACTCTGACCAATAAAGGAAAGCATAACAAACGCTGCCTTCATTATCTTATCCACCTGCCACTCTACTCTCACGGAGCTACGAACCTGCACTTCAAAGTCTCTTTGTTCAGCAACTCTCCCTCGGACCTGACCATTAAGTGCATAAATCCTGCTCAAATTTGCTTTCCCAAAATGCAGCACGTCGTGTTTATCGAAGTGGAATAGAATTGAATGTTTTGGGGTGTTTTTGAAACATCCGAGTCACATATATGTGGAAGCGAGTAACACGTTGGAATCTAATCGAGAAGGGTCCGGGTGATTCATATAATCCCGACAGTGGGGAAACAAGCCCTTCAGCCCAACAAGACCACACTGACCCTCAGAAGAAAAACCCATCCAGACCCATTTCCCTACATTTACCCCTGATTACTGCAACACACCTACACATCCCTGAATACCATGGATAATTTTAACAGGGTTTGGATTGGATGGTTAATATACAGACTAACAGATATCCAGGAGTGTGATACAGACAGGAATCTAATCAAAGGTTTGAGGTGGCTAATGTGCAGAGCCCCTTAAAATTGGAAGGCAGTTACAGATTGGAATTTTATCAAGGGGATTCGTGATGATTATGAGTAGAATAACAGATACCCAGGAGTGAGTTGCAGATTGCATTCAAATTGAGGATATTGGGCGATTTATCTTCAGAGCAACGGGAAACGAGAGGAGAGAAAGCAGAGGAGAAAGTACCCACCATGGACCAACTCAACAATGAGCTGAGCCAGACAGGATTCAACTGCTGTATGTGGAGGTTTCCATGTGTTCTGAAAGATGGGAGAGAAACAGGCAGATACCCACACTTTCTATGATGTTGCAGTCAAATATCTGAAGGACAGGGAATCCCTAAACAGAGACGCTGAGCTAAACTCAGTTTAAACTCTCTCCATCACACACACACACACACACACACACACACCCACACATAGAAACTGAATATAATGTAGAGAAATGTCTATGTGCAGCACTGATTTCCAAACTAACTCAGTGACAGACGAAAACCCCGTTCTCTGCCCAGTCCCCACTTCCAGGCCCAGGGAGGTTTTGTCCCTTACCCGGGGCAGGTTTCTGACTGGATATTATGACATTGCAACATGAAGGTACTGAGTGTAACAGTTTGCTACATCCCATCATGTCATCTATTTTGCTGTCAGTGTTTTGTAAATTATATTGAAAACATTGGCAGGTGCAAGAGAATATTCTGGAAGGTGATTTTCAGTAAGAATAGAAAAAGCTGAATGTTTCTGTGTAAAATGATGAGAAATTCTGAAACAGTATTGTTCAGATGCTACAGCTGATCATGTATGTAAACATCAGTAAGTTAGCATGATGGTCGTGGCAGCAGATAGGAGGACCCGTGATACATTGATCATTATTGAGATTAGATTGTGTTGGGAACATGATCTTAACATGACAGGAAGTGGAATCAAATCAATGGGTTCAGGGTGGTTAATATACAGAATAACAGGTAGCCCAGAGTGAGTTACAGCCTGGAAACTAATCAAGGGGTTAAGGCTGGTTTATGTTACAGAATAACAGATATCCCGGAGTGAGTTAACGCCTGGAATGTAATCGAGCGTTTCGGGGTGGTTTATATACAGAAAACAGGTACCCTGGAGTGAGTTAAGGCATGGAATCTAATTGAGGGTTTCAGGCTTGTTTATATACCGAATAACAGATAGCCCTGAGTGAGTTAATGCCTGGATTGAGTGACAGGGTGTCAGTTCCAGGAATGTAGTTTGTTCTTGGTAATGATTTAGCAGGATGCAAGGTAGGAGAGGCACCCCTTGTGGTGGTGAAGCTAAAGTAAGAACACGGAACAGGGGATTTTTCCAGATAGTGTAGTAACAAGATCCCACTGTCATAAGTTACAACAGGAAGGAAAACCGAAAGGAAAAAACAAAGGAGTTGATGCACGGAAGACTCAGGCTAAAGTATTTCTAGTGGCTGGAATGCACAAGGACGTGGTTAATTTTTGTTTATATCATACATACCAAACGGTAGGTAAGTCACAGGCAGTAATAAAACCAGCACCGTCTTTGCCAATTCCTGTATTCGAAGAACCTTGCACGTGGGTTATGATTAGTTGTGTAGCTCCCCTTTACAAATTAATGTGGAAACCAATATCTGCTGATCATAATGGATGTGTCCACCAGATTTCCAGAGGCAATTCCATCACGGAGTGTAAAGGCAAAAGGGGAGGTGGAGGAGTTGGTAGCTTTCTTTACTCACTGTGGGCTACGCAGTGTGATTAAGTCAGACAAAGGGTCTCATTTTACCAATCAGCTGTTTAAGAACATCTTGGATAGCTTCAGCACACAGCAGTTTAAATCAAGTGCATGCATCCCGAATCCCAGGGAGTTTTGGAAAGTTGGCGTCAGATGCTGAAGACGATATTAACGGCGTACTGTCAGAATTACCCGAATGATTGGAATAAAGGTGTCTCATTATATTGTTTGCCATTAGATATGCCCCAAATAAATCTACTCAGTTTACTTCCTTTGAGTTAATATTCGTATATGAAGTGAGAGGTCCTTTGAAATTAATTAACTATAAACTGACAGGACTGAAATCGGAGATCTCACACTTGGATTATGTATCTGAGGTGAGGGAGAGATTAGATGGAGTAGGTGAGTTATCTAAACAGCACCTGAAGAGGACACAGCATGGAATGAAGCAGGTGGCAGATAAAAACTCTGAAACTTTGACGATTTCCCATGGGGATGACTTGTTAATATTGCCACCAGTCGTAGGAAATCCCTGCAAAGCCAGGTTTAGTGGCCCCTTTCAAATTAAAAAAGTATTGAGTCAGTTCAACTATCTGGTAAAGATACCGGAGATGACAAAAAAGGTAGAGCATTTGAATGAATAATGCTCCAGCCACATTTAAGACTCAGGAACAGAGTTGTGGCCAGATGAACAAATTGTTTTTGATGTAGTGTTCTTTAGCAAGTGATTCAAAGCTCACATGTTACAGTTGGCAGAACATGTTGAACGATTACAAGAAGCAAACTTGGTAATAAACTTAAAAAAAAACAGAATTCGCGAAGGCAGAGGTGACGTTCTTGGGACATTACATTGGACATGGAAGGTTGACCCCATGGAACACAAAGACGAATAGTTTTGAGGAATTTCCACAACCATCCTCGAAGAAAGAGGAGCTTCGATTTTTGGAACGGAGTTGATTCTATCGGAAGTTTGTTTCAAACTTCAGCAGCGTATTGGCACCATTGGTGGATTTATTAAAGAAGAACACAGAATTGTGGTGGACAGAACAATGCCAGGAGGCATTTGAGAATTTTAAAGCAGGATTAATCACCGCACCAGTTTTAGCTGAACCAAATATTTTGAAAACCATTGAAAATTGCTTTTGATGCTCGGGATATAGGGGTCGGAGATGTATTGATATAGTAAGATGATGACGGAATTGAATGGCCAATTAGATACTTGCTGAAAAAACTCAATATTCACCAGAAAAAAAATGCAAAATCTCCATTATTGAAAAAGAATGATTAAGTTTCGCACTGGACTGACAATATTTTAATGTTTATATGATAAACAAATTGTCAGAGATGATCGTGGACAACGACAAACCTCTCGCATTTTTTTGAATATTTAAAGAACAGAATATGAGTGCATTTCATTGGAGTCTTATTTTATCGACTTCAAACTTACAAAATGTACATGCTGTGGGTCCTAAAATATGATAGCAGATGTGTTGTCGCAGATTTAAAGGAAAAAGTTTCGATATGGTTTGACTTATTGCAATGTTAGTTATGTGTGCAGAATTAATATGTATGGTATAGCTGAGATTAATAATTTTGTATTTCATAAGAATGGGATTAAGAATTAGAGGAAAAGAAATGAAGCCATCTTTTCATTCTGCTGTTTCATGTTTTTTTTTTCCTGAAGGTGGGAGGTGTTATGAAGCCGAAATCATGTCTGGTCACTTTAAGACAGAACGGGTTTTGCTGAACAGAAAGTACAGCCACAGATGCCAGCTAAAGGTCGTTTATCAGAAATTACCGCTCGACCTTTATCAGTGGGAATGTAGGTTGAGAAATGGCAAATGGAGTTTAATATAGACGTGTGAGGTCTTGCATTTTGGAAACTCAAATCAAGGTAGGAGTTTCATAGGGTATGGGAGGGTCTTAAGGTGTGTAGTGGGCAGAGAGACCTTGGTGTTCAGTGCACGGTTCTCTAAGAGTGGAGTCACAGGTAGACAGGGCAGTGAAAAAGGCTTTTTGCACATTGGCTGATTGCTTAATCGGTAGAGTTGTGAGAGATGAAGAAATGGCGATGCTGAAACACGAGGAGAGGCAGCGATCACTTATTTCCAAAAGAGACATTGATAGGGTGAGAGCTGCCATACTTTACTCAGGATTGATTGGTTTGATTTATTGCCACATGTACCTCAGTACAGGGAAACACTTTATTTATGAGCAGTGGAGGCAGATCATAGTAAGCATGGCCAGACAGATCATAGGGTGGAAATAGACTTCGACAGAGTAAGGCATACTGGATACACTGAACAGGACAAGCACTAGACAAGATTAACATGAATAAGATCAGCATTATTTGAACTTAGAGAGTCCATTCATCAGTCGAACGTGACTTTCCTAATAGTTTATATGCCTTAATTAACTCTCCCCACATGAATGTAAAGTTGACATGGTGGCACAGTGGGTAGCACTGTTGCCTCACAGCGCCAGAGACCCGGGTTCAATTCCCCCCGTCAGGCGACTCTCTGTGTGGAGTTGGCACATTCACCTCGTGTCTGTGTGGGTTTCCTCCGGGTGCTCCGCTTTCCTCCCACAGTCCAAAAATGTGCAGGTTAGGTGAATTGGCCGAGTTAAATTGCCCGTATTGGTAGTTGAAGGGGTAAATGTAGGGGAATGGTCTGTGTGCGTTGCGCTTCGGTGGGTCGGTGTGAGTGGTTGTTGGGCCGAAGGGCCTGTTTCCACACTGTAAGTGATCTAATCTAATCAGTGTGTGAACCTGTACTGAATGTCATGTTATTCACAATCCCCAACAGCAGCCACAATTTCTTCCATCTGAAACAGGTAGCCATTCCCACCAGCTTCCGCCCTACACAGAGAACACCAGGCTCTCACCTCGGAGGTGGAATATGCCTTCTTGAGACTTCACACAAGGCATATGGCTTCCCTCCTCACCGCGAGTAAACCACGTTAAAGTCCCACGTGTGTATCATGAGCGATGACGCCACGAGGTACAACGTGGAGCAGTCTGTCTGTGCAGTCTCTGCTCCAAGTGTTCATCATGTTAGAGCATCAATTAGGAGACAGTGAGGACTGCCTATGCTGGAGATCAGAGTAGACAGTGGTTTGCTGGAAAAGCACAGCAGGAGAGCCAACGTTTTGCGCATAAGCCATTCATCAGGAATCAGTATCAATTACCTCATTCTGCCCCTCTGTAAGTGCATTGAGGTGGGAATGGCCTCCTACTGTTCCTATATACTTGGCTCAACTGACTGAATAGCCTCCTCCTGTTCCTGTATAAGTGGCTCAATGGGCTGAATGGCCTCATTATGTTTCTGTATAATTGACTCAAAGGATTGAATGACTCCTTCCTTGTCCGGTTGGACATGGCCAAGGGCCGGATTGGGTTACCCCTGGTTCCTGTTTGATAGCTCGATGTGCTAACAAGTGTGATGATGCTGCAACTTTAAGAGGTTATTTTTTCCTGGTTTCTATTAAGAAAGAGATTGAACGAACTGGCTAGTTATGATCACTGGGTAAACAGCGAGGGAGGCCTTGGGATTATTTTAATCCAGCTTGAATGGGTGTGGCCAACTCTCATAGATTATGATCTCTGGATTTTGGTTTCTCAGCAACATCAGAAAATATTGGGGTCTCCACAGAGTTGGAAGCTTCAGTGAATGTCTCCTGGCTGCTACTCTCTCTGAATATTCTCTTGCTGCTGTTTTTAATTCCTGGATTGGAGAAATGTTTGTGACATTCTGTGTCTGAATATTCCTTTTTGCCAAGGGCTGGGTTTATGCGATTTTCCTATATTGGAACAGTTCATTAGTAATCGCTCCACAATCTATTATTCTATTAATTTATCCAATAGAATTACGTTATTCTAAATTCCTCTGTCGTTGGTTTCATTTTACCTTCCATGTTTAAATAAATGGTGTTTGCTTCACACCGAGTAGTTTGACCATTCACATTGCATCTGGAACAGACAGTTCACATTTCCATTAAAATACGAAAACATTAGAGTCAAGGATACCGCCTTCAAATATTTTTGAGGGGCTCTGGTGTGGTCCATCACACTAGACTCCTTCCCTTCCTGAGTAATAGGCTGGAGGCACTGAATGCGCTATCCCTGTTCTTCTCCAATATTGTCAATGGACTGAATGGCTTCCTCATATTCATGTGAAACCAGCGTGAGCTGCTGAATGAACTCTATTTCACTGTAGCAATGTGCAGTGCCAGGCAGTGCTGTTACATGAATGCTATGGACACTTTAACAGCACAAACCTGACTGGTGTCTGGGTCTTGCTGCACATAGACAGAGACCGGTTCAGGGGCTGACGGGCGACAAATGTTCTGAACATTGTGGAATCTTCAGTGACCATCCCCACTTCTGATCTTATGGTGGGGAGGGGGGGAGCGGGAGCCATTGATGAAGCAGCTGAAGCTGTTTGTGACGAGGAAGCTACCCTGAGGATCTCCAACAGAGGTGACCCAGGACTGAGATGATGAACATCTTCCTTTGTGTCATGTTTGAATCCAAACACTGGAGAGTTTACTCTGATTCCCATTAAGTTCAGTTTTGTTCAGCTCCTTGATGTCAACAAAAGCCAACCACTGCCTTGATATCAGGGCCAGTAATTTTTACCTGAACCCTTGTGACAACCTCTTTTGTTCATATCAATAAGCCATGGGATAGGAACAACACGTGTTTTCTTCAAACAAATGGTATTGAATGTCAGGGTTTCTCTTCTCAAGAATGTTAGGGAGCAAGATGACTGAAAGTATTTGAAGAAGAGGTAGATGGATATTGACCTGACAGAGAGTTGAGGGCGATGAAGAATTGGGTATGAAAGAGGATTTGAGACCAAGAGCAGATCAGTCATGATCTTAGTGAAGGGCAGGGCAGGCTTGGGGAGTGAACGACCTGTCCCTGTTTCTGATGTTCTCCCATTCTGTTATTGGAGAGTTAGTGGGTGTTATTTTCATAAATGTGCAATTACTTAATATTGCAGTCAGGGAGACCAGATGATTTTGTGAGCCTTCTCTGGTGAGTATATGGGCTGTATTCAGAGTCAATCTGCGTCTACAGCATGACCAGCAAATGAAGCACAAGTTGCAGAGAGGGGAAGCTCTGTGAAGAGAGATGAGGGGCCTCTTTCATACCTGTGCCTGGATTTTCCAATTACATTTCCCAAATCACTTCAAAGGGTGTGGGACAGTCTTGAGAGGCTGAATGGTCTCCTCTGTTTCTGTGCAGCAGATTATAGGAGTAAGTGACCTCCACCTGTCCCTGTCTAGCAGGTATGAGGGGGGAAATGGAACGCAGAAACATGGGACTGAGGAGCAGGAGTGGGTCATTACATACTTTGAGCCTTCTCCATCAGGAACTACGATTGTGGCTGATCAGGTTGTGGACTCAGCCCCACTGTCCTGTCTGTATCCCAATATCGGTGACTCACTTCCCAGTCAAATATTTACTAATGCAGCTTTCAATCAATGTGAACATAGAGGCACGATAAACTTCCAGTGAAAAGAATTCCCACTTGAAAGGTCATTTTCGAATTTTTCATCATCCTTCTTATAAAATTAGAGAGTCATGCAGAACAGAAACAGACCCGTTAGTCCAACCTGTTCACTCCGATCAGATATCAAAACTCGTCTCGTCCCCTTTGCCAGCGTTTGGCCAACATCCCTCCTCTCAGATACTTCTTAAATGTGCGAATGTAACTGCCTTCAGCACTTCCTCTTACAGCACTTTCTGTACACACACCACTCTCTGTGTGAAACATTTATCTTCAGGTCCCTTCTAAATCATTCGTTCTCTCCCCTTCAATGTATGCCTCTGAATCTGGTCTCCCCTACCCAGAAGAGCAGAACGTGGCTGTTCAGAATATCCATTCCCCTGATGATTTTATAAATATCTATAATGTCACCCTTCAGCCTCTGACACTCCAGGGAGAAACACCTCAACTTAATCAACCTCTCCCTGCAACATCTGTGTAAATCTTTTCTGCAGACAACCGCGTTGCATGCAGTTTTCTTAAAATGGCCTTCCCAACACGGTGTACAGATGCAACATGCCACCACAAACCCTATACTCAATGCTCTGACTGATTAAGGCAAATGTGCCAAATATGTTCAGCACCACTCTGTCTACCTGCGACTCCACTTTCAAGGAACAATGTACCTGCAGCCCTAGGTGCCTTTGTTCCATAACACTCCCGAGGACCTTGCCATTAAGTGTATAATTTCTTCCTAAAATGCAAAATCTTATATTTATCTAAATTAAACTACATCTGTCACTCCTTGCCCCTTTGTCCCATCTAATTGTGGTCTCGTTCTACTCAGAAATAATCTACTACACCACATTTCTGATATCATCTGTAAACTTACGAACTATGGCCACGATATCCACACCTAAGTTCTTTACATAAATGATGAAATGCAGTGAACTGAGCACTGAATCTTGCAGCACACTGCTGGTCACAAGCCTCCAGTCTGAAAAATATCCTTCTTCCTTCAAGCCAATTGTGACTTGCTTCCTCTGTGTCCCATGTGACCGAACCTTTAATCTGCCTACCAATTGGAATGTTACGAACACCTTGCTGAAGTCCATATAGACAATGTCCACCAAATTGCCTTCATTAATCTTCTTTTTTACGTCTTCATAAAATTCAACCAAATTAATGAGCCATAATTTCCCATGCAGAAAGACACGTTGTCTACCCCAATCAGCCCTTGCCTTCCCAAATGTATATAAATGCTATCCCTCAGAATCCCCTCTAACAACTTACCCATCACAGGCTCACCTGTCTATAGTTCCCCGACTTTTGGGTCACTGTTTCCTTTTCTCGTCCCACTCCTCACTGCTCACAACAAATGTTAAAAGTGACCAGGTTTGTGATATGGCCGATGATAAAGGTCTTATACTGGGTCAGGGTCAGTTTTAGGAACAAGTCAGGCTAGTTTCTTTAATCTGCTAAAACAACACGTTTGTGATCCAGAGCATTGTTACTCAAACTATGATGGAAAGATGAATGGCAAACTGGGTATTACAAATATCTAATCAATATTTCCCTGTTTAAAATTCTGAGACACACACACACACACACACACACACACACAATCTCTGCAATTTGAAGTTGAAAGAACTTTGTCCAAATATTAGTGTAACTTAGGACAAAAGGAAAAATTGAGAGATTGTCCAAAATGTGATTCGGCTTCTGAAGATATTCTACTCACACAAGCTGCTCGCAATGGGATTTCATCCTGGGACTGTTGGATTTGGCTGAATTCCCTTTGCAGTCGGCAGTCAGAAGATTCCAATGAATTCTGGTCAGTAATCACCCAAAGGGTAGCACGGTGGCTCAGTAGTTAGCACTTCTACCTCACAGCACTAGGAACAGGGGTTCTATTCCAGCCTCGGGCGACTATCTGTGTGGGGTTTGTACATTCTCCCTTTGACTGTGTGAGCTTCTAATAGTGCTCCAGTTCCCTCCCACAGCTCAAACTGTGTACATTAGGTGGATTGGTCATGCTAAGTTGTCTGTCGTATGCAGGGATTTATAGGTTATGTGCATTAGTCAGAAGTAAATCTCAGGGAACGGGCCTGGCAAGGTTCCTGTTTTGAAGTTTGGTATGGACTTGTTTGGCCGAAGGGCCTGTTTCCACACTGCATGAATTCTTTAAAAATGAGAATGGTAATGATGACCGCATAGGTGTGTTTTTTTAGCTCACACACATTGCTGTGATGAGAAATAATGAGGGAGAGAGAGAGTGTAATAGGGCATTCCTTCTCAGGAAGATTACATTTTCTCCCTCGCCGAGTTGAATCACACAATAATGTCCTCCTCTCATAACTGGACGATGTGAGGTCTCCTTGTACATTGTCCAAACTATGTCTCCATCACATTCCCTGTTCCATGTCGATGCATCATTGTTGCCATCTCGCACAGAGCCATACCCTTAGCAGAAAATGGTCTTGGTCAATTTGAAAATATGTTTATATGGCCCTGCGTCATTAAAAAATAAAACATTTAATGTATTTAGAATACCTGTGTTAAAATGAATGCATTTTTAAAAGTAATACAGAAATTGCTGGTAAAGCTCGGCAGGCCTGTCAGTACCCAGATGCCTTTTACATGCTGCAGTTGTACCAGCCTCCACCACTTCCTCTGGCAGCTCATTCCATACGCACACCACCCTCTGTGTGAAAAAGTTCCTCTTAGGCCTCTTCAATACCTTTCCCCTCTCAGTTTTATCCAATGCCCTCTAGTTTTGAACGCCCCTAACCTGGGGGAAAACTCTAACTAATCATCCTATACATGACTATGCTGATTTTATAAACCTCTACTGCTGAACGATGTGACTCCAATCAACACGAATAGCTGTGCTTTCAGTCATTCCGTGCCTAAATTCTGAAATTCAATTCTGACACTTCTTTCTCAATCAGGTCACAATTCTACAACCAGTTTAATCAGTTTGTTCAGACGTATCATGAGACACTTCTGTGGGCTTTACGCCTGGATCTTTAGTGCCCGGAGGTAGGGACGAGCACCACTCAGCAATACCCATAAAGCTGCAACAGTATTCTCCTAAGTGATTGCTCATCAGCCTGTTCTGACATGATGTGACATACCTCTGCAACAGGCAGTGTTTGTCTCAACTGTAGGATATTGAGTGCCCGTGCTGTGCTATCGAAATTAACTATGAACGCCTTCAATCACTGTTATCTGTACTCTACAATATTAAGGAAAGAAATCCTGCAGTCACAGTCTGCCCAATGAAGAGTCTCGAATAGATTTTTATCATTGAACAACACAGACAACGAAAAAGCATAATTTCTGGTCCCAAAACACCGATCAGTATTACCCACCTCAAACGTGCAACTGCCCTCTTCCTAAAACAATGAAATGACAGTAGGCCGCTGATTACTGTCCAGCTTCTCCTCCCCATTGACAGTGTCTGCAATCTGTCCCTCCTCCCCCTCCCCACACAAGACAACCGAAGCTCAGGGTCTTTGTGAAACTCAAGGCCGGAGTGTGCAAGCATCCTGGAGACGGGGATGATATTTTAAAGAGGGGGAGAGTGAGGAGGTGGTAATATCCCGCACTGCGCTGAGGGGTGGCAGATGGAGTTTAGTTTGGATTAATGCGAGGTATTGGATTTGGTAAATCAAACAAGAGCAGGAGCTATGCAATTAAAAGCAGGGCCTTTGGCAGTGTTGGAGAACAGAGACCTAGGCCGTCAGGTATAATTATTTAAAATTTGCATCTCGGATAGATAGTATGGTTAAGGAGGTGTTTAACACACTTGTCTTCATTGGTCAGACTTTTGAGTATTGGAATTGGGACGTTATGTTGAGGTTGTACAGGACATTGGCGAGGTCTCTTCTGGAATACTGTGTCCAGTCTGGTCACCCTGCCCGCTCATTCCATAGGCACACCACCCTCTGGGTGAAGCAGCTGCCCTTTAGGTCACTTTTAAGTGTTCCCCTCACACCTTAAACCTGTACTGTCTAGCTTTGGTCTCCCCACCCATAGAAAATACCTTGATTATTCACTTTGATATTACTGACCTTGATATTATTAAGCTGGAGATGATTGAGCAGACATTAACCTGGATGTTGTTGGGAATGGAGGGAGTGAGCTATAAGGAGAGGCTGGATAGACTGGGACTCTTTTCAATGGAGAGTATGAGATTAAGGGGTAACTTTACAAAGGTTTATAAAATAATGAGGAGTACAGATAAGCTGAAGGGCTGACGTCTTTTCCCTACAGTTGGAGATTCAAAACTGAGGGATATTTTAAGATGTGAGGAAAAAGATTTACAGAAGGCATGAGAGGTAATTATTTTAGTCAAAATCTGGCTTATGTGTGGAATGAACTCCCAGAGCAAGTGGTGAAAGCAGGGACAGTTACAATGTTTGAAAGACATTTAAATCAGTACATGGATAAGACATTAGTTTGGATGGTGTGTGAGCTGCTGCCCTCTCCCTCCCCCTCTCTGAATGAATCTCTGTTGGTTTTCACCCGCTGCCAATGCCGGTGTAGTGGCGTGAGGCGGCCAGCAGAGGGTGGCATTGCATTACTTTCAGCACCACAGAGGCTGCCAGACCTGCCCCACACAGAGACACACAGATACACACACTTGGGAATTGTCAGGGCGCGGCGTGAAGCTCATCTGGTAACTTAAACTAAACATAAAGAAATGCTCAATTTGCCTTGTAAACCGTTAGAGTATGAGTGACAGAGATCTCCCAATTTCCACTGTTTACATAATAACATCAATTTATTATTTAACTCTGAAAGTGAACATTTTACATCAAGCATTCTGAATTCTGAGACCCCCTTTCTCTTAACTGCTTATTACCCCACTCCAACTTTATAATGATGTACTGTTTCAATAAGACACTTATGAAATTTGCACTCATTTAATTTCAAAATCGCACAGCAGTTGTTGTTTGTGTGTCTTCTTGTGGCCATAGATCTCCTTGGGTCATCTTCTTTCTTTTTACTGCGAATATGTTCCATATGAAAAGGTACCTTTGATAGAGAGTGTTTCCTAATCTCTTGGATCTGTGTTGATGGCATTTACTCTGTCTGCAATTTTCTAAATGCCTGCACTTTTAATATGTACAACGTTGGATCATCTCATTGGTTCAACTTCCGAAACCAATACATTCAAACTTGATTTGGTTTTAGTATCCTGTGGCATAATTTAAACTGATTGGTAATATTCGAATTGTTGTCCAAGGAGCAACCATCTCAGGGATCTATTTCACACCCAAATGTGACATATTTTCAGTTGTCCTTCACACCCTGGGTCTGCCATCCTCTCATATCACAGGTGCTTGGAATCTCTCAGTTCAGAACAGCTTTCCCTCACTCTTAAAGGTATCTACACACTTTCGACTTCATGACATTAATACCCTGATGTAAATACAGAAACTTGGAGCCAATCTGGAATTCTCTTCTCTATGGTTTGTCAATATTTCATTCACTCTGTCTGGTTTGTATCAGGATTTTTGTTGCTCCATTGACAGCATATCATTATTCGACTCTATTCGTGGTATTTCACTTGCTCACACTGGTGAGTGTCGCAGAATTTCAGGTGTTGCATGGGAACTGTGAATCTATCACAACCTCAATGTTTGGAGATGGCACCAAACCTGGACGAATTGTAAAGTCGATGGAGGACAGAGTGGAACTCTAACAGTACAATCACACGTTGGTGTAGTGTTCAGGTGTGTGGCAGCTGGGGATCAATGCAGAGCAGTGTGAGGTAATCCATTTTGGTAGGAAAGACAATGAAAGACAGTTTAAAACAGGCTGTGCCATTATAAAGGGGCTGCAGGAACAGAGGGCGCTGCGTGTATATGAGCACAGATTGTTGAAGATGTCAGGACAAGTGAGGAGAGCAGTAACTATCACAGATTAGTTTCAGTATCTGAGCTGTTTACAGGGGGAGGTGTGTAAGGAAGCCTCCATGCTCTCTTCCTGGGAGGTGGTGGTGACGATGTGTTGTGAGCCCACCCTCCTGCCCACCGAGACTGTGGGGATTACCTTTGCACCAGCTCGACACAAAAGGGAGATGGCATCAGGGCCATGGCTTCCAAGTTGTGCCGGGGGAAACGGAACTGCCAGTGGGTTTAAAGTGAGAATTGCCCTTCACTGAACATTGCTCCCTACTCGGTCAGTGGGACGTGGATGTTTCAGAACCTCCACACGAGGGGTCCCTGTCCTCTCCGGCTCATAACAGGGTCCTCCCCAAATGGCGGTGGGGGGAGGGTGAGGGAACGGATATCGGGCATTCCAGTACCCAGCTTGGCCCTTTCTGTCCTATTCCAGGTTGTTTCTCGTGGAATGGGAGAAGGGGAGGGATCGAGAGAGGGTGGGAGTGGGTGGCCCTGCTGTTAGGGCTGGTGTAGGTGGGGAGGGGGTCATGGTGAGGTGTCCGGAGGGAGTCAGTCCACAGTGTTGTATCCATGCAGTGTTATTCGTGTGGGGGTGAAGTGGGGGGGTGGGGAAGAGAGAGATGGGGAGAGAGAGAGACAGAGAGAGAAGGTGCAGCATGTGACATTGAGAGTGGTGGACCATGAGCCTTGTTCGGGGTCGGTGCTATAACAGACATACAGTGAGTGTGAGGGAGCAAAGTGAATACAGTAACCCTTATCCTAACAGAGCGGGGAAGGTTATTGATGCTTGTCCTGTATTGGTGGATGTTTCTTCAGACCGCAGATACTGCACTGAGCTGGGTGGTGAGCTCAGACAATGCTCGGTGGGTCTGGTGCTGTCACTCACTCTGGGAAGAGAATGGTCCCCCTCTGTACTAGCCCATCCACCAGGACCTCTGTGCCCCTGTTGACAAACCGTGGTGTAATTGGCCCTTATCTGCCTTGCTCGGGGTAAACTGTGCAGAGCAGCTCCAAGCTGAGAAAGCTCAATCGTGTGCCCATTGGGCTTTTAAAGATGACATCAATGTTAGGGATCACGGAATATCCAGGGGCATCTGGGTGATGGTGTGTACCTCCAGGTATGAAGGTCTCCATTTACAAAGCTGCAGAACAAATGCTCATCCAAAACTCTCCATCATCTGACATCACACCAATATCACTTTTTCCCATCTTTCCTGGGAAGACTGTCTCAAGTTCCAGGATGCTATCGAAGTGTCGACATTTCAGCATTCTGAAACCTGGGAACACATCCTGCCATGACACTGTCTCTCAGTCTCCCCCTCTCTGTCTATTTCCCAAACCCCTCCCATGTGGTGATATTTAAACTGATTCCACCGCCATCTCTCTCTGACAGTGATGTTCACACCCACAGACCCCGTTGTCAGGGCAACAATGGATATATGGAGCTGTAAATGGATGGGAGCTGCACATCCTGTCACTTCCAGTCCGGGGTGCAAGTTTCCCCACGCTGGGCAGTGATCCAACACAGTGTTACTAAGCATTGCACTGGGGTGGGGTACACAGCTCTACATTCTGGGAGGGAAACTGCTCCTGGTTTACAGATCAATGCACAGGTTATCACTGCACAGGTCGCTGGGCTGGTCTGACTATCTGATTGAGGTTTATAGATAATACAATGATGTCGTTTGTGTAGCTCCTTATGCTGGATGGATATTTGATTCAGGTTCACACATTAGAGCCCTGCTGTGGTCTGCACCACTCCCAGTGTTGGACAGATATCTAGTCCAGCTTTATAGATGAATGCACTTCTGTGGTCTGCACAGCTCTCGGTGCTGGACAGATATATGGTCTGGGTTTATAGATCAATGCACTGCTGTAGTCTGTGCAGTGTTCAACTCTGGGCATATTGCTGGATTGTATTGACCAGTGTAATGGATGAATCTGAAAAGATTGCTGTGTTGTACTGAGCAGTACATTGGCCTGGTCTACACAGTGTTCCCCGGTGAACAGATATCTCCTCTGGGTTGATGGTGTCTGGGCTGGTACTGTGAGGTGGATTGAGAATGTGGTATATCTCACATTTTCAGCTGATCTGGCAATGCCTTTATTTCCCATTCCTGTGATTGGACCCTCCGTTTCTCAGCCCATTAATGTTACAGTGTATCCAGGCACAGGAGATCATGTTGTTGGGTGGGTGGGTAGCGGGGAAAGGTGATGGACAGGTCAAGGAGTTCCCCAGAACGTTCTGTCCCTGACATTCTATAACTGACATTCCCCGGAACATTCCGTCCCCGACATTCTATACCTGACATTCCCCAAAACGTTCCGACCCCCACATTCTATAACTGACATTACCCGGAAAGTTCTGTCCCCGACATTCTATACCTGACATTACCCGGAATGTTCTGTCCCCGACATTCTATAACTGCCATTCCCCGGAACGTTCTGTCACCGACATTCCATAACTGACATTCCCCGGAACGTTCTGTCCCTGACATTGTTTGTGAACGGCCGGACGTCAGTGAATTGAACAAATGACAAGATCCCGAGGCAAGAGATCCCGTACCAGGGAGAAGTAGACACTGTTCCGAAGGCCTCTCAGGCAGTTAAAGGGGGGAATACATTTTCCCTGTGTTTACATTTCATCACAACACAGGATCGACCACAATTTAGACCAAAATACGGAAATTACCAAACTCCGTTTGTCTTCAGGAAACTGGGAGAGAATCCTTCAGGACAGCAACATTCCCACCCTCCGTATTAGGAACTGGCAAGGAGTGACCTGTGTCTGCTCTCGAGTGATCGAGAGTGAGGGAATGTTCTAGAAACTATCTGTCATTATGGATGTGTCTCTGTGTGTTTGGGCAGGGAGGGTTTCTAATGGTTTATGTCACATTTTTGTCAGTAATTCAGACCTTCCCATTTGTTATTCCAGCTCCAATTATTTTAATAAATCCCTGAATACAAGGACACATTTGAAAATCTCACCGCGTCCCCGATCAAACGGTTCCCTTTGCCTCCAGGCTGATGGATAATGGGTTTGTTTTCCTTCCTCACAGTTAACGTAGTTACCATCTACGTCCTGCTTTATAAAGCTTGTGGATTGTCTCCATGTGTCAGACGTTACCTGGGGGCCACGGGAGCCTCGCATCTCCTGGTCATTATTCTCGACCTGATCCTGAGACACATTGCCATTGTTTATCGGGAACAGTTATTTCCTGTACTCCGTCCCCGTGTGTAATATCCACGCCGTCCTGCTTTATGCAGCCACTGACTGCTCTGGCTGGTTCACCGTCACTTTCACCTTTGATCGTTTTGTGGCCATTTGTTGCCAGAAGCTGAAGAGTAAATATTGCAGTGAGGAAACGGCGGCTGTGGTTCTGGGAGCAGTGACTGTGCTGAGCTGTTTTAAGAACATTTCCTGGTATTTTATGCTCACGGCTCGGTATTGGCTGGTGAACCGCCCCTCGTTTTGTGAGTTAAATGTCGTTGTTCTGTACTCCAGTGTCTGGCTCACAATCGAGTCCCTCCACCACATTCTAACCCCGTGTGTCCCATTTCTCCTGATTCTGCTGCTCAATGTTCTCACCGTCAGACACATTTTAGTGACCAGCAGAGCCCGCAGGAGACTCCGCGCTCACACCAATGGGGACGCTCAGTCTGACACTGAAATGAGAAACCGAAAAAAATCCATCATTTTACTGTTTGTGATCTCGGCCAATTTCATCCTGTTATGGTCAACGTGAATGCAGTATACTATATGGAGTCGGATGGCGTGGATTGTGCATACCCCTCTGTCTCTCGGTGCCTTTGGGCAGGAATTAGTCTTCATCCTGCAGCTCCTCAGTTGCTGCACAAACACTGCAATTTATGCCATGGCCCAGACTAAGTTCAGGCAGCAGCTGAAGAATGTGCTGAAATATCCCTTCACCCAAATGCATCCATCAATCAAATTCCCTTATTAATCAATTCATCCGGGATTTTCTCATTTCAGTTCAGTGTTTCAGCGATGGAGCAGCCCGTCGCTATGGTAACAGACTGAGGATAGCGCTGGAATTTTCAATCCTTATCTCACAGGGGGTGGGGGGGGGGGTTACAGGGAAACATTGAAATGTTTCTCACAACTCAGGGGCCAGTGAGAAAAGGCACCATCCCACCGACTGCATCCATCACTGCCATTTGTAAACAATAAAAATGTTGATTAAAGCGTGCCAAGCAGCAGAGTGACCAATGTTGCTGTGTGTCTTTGTGTTCGAGAAGCTCAACTGGAGAGAGACAGACTCAGCCCCAACACCTGGTCCTCCAAGAAGGGGAAGGCTCCACGCCTTGAGCTCAGGAGCTGGGTTTAACTCCCTCTGTCCTTACATTCACCTCTCGGTCTCCCACTCTCACTTGGCTCTCAGCTGAATTCACCTTGCTCCCTTTGTCCCTCTCCCTCCATATATCCCTCTCACTCTCACACTGCCCTGCTACTTCTCTCTCATTTTCCCATTTACACACTCAATGCCACTGTCCTTGCCTTCCCCAATCTCATTCACTCGCTCTCCATCTTGCAATCATAACCTCCCAATGTTATTGTCTTCCTCGACTCCTTCGGGGCTGGGGGAACAGAAGAGGGTTGTCGATCTTCAGACCGATGTTAGGGAACAGAGATTGGGACGGCATATCAGGCCATTGCTAGGGCAACAGTATGGAACTTTCGCCAAACGCCATTGCTCGGGGACATAGTGGGTGTGAGAACACGAGCCGTTACTAGGGGGTAACAGGTGGAGTGGCACCGCAGGCTCTGGCTGAGACTGGTACAACAGGGTATCACAAACAGAACACATCGTGTGGGAAATACTGTCTGTTACTCAAGGAATAGAATGGGGATGGGGTTAAAGGCTATTTATAGGTGATCAACTGGGTTGGTGTTCACTGGCAGGAGCTCAGTTTAATGTGTGTGAGGAGTACGATGGTGGGAGACTGTGTGGGCGTGTGAGTGTGATGCTAGGGGAGTGTGCAGGGGAGTGAACGGGACAATGGGAGTGTGAGAGGGAGTGAGTCTGATGGTGGGGAATGTGCGTGGGAGTGAGCATGATGGTGGCGGTGGTGTGGGGCAGTGTGTGTGATGGTGGTTGAGTGCGTGGGGGTGAGAGTGACAGTGGTGACAGTATGGGGCACTGCCTGAGAGGTTGGTGGAGCATGTGGGGGTGACCGTGATGGTGAGGGTGGTGTGGGGCAGTGTGTGTGATGGTGGTGGTGTGTGGGGGGTTAGCGTGTTGGTGGGGGTGGTGTGAAGCAGTGCGTGAGCTGCTGGTGGAGTTTGTGGGGGTGAGCGTGACTGTGAGGGTGGCGTAGGCAGTGTGTGTGTGTGAGGGCGGTGGAGTGTGTGGGGTGAGCGTGACAATGCGCTTAATGCGGGGCAGTGTGTATGATGGTGGTGGAGTGTGAGGGGGTGAGCATGACAGTGGGTATGTTGTGTGGCAGTGTGTGATGATGAGGGTGGAGCATTGGGGGTGAGCGTGCCGGTGAGGGTGTTATGGGGCAGTGTGTGATTGTGGTGGAATGTGTGGGGTGAGCGTGATGTTGGGGTGGTGTGGGGCACTGTATGAGAGTGTGGTGGAGTGTGTGGGAGTGGGCTTGACGGTGGGGGTGGTGTGGGGCAGTGTGCGACATGGTGGTGGAGTTTGTGGGGGTGAGCTTGAAGGTGTGTGTGGTGTGGAGCAGTGTGTGTGATGATGGTGGAGTGTGTGGGGGTGAGCGTGACGGTGGGCTGGTGAGGGGCAGTGTGTGTGATGGTGGTGGAGAGTGTGAGTGTGAGCGTGACTGTGAGGGTGGTGCAGGGCAGTGTGCGTGATAGTGGAATGTATGGAGGTGAGCGTGAAGGTGAGGGTGGTGTGGAGCAGTGCGTGAGATGGTGGTGCAGTGTGTGGGGGTGAGTATGAAGGCAGAGGTGGTGTGGGACAGTGAGTGTGGTGGAGGTGGAGTGTGTGGAGTGAGCGAGATGATGGGTTTAATGCGAGGCTTTGTGTATGATGGTGGTGGAGTGTGTGGGGGTAAACATGACGGTCTGGGTGGTGTGGGGCAGTGGGTGTGATGGTGGTGGAGTTTGTGGGGTTGAGCGCGTTGGTGTGGGTGGCGCGGGGCAGTGTGTGAGGTAATGGTGGAGTGTGTGGGGGTGAGCTTGAGGGTGGGTGTGGTATGGGGTAGTGTGTGTGACGGTGGTCATGTGAGTGGGGGTGAGCGTGACGGTGAGGGTGGTGTGGGGCAGTGTGTGTGTGAGGTTGTTGCAGTGTGTGAGTGTCAGCATGAAGAGAAGGGTTATGTGGGGCAATGTGTATGATTTTGGTGGAATGTGTGGGGGTGAGCATGATGGTGGGGGTGTTCTGGAGCAGTGTGTGTGATGGTGGTGGAGTGTGTGTGGGTGAGCGTAATGGTGGGGGTGATGTGGGGCAGTGTGTGAGAGGGTGGTGGAGAGTGTGGGAATGAGCGTGACAGTCAGTTTGCGTGAGGCAGTGTGTGTGGTCGTGGTGGAGTGTGTGGGGGTGACAGTGGTGTGGTGCTGTGTGTGTGATGGGGTGGAGTGTGTGGGGGGTGAGCATGATGGTGTGGGTGCTGTGGGGCAGTATGTGTGAGGGAAGTGGAATGTGTGGGTGTGAGTGTGACAGTGTGGTGTGGGGCAGTGTGAATGAGGGTGAGCGTGACGGTGGGGATGGTTTGGGGCAGTGTGGGTGAGGGTGGTGTAGTGTGTGGGGGTGAGCATGACAGTGGGGCAGTGTGTGTGTGATGGTGGTGGAGTGTGTGGGGGTGAGCGTGATGGTGGGGGTGATGTGGAGCAGTGTGTGTGAGGGTGGTGGAGTGTGTGGTTGTGGGCGGGAGGCTGTGGGTGGTGTGGGACACTGTATGAGAGTGTGGTGGAGTGTGTGAGAGTGAGCGTGTCGGTGAGGATGGTGTGGGGCAGTGCGTGTGATGGTGGTGGAGTGTGTGGGGGTGAGTGTGTCGGTGACGCTGCTTTGGGGCAATGTGTGTGGTGGTGGTGGAGTGTGTGGGTGTGAGCGTGTCGCTGCGGGTGATTTGGGGCAGTGCGTGTGAGGGTGGTGGAGTGTGTCGAGGTGAGCGTGAAGGTGAGGGTGGTGTGGAGCAGTGCGTGTGAGGGTGATGGAGTGTGTTGGGGTGAGCGTTACAGTGGGGGTGGTGTGGGGCAGAGTGATGGTGGTGGAGTGTGTGGGGGTGAGCGTGACAATTGGGGTGGTGTGGGCCAGTGTGTGTGTGTGATGGTGGTGGAGTGTGTGGGTGTGAGCGTGACAGTGGGGGTGGTGTGGAGCAGTGCGTGTGAGGGTGGTGGAGTGTGTGGGGTTAGCGTGTCGGTGAGGGTGGTGTGGAGCAGTGTGTGAGATGGGGGTGGAGTGTAATGGTGGGGATGGGGTGTTTGCAGTATGTGAGGGTGGTGGAGTGTTTGGGAGTGGGCGTGACGGTGGGGGCGGTGTGGAGCACAGAGTGTGATGGCGGTAGAGTATGTGGGGGTGAGCGTAATGGTGGGGGTGGTGTGGGTGTGAGTCTGAGGGGGTCAAGTTGACGGTGATGGAGTGAGGGTGGGGAGGATATGGTGACAGGGATGGAGTAAGTGTGATGGGTTCACTGTGACCGTGATGGAGTGAGTGTGAGAGGGATCAGGGTGAGGGTGATGGAGTGAGTGTGAGGGATTCAATGTGATGGTGATGGAGTGAGTGTTAGAGGGTCAGGGTTACGGTTATGGAGTGAGAGTGATGGGGTCAAGATGTTGGTGATGGAGTCAGTGTGAGGGAGTCAGGGAGACGGTTTTGCAGTGAGTGTGAGGGGGTCAGTGTGACAGTGATGGAGTGAGTGTGATGGGTTCAGTATGACGGTGACGGAGTGTGCGTGAGATGTACAGGGTGACGGCGATGGAGTGAGTGTGAGGGGTCAGGGTGGTGGTGATGGAGTGAGTGTGAGGGGGTCAGTGTGACGGGGATGGAGTGAGTGTGAGGGGGTCAGGGTGAATGTCATGGAGTGAGTGAGAGGTGGTCAGGGTGACGATGATGGAGTGAGTGTGGCGGGGTGAGTGTGACGGGTTCAGGGTGACGGTGATGGAGTGAGTGTGAGGTGTTAAGGGTGACAGTGATGGAGTGAGTGTGAGGGGTTCAGGGAAATTGTCATGGAGTGAGTGTGAGGAGTTCAGGGTGAGTGTCATGGAGTGATTGTGAGGGGGCCAGTGTGATGGCGATGGAGTGAGGATGAGGGGGTCAGGGTGACGGTGACGGAGTAGGTGTGAGAGGGTCATGGTGACGGTGATGGAGTGAGTGTGGGGGTTCAGTGCGACGGTGATGGAGTGGATGTGAGGGGGTCAGGGTGAATGCCATGGAGTGACTGTGAGGGGGTCAGGGTGACGGTGATGGAGTGACTGTGAGGGGCTCAGGGTGACGGTGATGGAGTGAGTGTGAGTGGGTCAGGGTGACGGTGAAGGAGTGAGTGTGAGGTGTTCAGTGTGAGTGTCATGGAGTGAGTGTGAGGGGGTCAGTTTAACGGTGATGGAGTGAGTGTGACCGGGTCAGGCTGTCGGAGATGGAGTGAGTGTGAGGGCTTGAGTGTGACTGTGATGGAGTGAGTGTGAGCGGATCAGGTTGACGGTGTTGGAGTGAGTGTGAGGCGCTCATAGTGTCTGTGACTGGGTGAGTGTGAGGGAGTCAGGGTGAAGGGGATGGAGAGAATGTGAGCGGGCAGCATGGCGGTGATGGAGTGAGTGTGAGGGGGTCAGACTGACGTCGATGGAGTGACTGTGAATGGGTCAGGGAGACTGTGATGGAGTGAGTGTGAAGGGATAAGTGTGACGGTGATGGAGTGATTGTGAGGGGATCACGTTAGCAGTGATGGAGCGAGTGTGAGGGTGTCAGGGTGACGGTGATGGACGGAGTGTGAGAGGCTCAGTATGATGGAGGTGGAGTGGGAGTGAGAGTGTTAGGGTGACGGTGATGTAGTGAGCGTGATGGGGACCTGGTGACTGTCACTGGGTGAGTGTACGGGAATCATGTTGATGGTGAGGGAGTGAGTGTGAGGGGCTCACAATGTCTGTGACTGGGTGAGTGTGAGTGGGTCAGGTTGAGGGTGATGAAATGAGTGAGAGAGTATCAGGGTGTCAATTGAGTGAGTGTGAGGAGATCATGGTGATGGTGATGGAGTTAGAGTGAGGGGGTCATAATGATTGTGACTGGGTGAGTGTGAGGGGTTCATCTTAGCGGTGATGAAGTGAGTGTGAAGAGGTCAGGGAGATGGTGATGGAGTGAGCGTGATGGGGACATAGTGACTGTGACTGGGTGAGAGTGAGGGGGTCACAGTGACGGTGATAGAGTGAGTGCGAGGGCATCAGCGTGACGGTAATGGAGTCAGTGTGAGAGGGTTATGGTTACTGAGATGGAATGAGTGTGACAGAATCAGGTTGTCAGTGACGGAGTGAGTGTGCGGGGGTCAGGGTGACGGTGATGGAGTGAGTGCAAGGGAGTCAGTTTGAAGGTGATGGAGTGAGTGTGAGTGAGTCAGGGTGTCGATGATGGAGTGAGTGTGAGGGGATCATGGTGACTGTGACTGGGTGAGTGTGAGCAGGTCAGCATGGCGGTGATGAAGTGAGTGTGAAGAGGTCAGGGAAACGGTGATGGAGTGAGCGTGATGGGGACACAGTGACTGCGACTGGATGAGAGTGAGGGGGTCACAGTGACGGTGATAGAGTGAGTGCGAGGGCGTCAGTGTGACGGTAATGGAGTCAGTGTGAGAGGGTTAGTGTGACTGAGATGGAATGAGTGTGACAGAATCAGGGTGATGGTGACAGTGTGAGTGTGAGGGGTCATGTTGATGGTGACGGAGTGAATGTGAGGGGGTCAGAGTGATGGTGATGGAGTGAGTGTGAGGTGGTCAGGTTGACAGTGATGGAGTGAGTGTGAGCGGGTCAGGTTGACGGTGATGGAGTGAGTGCGAGGGGATCATGGTGACATTGATGGAGCGAGTGTGACAAAAATGAAGTTTGTGTGAGGGGCTCATAGTGTCTGTGACTGGGTGAGTGTGAGGGGATCAGCATGGGGGTGATGAAGTGAGTGTGAAGAGGTCAGGGAGATAGTGATGGAGTGAGCGTGATGGGGACATAGTGAGTGTCACTGGTCGAGTGTGAGGGGGTCATGGTGACGGTGAAGGAATGAGTGTGAGTAGGACTGTGCGAAGATGATGGAGTGAGTGTGGGGGGGGTCAGGTTAATGCTGATGGAGTGAGTATGAGGGGGTCAGGGTGATGGTGATGGAGTGGGTGTGAGCGTGTCAGGGTGTTGGAGATGGGGTGAGTGTAAGAGGTTCAGGGTGACAGTGATTGAGTCAGTGTGAGCGGGTCAGTATGAAGGTGATGGAGTGAGTGAGTATGTCAGGGTGATGGTGATGGAGTGAGTGTGAGGGGATCATGGTGACGGTGATGGAGTGAGTGTGAAGAGGTCATAGTGACTGCGACTGGGTGAATGTGAGGGGGTCAGGGTGACGGGTTTGAGTGAGTGTGAGCGGATCAGCGTGGCGGTGAAGAAGTGAATGTGACGAGGTCAGGGAGACGGTGATGGAATGAGCGTGATGGGGACATAGTGACTGTCACTGGGTGAGTGTGTGGGGGTCAGGGTGACAGTGATGGAGTGAGTGTGAGGGATCATGTTGGCAATGATTGAGTGAGGGTGAGGGTGTCACGGTGTCGGATATGGGGTGAGTGTGAGAGGTTCAGGGTGACAGTGATTGAGCGGGTCAGTATGAAGGTGATGGAGTGAGTGAGTATGTCAGGGTGATGGTGATGGAGTGAGTGTGAGGGGATCAGGGTGACGGTGATGGTGTGAGTGTGAGGGGGTCATAGTGACTGTGATGCAGTGAGCGTGGGGGGGTCATAGTGACTGTGACTTGGTGAGTGTGAGGGGGTCATGGTGATGGTGATAGAATGAGTATGAGGCGGTCACAGTGACGGTGATGGAGGAGTATGAGGCGGTCATGGTGATGGTAATAGAGAGAGTGTGAGGGTCAGTGAGATGGAGTGAGTGCGAGGGCGTAAGTGTGCCGGTGATGGAATGAGTGTGACAGAATCAGGGTGACGGTGATGGAGTTAGTGTGAGGGGGTCATGGTGACGGTGATGGACTGAGTGTGAGTGGGTCATGGTTACGGTGACGGAGGTAGAGTGAGGGGGTCAGGGTGATGGTGACGGAGTCAGTGTGAGGGGGTCAGGGTGAGGGTGATGGAGTGAGTGTGAGGGCATCATGGTGACGGTGATGGAGCCAGTGTGAGGGGGTCAGGGTGATGGTGATGGAGTGACTGTGAGGGGGTCATGGTGATGGTGACGGAGTCAGTGTGAGGGGGTCAGGGTGATGGTGATGGAGTGAGTGTGAGGGGGTCAGTGTGACTGTGATGGAGTGGGTGTGAGCGGGTCAGGTTGACAGTGATGGAGTGTGAGTGAGGGGGTCATGGTGGTGGTGATGGAGTGAGTATGAGGCGGTCACAGTGACGGTGATGGAGGAGTATGAGGCGGTCATGGTGATTGTAATAGAGAGAGTGTGAGGGTCAGTGTGATGGAGTGAGTGCGAGGGCGTAAGTGTGCCGGTGATGGAATGAGTGTGACAGAATCAGGCTGACGGTGACGGAGTTAGTGTGAGGGGGTCATGGTGATGGTGATGGACTGAGTGTGAGTGGGTCATGGTTACGGTGACGGAGGTAGAGTGAGGGGGTCAGGGTGACAGTGACGGAGTCAGTGTGAGGGGGTCAGGGTGAGGGTGATGGAGTGAGTGTGAGGGGATCATGGTGACGGTGATGGAGCCAGTGTGAGAGGGTCAGGGTGATGGTGATGGAGTGAGTGTGAGCGGGTCAGGTTGACAGTGATGGAGTGTGAGTGAGGGGGTCAGGGTGAGGGTGATGGAGCGAGTGTGAGTGGGTCAGGGTGATGGTGATGGAGTGAGTGATAGGGTTCAGGGTGACAGTGATGGAGTGAGCGTGAGGGGGTCAGGGTGACAGTGGTGGAGTGAGTGTGATAGGGTCTGGGAGATGGGGATGGAGTCAGTGTGAGGGGTCTGGTTGACATTGATGGATGAGTGGGAGGAGGTCAGGGTGAAGGTGGTGGAGTGAGTGTGATTGGGTCAGGGTGACAGTGATAGAGTGAGTATGATGCGGCAAGTGTGAAGGTGATGGAGCGAGTGTGAGGGGGTCAGTGTGACAGTGATGGAGCGTGTGAGAGAGTCAGGGCAACGGTGATGAAGAGAGTGTGTGGGGTGAGGATGATGGTGATGGAGTGATTGTGAGGGCCTCTGGGTGATGGTGATTGTGTCAGTGTGAGGGGGTCAGGGTGACGGTGATGGAGTGAGTGTGAGGGGGTCAGATTAACCAGATTGGAATGATAGTGAGGGGGTCAGGGTGACAGTGATGGAGTGAGTGTGTGTGGGTCGGGGTGACAGTGATGGAATGAGTGTGAAAGGGTCAGGGTGAGGGTGATGGAGTGAGTGTGAGGGGGTCAGGGTGACAGTGCGGAAGTCAGTTTGAGGGGCAGAGTGAGTGTGAAAGGGTCAGGGTGACGGGGATGGAGTGAGTGTGAGGGCTTCACTGTGATGGAGGTATACGCACACAGCCTGGGACTGATTTACTCACTCACACGCTCACAGCCTGGGACTGACTCACTCACTCTCACACACATAGCCTGCGACTCACTCGCTCTCTCTCTCTCTCTCTCTCTCTCTCTCACACACACACACACAGCCTGTTACTCACTCACTCAATCACAACACTTTGGGTTTCTGTTAAACACGCTGGTACGTTCTGTGATTCTCTCTTACACTCGGGGATTCCCTTACACACCATAGGACTCTAGGATTCTCTCACACACACTCTGGGCACTCTCACACTCTCTGGGACACTGTGATTCTCTCTCACACTCTGGGATTCCGTTACACAATCTAGGACACTATGGGACTCTCTCACACAACCTGGGACTCCCTCAGTCAACCTGGGACACTGAGGCCTTCTCCCAATCACTGTGGGACCCACTCCCACACACTCTGGGACACTATTATTCTCTTACGCACACTGGGATTACTTCGCACACTCGGGGAATCTCTCACACACTCTGGGATAGTTTCACACATTCTGGGACTCCCTCACACACTGGGATTCTCTCACACACTCTAGGAATCGCTTACACAGTTTGGGACACTCTGGGATTCCTTTACACAATCTGGGATGCTGGGACCCTCGCCCACACACTCTGGGATTCCCTCACACACACTCTGGGACACAATGAGATTCTCTCATACATTCTGAGACTCTCTCGCACACTCTGGGACACTGTGATTCTCTTACACTCACTGGGCTTCTCTCGCAAACTCTGGCATACTCGGGGAATCTCTCTTATATTCGGGAATTCCCTTTCACACCATGGGTTTCTGGGACTCTCTCTCTATCACTGTGGGATTCTGTTATACACTCTGGGATTCTCTCACAAACTCTAGGTATCCCTACTACACTCTGGGATTCCCTTATGCAGTCTGGGAAACTGGGACTCTCTCACACACCCTGGGACACTATGGGATTCTCTCACACATTCTGGGACTGTCTCACACAACCTGGGACACTGGGACCATCTCCCACTTACTCTGGGACACTGTGATTCTCTTACACTCACTGGGATTCTCTCGCACACTCTGGCACAATCGGGGAATCTCTCTAACATTCTGGGATTCCCTTACACACCATGGGACTCTGGGACTCTCTCACTCACTCTGGGACTCTCTCTCACTCACTGTGGTATTCCTTTACTCACTGTGGGATTCCATTACATACTCTGGGATTCCCTTATACACACAGGGACACTATGAGATTCTCTCACATACCCTAGGACTCCCTTACACACCCTGGGACACTGGGACCCTCGCCCACACACTCTGGGATTCTCTCACACACGCCCTGGGATTCTCTAACACACACCCTGGGATTTTCTCACATACACCCTGGGAAACTCTGGGATTCCCTTTCATACACTCTGGGATTCCCTCTGGCACATCCTGGGACACTCTCTCACACACCCTGGGATTCTGTTACACACTCTCGGACAAAATCAACCTGGAGGGGCGGCAGTTGTCTATGAAGAGATCGAGGGACGCTAAGAGGCCAGTACGGGTTGTCCTCTCAGACATTCTGGGATTCCCTTACACACCTGGCACACTCTGGAACATTCTGTCATTCTCTCATACAATCGGGGATTCCCTTACACACCATGGGACGCTGGGAGTCTCTCACTCACTCTGGGACACTCGTGGATTCTCTCTTACACTTGGGGATTCCCTTACACACCATGGGACTCTCTCACTCAATCTGGGACTCTTTCTCACTCACTGTGGGATTCCATTTCACACTCTGGGATTCCCTCACATACTCTGGGACACTCTGGAATTCTTTCACACACTCTCGGACTCCCTAACACTTTCAGGGACGACCTTACCTAATCTGGGACACTGGGACCCTCTCCCACACACTCTGGGACACTCCGGGATTCTCTCACACACTCTGGGACACTCTGATTCCCTTACACACTCTGGGACTCGCAAACACACTCTGGGACACTCTCTCACACTCAGGGATTCCCTTACATACGCTGTCACTCTGGGACCCTCTCCCACACACTCTGGGTACACACCCTGGGACGCTCTCTCGCGTGCGCGCGCACCCCTGGGACGCCCTGTCGCATGCACGCGCTCCCACACCCCGAGACACTCTCTCTCACGTGTGAAACCGTGCCCCCCACCACAAGGGACGCTTTCGCGTGCAACCCCTACACCGCAGGACGTTCTCTCGCGCACACACACACACTCTTTGGACATTCTGTGATTGTCTCTTACACTTGGGGATTCCCTGATACACCATGGGATTCTCTCAGACAATCTGGAACTCCCTGGGACCCTCCCTGTCACACTCTGGGGACTCCCTCACACACTCTGAGGATTCCCTTAGGCACTCTGGGATTGGTGGCAACGGGTTTGGGGGCAAAGGGGTGGGACGGAGTTGGGGGAACGGCATCGCACGGGGTTGGAGGGAACGGCGTCACACGGTGTTGGGGGGAAACGGCGTCGCACAGGGTTGGGGGAAACGGCGTTGCACGGGGTTGGGGACGACGGGGTTGGGGGAACGGCGTTGCACGGGGTTGGGGGGAACGGTGTCGGTGTGGGTAGGAGCGCGATTTCGGACAGGCTTGATGGGACCGGGTCTGGATGGTGTTGGGAGTGGGTGAGGGAGTTGGTGAGGGGACGGCAGCCCCCTGTAAATAGAGGTACATTCCCCCCAGCGCCTCACAGCCCCCTGTAAACACTGACACATTCCACCTGCCCACCCACCTCGGTGCCACTTGTAAACGCTGACAGATTCCCCCTAACCCCCTCTCGGGGCCCCCTGTAAACACTGACACATTCCCGCTGCCCACCCCTCTCGGAGCCCCCTGTAAACACTGACACATTCCTCTGGTGTAGTAATCCATTCCTGAAAGTTTGTATAAACATCCCCACAACCACGATCAATCAACTTCTCTCAAGCTCCCACTCACAATGAAAGCTATAGCCCCCTCTACAAATGGGTGAAATGAACAATCCAAATGATACCCTTCCATTTCTCATACCAAAGCAGTGACTACTCTTCAAGCTGACAACCTTGGCCTTCAGTGAATCTCTCTGTCCTAGCAATTAACTGTGTAAATATGAAAGAAATATCCGTTCTGATCCTGACAGACAACTTTTCAGGGACTCCCCCTGAGGGAAAATGTGGATATTGGGTATCTCTTGGATTGTCCCATCTGTTGGAAGAGTTTCTCCATCAAGATCCTCTGATTCAGAGTCCAGAAGCCGGGATGTGTGGAAGGACAGGACTGTGTGAGCTACTGTGTACCACATCTGACTGTGTCAGTCCCAAAAATAAATATCTCGCTTTGCATCCTGTCATGTTCAGTGAGGATCAGTAATGGACGTCTGATTCCCTGTCTGGGAGAAAAATCTTCCTGATTTGCAAGATCAACATTTTGAATTGAATATTCCCACATATCAGAACTGCCTACAGTGTCAGCGATGAACAACGGACACTAATTTGCACCCAGACATCAATGAGACCCAGAAAGAGTCCTTGCTGTTTCAATAGCGCAATCACTGTGCCACAGTCAAGCAAATGAGGCGATTGTTTCTCTCATAACTTCAATCAGACGGACAGAACGATACCATTTAGCCCCACGAGTCTGACCACAGCTTAATAATATTCTTAATAGTAACATGATCCTCTCAGAAACACAAGCCATTGTTTTATGTTGAAATTGAAATATTAAGACAAAAAGGTCATGTAAACAATTTGCTGCTTGTCACTTTAATAAATGAACTTGCTGATAAGATAATGCTCAACGTGTTATAAAGTTGAAGGTGAGAGAGTGAGAAAGAGAGAACGCTCTTCTGTTCTGCTTAAAGGTTACATCAATGCAAAACATTAACTCTGCTTCTCTCTCTCTACAGTTGCGGCCAGTCTGTTTCAAATTTCCAGCAGCCACAGCATTTGTGTTCATTTTAGTAACATCATTCTTAACTTTTCAGAACTCACCCAGTTTCTGCAACATCTTTTGATCCACTTAGTATCGCAAACATTGCAAATTATTCTCTGGAATGTAGTCAGTGATTCGGTCGTTGAGGTGGAAATGATCACAGATTCCCAGGTGTTTGACTGAAGTCATTTCTCCTTATCGCAGTCACTCAGGCTGCTCTCCAATCCTGAGACTGTGACCCATTGTAGACTCCTATCAGCAGAGACAGCTGCGAACATCAACCCTTCCAATCTCTTTGGCAATAATATCCAGTTCAATGAAAACACTTCTTATTCACATGCAATACTCACCTACTTAGTCCCACTTTGTAAACAACCTCCAGTCCCAGGAATGAGTCAGTGCCCTTCTGTTACAAACACTCTGATGGCAGCGTGTTCTTCCTTCAGGGAAGAAAACAAATTTGCACCAATCTGTGTCCGTCTGTCTGCCTGAGGTTCCACTAAGTGCATTAATGGAAATCACATTGTAAAAACAAACCCCTTTCCAGGTGTTTAAATCACTTCATGCAGAATTTACAGACAAAGGAAATCTGCGTTATCGGGAGCATAATCTTATTAGTGACAGTCTGTTGCACACAGTAACATGATCCTCTCACAAACACAAGCCATTGTTTTATGTTGAAATTGAAATATTAAGCCAAAAAGGTCACGTAAACAATCTGCTGCTTGTCACTTTAATAAATGAACTTGCTGATAAGATAATGCTCAAAGTGTTATAAAGTTGAAGGTGAGAGAGTAAGAAAGAGAGAACGCTCTTCCGAACTGAGAGCTTACAACTACCTGTTTACCGTATATGACTGGCCAGCAATCCCAGAGTGTACTGGGAAAGCAAACAAATGTAATATTTGGCTGTGAAATATAGACCTGAGTTGGTTACTGTTTTGACAATAATTCAAAATTAACCTATAATTCAAATTTTACCCCAAGATTCCAAAACCCAATCGAGTTTGAATTTATTGTTTTGCCAGCAACAAGCCAACGAGATGATCTGATGGGGGCAATTAAAATGCAGACATTTTAAAAACTGGTCAGAGAGTAACTGCTGTCTGGGAGAGTGAACATCTTGCTCGCCAAGTAATTAGGTAAGTCTCTCAATCAAAGGGTACCTTTTCATATGAAACATACTCAGAGTAAAAGAAGTCAATGACGACCCAGGGAGATCCTCCACCAGAAGCAGAAAGACACAAGTCACTGTGTGGGTTTGAAATTAAACTGATGTAATTTTAATAAGTTTCTTTTTGCAATAACGTATATTTATAGAGCTGGAGGCAGATAATAAGCAGTGAAGAGAAAAGGGAGAGCTTAGATTTATGAATAGTTGCTTAATATTCACATTTCGAGTTAAAAAGTAAATTGATGCTATTTTCTTTAAATAGTGGAATTTGTAAGTTTTCTGTCACTCAGACGTTAACAGATTATGTGGTGAGGTGAACTTTTCTGGGTGTTTGGTTTAATTCACAGAGGGGTTCACCATCATGTTGTAACAAAAGAAACACAACAAAGAACAGTACAGCACAGGAACGAGCCCTTCAGCCCATAATGTTGTGCTGAATGTGACACCAAATTAAACGCATCCTTTCTGCCTATCTTTGTTCCATATCCTTGCATATCCCCATGCTTACCCAAAAATCCCTTAAACACCCCTCTCATATCTGCCTCCTCCACAATCCCTGGCAGCATGTTCCAGATTCTGACCACTCTCTGTGGAAAACATATTACCCCTCACATCTCATTTGAGCTCTCCCCCTCTCACCTTAAATGCACATTCTCTTGTAAAGATATTTCAACTCTGGGTAAAACTGTTTGAACGTCAACCCTGTGCATCTCATGACGCTGCGCCGACTGTACCTAATTAGGTCATTCTTTACCAAATGCACATAAATCCTATCCGTAAGAATTCTGTCCAAAGCTTCCCAACCACTGAGGTGAGACTCACCGGGCTATAATTTCTTGGATTGTCCCGGTTTCCCTTCTTGAAAAGAGGACAACCATAAGCTACTCACCAGTCCTCTGCGACCTTTCCATTGGCTAGCGCGGATTCGAAAATCATGGCCAAAACCCAAAAATCTCCCGTCTTGCCTTTCTCAAATAACCTGGGTTAGCTCCCATCGGGCCCTCGGTATTAATCTACTTTAATGCTCTTCAAGAAATCTAACGCTACTTTCTCGACCTCAAAAATGCCCGAGCACATTATCATGCCCCACACAAATCTCATTATCCTCTATATCCTTTTCCTGGGTGAATGCCGAAGCAAAGTGATTATTTAGGATCTCGTCCACTTCCACTGACTTCAAGCACATGCTCCTTCCTTTAGTCTTGACTGGCCCGACCTTCTTCCTAGTTATGTGGAAGCTGTGGATAGGGTACAGAGGAGATTTACTGGGATATGGCCTGGTATGAAAGGAAGGTCTTACAAAGAAAGGCTGAGGGAATGGAGGCTGTTTTAGTTGGAGAGAAGAAGGTCGACAGGTGACTTAATTGCCTGCAACAGTAGTAGAATCGCTTACGTTAAGGGCATTTAAATGGGCATTAGACATACATATGGGTAATATTGGAAGGATGTAGGTCAGATAGGCATCAGATTATTTTCACAGGTCGGTGCAACATTGAGGGCCAAAAGGCCTGTACTGCGCTGTAATGATCCATGTTCATATCCTCTTGTGGGTAATTATCTCCAGAACGATTTGGAATTCACTTTAACCCTACTTGCGAAGGGCATGCTCTGCTCATTCCCTGTTCAGGTTCCTTCCAGCTTTTGTTTTTTTTCATTCCTTACATGCCATGTCCAATTCTAGCTTCCCACACCTTGCGTAGGCTTGTTGTGTTCCCATTTTGACTACATTCCCAGCCTCCCTTGTTATCCAAGGGGCCCTTACATTGCAAGCCTTATCCCTTCTCCTTACTGGAACATGCTGGTCGTGAACTCCGATCAGCAAGCCTTTAACTAACTCCCACGTGCCCAATGTGGCATTGTCTGATGACAGCTCCTCCCAATTAACACTGCCTAGCTCCTTCCTAATACTGACATCATTTGCAATCCCACAATTTAGAAACATCCCATTTATTCGTAGCTGCCTTAAAAAAAACTGAAGTTGTGATCCATGTTTCCAAAATGGTCTCCCACTGAAAGGTCAGTCAGCTGGCCAGGTTAATTCAGCAATATAAGGTCCACCCTGGCCCCTCCCCCTCCTTTACATTACTATTTCAAGAAACCCTCTTGGATACAATTAATAAACTCTGCACCGTCTCAGCGTCTTGCTCTAAAGTAGTGCCAGCAAATGGTGGGGAAGATAAAGTTACTTTGAGAACTCTGTTGTTATTGCCTCTTTCCATAATCTGCCGAGATATTTGTACCTCGAGGTATCGTTGGCAGATTGAGGGTTCTATAGTATAATCCCAATAACTGCATCCTTCTTATCCACGTTGCCTCAGAGGACGAGCCCCTCCAGTATGTCCTGAGTGCAGACGTAACATTCACCAGATTGGTAATGCAACTCCTCCACCTCTTTTACCGTCCTTTCCATCTCGTAAAAAAACAATGAAACCCTGGAATATTGAGCAGCCAGTCCTGTCCTTCTCTGAACCAAATCTCTGGAATGGCCACATATCGGATCTGAGCTTATTAACCTTAGCTATGTTGCGCCTTGTGTTGAAATTAACACAATCAGCCCATTCGTACTATGGTGTTCATTTCTCTGTATTTCCTTTCTGATTGACTTGTATACATCTTCCGACCTTCCTTACCCCCCACCCCCCACCCCCCCCCATGTGCTGCCCTGCTGCTGTGATTCCCAGGACCTTGCCATTCTAGGTTAAACCCTTCCCTCGTAGCAGGAGTGAGCCTCCCTGTGAGGATATCAGTTCCCCTCTAGTTCAGGTCACCCCTGCTCCAGAAGAGGTCCCAATGATTCAAGAGCCTGAAACTCTCCCCCTGTACCAGTTCTTCAGCCATGCATTCATCTCTGCTATCTTTCAATTCCTTGTCTCACAAGCACATGGGACTGGTGGTAACACAGCGATTCCTACCCTCAAGGTCCTGCTTTTCAGTCGTTCCCTACTTCCTGTGCTTACTCCTCAGGATCACATCCCTCTTTCTACCCGTGTCGTTGGGAGCAATGTGCACCCTGACCTCTGGCCTCCCATTCTCCCAATTCAGAATTTCAAGCAAATGTTCAGAGATGTCCTTGACCCAGGCACCAGGGATACAACACCCCGTCCTGGAGTCCCGGATGCAGACACAGTAACACTTGTCTATGCCCCCAACTAATGGCTCCCTCCCATTTTCGCTCCCTTGGATTTTGCCCGAATTTGTTCTACAGCAGAGTCAGTTATAGAGTCATAGAGTCCTACAGCAGAGAGAAGCCCTAAGGGCCAGACTGATCCCTGGCAACCATAATGTCCATCCATGGCAACCCCATTTCCCTGCCCATGCCCCATATCCTTCTAATCCTTTCCTATCCATGTATTTGTCCAAATGCCTTTTTAATGTTGTTAATGTACCTGCCTCAGCCACTTCCACTGACAGCTCATTCCGTATGAGAATCAGAAACTTTTTTAAAAACTTGCAGCTAACGTTCCCTTTTATTCTTTCCCCTCTAACCTTAAACTGATGCCCTCTAGTCCTCAATTCTTCAACCCCGGGAAAAAGACTGAATGCATTCGCCCTATCCATGCCTCTCATGATCATACACATTTCTATAAGATCACCCTTATATCTCCTGTGCTCTGAAGAAAAATGTCCCAGCTTGTCCAACCTCTCCCGATAACTCAGGCCATTGCGTTGTGGTGCTATAGACCTGGCTACCGCTGTGCGACTCCCCTGAGAAGCTATCCCCAACAATACACCAGCTCTCTCTCCTTAAACATCCCCCATCCAACCCTATCTTTGTCCCCTGTTCGATCCTCAGTGTCCTGCTGTTGCTCCAACCCAACCACGCGGACACCCACCTACCTGATGGAACCTGGATGCTTGGACAGGACAAGATCATGGGTATTTTTAAACGCAATGAATGGAATTCTGAAATTACATTTGGACTGAATGTAATGTATAGCAGCGTGAAATGGAGGTGGATGACTTTCCTGACCTGCTGTAAGGATACTGACAGTAAAATCTGAGGTGATCATGAGTATATGGAGGTAGAATGTGGGAGACAAGCTGGGACTGTATTGGAGTAGTCATGGTGAGAGGGAACAAATGCTGGATGGAGGGTTTCAGCAACTGATGGCCTGACACTGAGGTGAGCCATCGGAAACTGAGCAAGTGACCACCATCAAATAGGACAGAGAAACTGATCCATCAGCCTGAAAATGACTGACCATGTGGTTGTCAGTGACTCCAACACAAGTGAATGGAAACATTGCTCAGAGCCTGTTTCTGTAACATTCAACACAACCAGGAAATGGAAAGTGAATAATTAGCTGAAAACAAGGCTACTGCTCTGTTAGAGTCAAAAGTCAATCAATGTTCAGTCACTGAATATTCTAATCTGCAGAAAGGAATTTTCCAGATTCGCAGCAGAAGGAGAAAACAAGCTTGGCAGAGACAGAATGAAGCCAACGCCTGCATCACAACAGCTCAGAACAAAGGGGCTGAATTCTCAACCAACTGACAAGCAATACAGATACTGTCAGAGTTACAGATCGAGTTCAGAATTATTCAGGGAACAGACTTGCCAGATACACTGGTCGGTGGTGTGTGCCAAACATTCATTAAATAGCTTTTTGATGTTCCATTTTTTCATTGAGAAATGATTCTTTGTTTGCGCTAAGAAGACCGGAGGTGCAGTTCACTGATCACTAGATTTACAGACAAAGGAAACCTGATCAAGGACTCACAGGTCAATTACACTGTTAGTGACAGCCCATCGGACACAACAACAACAGCCTGTTACACAGAGAACAGAACAGATTTTAGTTTAACAGAGACACTCTCACAATGGACATCTTCTGCTTTAATAAAAATGTTACCTGTTTGAAGAAAAGGAACATATCACCAATACAGCGAGACTTTTAAACTGCCCAATGTAACTGCAGAGTTTTTAACCAACTCAGCGATCAGTGTTACTATGTATTTTGAACACTATTTTGAGCAGGGTATGTAATCGTGGGTCGGTGTGGACTTGCTGGACTGCGGGCTTGTTTCCACACTGGAGGGATTCTATTCAATACAATTGTCAACCGGTCCCCTAGCAGGATGGGTAAGGCCCGAGGGGTCTCTGTACTGGACAGGGGTTGTGTCCCACAGCAGGATGGGTAAGGCCCGAGGGGACTCTGTACTGGGCAGGGGTTGTGTTCCACAGCAGGATGGGCAAGGCCCGAGGGAAGTCTGTACGTGAGGGGTTGTGTCCCACAGCAGGACGGGTAAGGCCCGAGGGGAGTCTGTACTGGGGAGAGGCTGTTTCCCACAGCTGGATTGTTAAGCCCAGAGGGGAGTCTGTACCTGTGCAGTTGTGTCCTCCAGCAGGGTGGGTAAGTCCAGAAGGACGTCTGTACCGGGGATGGTCTGCTTCCACAGCAGGATGGGTAAGACCTGAGGGGAGCCTGTACTGCAGAAGGGTTTTGACCAAGGCAGGATGGGCAAGGCCTGAGGGGTGTCTGTACTGGGGAGGGGTTGTGTCCAACACCGAATGGGTGAGGCATAACGGGAGGCTGTATCCAAGAGGGGTCGTGTCCCACGGCAGAATGTGTAAGGCCGGAGAGCAGACTGTTCCAGGGAAGGGATGTGTCACACAGCAGGATGGGTAAGGCCCGAGGGGAGTCTGCACGGGGCTGGAGTTGTGTCGCACAGCAGAATGGTATGGCCCAAGAGGAGTCTGTGCCGGGGACGGGTTGTGTCCCACAACAGGATGGGTAAGGCCCAAGGGGAGTCTTTACGGGAGAGGAGTTCAGTCCCACAGCAAGTTGGGTAAGGCCAGAGGGATGTCTGTACCCAAGTGGGGTTTTGTGTCTCAGCAGGATGGTTGAGGTTTGAGCGTAGTCTTACTGGGGAGGGGTTGTGTCCCACAGCAGGATGGGTGATGCCTGAGGGTAGCTTGTACTGGGGAGGGGTTGTGTCCCACAGCAGGATTGGTAAGGCCCAAGGGAAATCTGTCCCAGAGAGGGGTTGTGTCCCACGGCAGGAGGGGTAAGGCCTGAGGGGATTCTGTTACGGGGAGGGGATTGTGTCCCACAGCAGGATGGGTAAGGCCAGAGGGGAGTCTGTACTGGGGAGTGGTTGTGTCCCACAGCAGGATGGGTAAGGCCCCAGGAGAGTCTGTACCATGGAACGGATGTGTTCCACAACAGCAGGGGTAAGGCCTGAGCTGAGTCTGTACCGGGGAGGGGATGTGTCCCACAGCAGGATGGGTAAGGCTCAAGGGGAGGCGGTACCAGGGAGGAATTCAATCCCACAGCAAGATGGGAAAGGCCCGAGTGGATTCTGTACCAGAGAGGGGTTTTGCCCCATGGCAGAATAGGTACGGCCTGAGAGGAATCTGTAACAGGGAGGGGTTGTGTCCCACAGCAGGATGGGTAAGACCCCAGGAGAGTCTGTACCATGGAGGGGTTTTGTCCCACAGCAGAATGGGTAAGGCCCGAGAGGAGTCTGTACCAGGGAGGGGTTGTTTCCCACAGCAGGATGGGTAAGGCCCGAGAGGAGTCTGTACCGGGGAGGGGTTGTGTCCCACAGCAGAATGGGTAAGGCCTGAGGGGAGTCTGTACCCGTGTGGTTGTGTCCCTCAGCAGGACGGGTAAGGCTCAAAGGTCCTCTGTACCGGGGATGGTCTGCTTCACAGAGGAAGATGGTAAGGTCTAAGGGGAGCCTGTACCGGGGAGAGGTTTTGTCCCACAGCAGGATGGGTAAGTCCCGAGGGGAGCCTGTACCGGGGAGGGGTTTTGTCCCACAGCAGGATGGGTGAGGCCTGGGGGGGTATCTGTACCGGGGAGGGGTTGTGTACAATAGCAGGATGGGTAAGGCATGACATGAGTCTGTATCCGGGATGGGTTGTGTCCCATGGCAGAATGTGTAAGTCTGAAGAGAAGACTGTACCAGGGAGGGCATGTGTCCCACAGCAGGATGGGCAAGGCCCGAGGGGAGTCTGCACGACGCTGGGGTTGTGTCCCACAGCAGAATGGGTACGGCCCAAGAGGAGTCTGTACCGGGAATGGGTTGTGTCCCACAGCAGGATGGGTAAGGCCTGAGGGAAGTCTGTACCGGGGAGGGGATGTGTCCCACAGTAGGATGGGTAAGGCCAGAGGGCAATTTGTAACAGTGAGGGATTGTGTCCCACTGCAGAATGGTTAAGGCCTAAGGGCAGTCTGTACCGGGGAGGGGTTGTGTCCCACTTCAGGATGGTTAAGGCCCGAATGAGTAAGTACTGGAGCAGGATTATTTCCCACAGCAGAATGGGTCAGGCCCGAGGGGAGTCTGTACCAGGGAGGGGTTGCGTCCCACAGCAGGATGTGTAAGGCCTGAGGGGAGTCTGCACCGGGGAGAGGATGTGTCCCACAGCAGGATGGGTAAGGCCCGACGAGAGTCTGTACCAGGGAGGGGTTGTGTCACACAGCAGGATGGGTAAGGCCCGATGGGAGTCTGTACCTGGGAGGGATTGCATCCCATAGCAGGATGGGTAAGGCCTGAGGAGTGACCGAGAGCAAAGACCTAAAGAGAGATCTGAGGGGTATTATTTTCCACAGAGGACGATTCATATACGGAACGGACTGGCAGGGGCACATGGGATTAACAAGAACAGTTACAACATGGATAAGACTTTTGGGCAGGAACATGGAGAGGAGAAGGTTTGAAGGGCCATGGGCCAAACGCAGGGAAATGCAACTCATTCAGTACAGGAAACCTGGTCAGCATTGATGACTTCGACCAGAGAGTCATGCAGCACAGGAGCAGACCCTAAGTCTTGGGCTATTGGGGGAGTGGACTATCGTGACAAGGCATGTTATCGAGACTGAAGTAAGTTAGAGAGATATGGATGGTAGTCTGGACTGGAGCAGGTTTGAAACATGTGAAGTGATTGGTGAGAGGGGAGGAAAGTACAGCGATAGGAAAAGTTTTACCGTTAGAATGATTGAAGACACAAATCCACAAGACAAGCCACAGATACAGTGTGCGAGAGGGAACACAGAACAGAACATTCCCAGATAGCATTCCCACGCTCTTGTGGGATGCCTGCTTTCCCCTCTGTTGTACTGATGCTCACTAAGACAGCACAGGCTGCTTAATGACTGTGACATTCCCGATGTTGTCTTAGTACAACAAAACTACAGTGTCTCAACCTGGGGTGTGTCTGTACTGAGCCCCCCTCCAGCACTATAGCTATGTCTTGTCCTGTTAGCTGATGTTTGGAGCCCTCTCATTGCTCTCTGCTCGGTGCACCGTGAGTGATCTTACCTCACTGCAGGATATATTGAAGGCTCCAGATCTCCCAGCACTTTGTCTCTCTGGCTGACAAACCATCTTCAATGAGGTGATGAATGAGACACCCAGCAGCTGGGAAGTCTATACGGTCAGGACCGTCCTGAGTCCCTACAGGAGACAGAGAGATAGACAGAATGGGAAATTCGACTGATGCAGTGAGGGCTACGCATGTCAAATGGCACTGAGTCCCAAAGAAATCTGGAACATCCCAGTCTCCATTGTCTCTCTGGAGTGGAGAATTCTGTTGACTCAGGATCTGGAGTAGCTGCAAGAGCGAGGGACACTGACAGAGGCAACAATTAGACCCACACAGTGAGGGATACCACATGGAAAGATACTAAGTGATATCACCAGAGTGCAAGATCAAACATTTGTGCAGGAAGAAAGGGTTTTGATTCATGTTGCACTGGGCTGCGCAACCTGTGAGCAGGTGAAGTGAAGGCCTAGTGGTATTATTGTGAGATAATTTATCCAGAAACTCAGCAAATGTGCTCTGGACACAGGTTCAAATCCCGTCATTGCAAATGATTGAATGTGAATCAAATGCTTCAAAAAAGATGTAATTAAAAACCTGTAAGTGAGTATTAAACAATTGCTGATGTTAAGAAAAATCCACCGAGTGCATTCATGTCTTTAGTGAAGTGATCTAAGGTGAGTCTTTCCTCCGATTGTCCTAGACCCCGATAGCCCCGCCCTCCTGCACATTGACCTTCTCAAGATGGCGGCTCTGAGGTCCGTGCTCCCTCTTCCCTCAACAAATGGCAGTCGTGGCCCTGGGCCGCTTTCCCAACAGAGACCATCATCTCCTTATCCGGGCCTGGAGGATCTTTTTCGGGTTTTTTTCAACTATGTCCGCATCTTATGAATTCTTTCAGCTCCTTTCTCCCATTGAGTCTCCCACGCGCCGCTCTCTGAAGCCGATCGTAGCCGCACCCGGAGAAAACTGCTCCATGTCTCGCCTGTCCTCGTTAATGTGACACTGCGCATACTCTTCATAGAAACCAAACTGTTCGTGCGTCGGAGGTGATCAGTGAGTTAAAAGAGAATATTCATATCTGCACAGAATCACGGGGGAAATATTAGACATTAACAATGGCTCTGTCGAGTTACAGTCATTGAGATGGTTAATATGTAAAAAGATTTTTCGGTCCAATTTAACCATACCGGCCAGGTATGTAAATTACCAATCGTTCTGGGAGTTTGAAAATAAGTTTGTTACTCGAGTTGTGTAAATCGATTGGAAATATGTTCATTGTCAGATTTACATCTTAATTATTTCTTTAAACCTCACATTGGTTTATGGGAGGGGTTTAATGCTCCACTATGTCGTGAGAATGATCAATCCTGCAAAACAGTTTACTTTCTGACCAATCCTGAAGCGTTCACTCCCGAGATAGCATTGGCCCCGCTCCTCACTGGTTGGAGGACCGGACGCTGATCTGTCCTCTAGTTACGCCCCTTCCTCCCAATTGCAGTGTTGATTGAGGCGCGACTCAGTAGCTAAGCAACAGAAACATTCAGGGACAAGGGAAGTTGGAGTCGTTGGTTTGTGATGCGGTGAAAATATCCCGAATCTTGGACGGAGAGGCCGGCGTTCAATTCACAGATGGTGCAGGGGTGTGTAAAAACAACTTTGAACAGGTTCATGAGGGAAAACAAGGGAAGTCAGAAACCGAGTAAAAACAATAGAAAACGTGATGGGGCTCTCAATACTCACATGATTTTAGTCTTTCCCAAGTGTTTCAGGGTCCCAATACAGTCTGTTCCACTCTTCCTTGTGCACAGCCAAATACCACGATTGTGGAGTAAAGTGTTTTGGTGGGATATAAAGGTGCTTTTCTGGAAATACCTCAGTTTTGGAGGTGAAAATAGGTGAGAAGGAGTAGGGTTTTGTGTGGAGTTACCTGTTCCCCTCCTGTTGCAGCATCTTATTATTGCCCTGACTCTACCTCATACATGTTTGGTAGAGGTCAGTGGCATTTCATAAGCCCACAATACAAGATCCATCACTGTTTAAGACAGCAGAGCTCTCTTTTAGCACTATAGTCATGACATGCATAGACCTGTTGCAGTGCTTCAAAGTCCATGAGGCAGCCATACTCTCGATGATAGACAGACTGAGTTTGGAACCTCCTCTGTCCTTAAGACTTTATGCACTGCTTGCCCTCTTCCTTTTTCCCTTTGCACGTTCCCTTTTCAACCCACCCCACCTGCATCACTCCTCAGTTGGAGCTGTCAAGGGCAGAAGTCTACGGAATAGCCTCCCTAACCTTCTCTATCCTCCTTTTTAAGATGTGCTTCAAAATCATTCTCGTTAATAAATGTTTTGATCATTCATGAAGCACCTTAGGAGATTTTCCGTTGTGAAAGTTCCATACAATGCAAGTAGTTGTTGTTATTGTCATACATTAGGAGAAACAGGAATGATGCAGTCAAAATTCTAACAAGAAAGTCACTGTTAGGCGTAGTGTATAGGCCACCAAATAATTACATCACATTGGCATGGGCAATAAACAAATAAATAACTAATGCAGTAAAAATGGTACAGCTGTTATCCTGGGTGATTTTAATCTACATGTAGATTGGTCAAACCAGCTTTGCAAAAAAGATAACCTTGAGGTGTTCATTAAGTGTATTCATGATAGTTTTCTTGAACAGTATGAAATGGAACTGACAAGGGAGCAAGCTATCCAAGTCCTGGCCCTGTGCAATGAGGGAGGAATAATTAATGACTTCAGAGTTAGGGATCCCCTGGGAAGAAGCGATCACCGTATGGTTGAATTAGAATACAAATGGAGAGTGTGAAGATAAAATCTAATAACTGGGTGGGTTCTGTGCTTGAACACCTGGAACTACAATAGAATGAGGGAGAATCTGGATAAAGTAGACTGGAAACAAAAATTTTATCGTGGGAAGTTGCTGACCAGTGGAAGATTTTCAAAGACATTTTACAAAGGTCTATTGCAGTGAAAAGGAAGGACTGTATGAAAAGGCATACTTGTCAATGGGTATCTGAGGAAAGTGATCAGATTAGACCATAAGACCACAATACATAGGAGTGGAAGTAAGGCCATTCAGCCCAACGAGTCCACTCCGCCATTTAATCATGGCTGATGGGCATTTCCACTTCACTTACCTGCATTCTCCCCGTAGCCCGTAATTCCTTGTCACATCAAGTATTTATCAATCTCTGCTGGAAGACATTTAGCGTCCCAGCTTCCACTGCACTCCGTGGCAATGAATTCCACAGGCACCACTCTCTGGCTGAAGAAATGTTTCCGCATTTCTGTTCTGAATTGATTCCCTCTAATTCTAAGGCTGTACCCACGGGTCCTAGTCTCCTCACCTAATGGAAACAATTTCCTAGAGTCCACCCTTTCAAAACCATGTATTATCTTGTAAGTTTCTATTAGATCTCCCTTAACCTTCTAAACTCCAATGAATACAATCCAAGGATCCTCAGCCATTCCTCGGATGTTAAACCTACCATTCCAGGGATCATCCGTGTGAATCTCCGTTGGACACGCTCCAGTGCCAGTATGCCCTTCCTGAGGTGTGGGGATCAAAACTGGACACAGTACTCCAAATGGAGCTTATCCAGAGCTTTTTAAAGTCTCCATAGCACATCGCTGCTTTTATATTCCAACCCTCTTGAGCTAAATGACAACATCGCATTCGCTTTCTTAATCATGGATTCAACCTGCAGGTTTAGCTTTAGAGAATCCTCGACTTGCACTCCCAGATCCTTTTGTACTTTGGCTTTATGAATTTTCTCACCGTTTAGAAAGTAGTCCATGCTTGTATTCATTTTTTCCAAAGTGCAAGACCTCACGTTTGCTCACATTGAATTCCATCAGCCATTTCCATGATCACTCTCCCAAACTGGCTAGATCCTTCTGCAGCCGCCCCACTTCCTCAGTACTACTTGCCTGTCCACCTAACTTCGTATCATCAGCAAACTTCGTTGGAATGCCCCCAGTCCCTTCATCCAGATCATTAATAGATAATGTGATCATGCAGATAACCGTGCCTGGGATCCAATCAACAGGCCCAGCAGTAACTTTAGTGCAATTGCCGAATGGGCAGACTGTTCGAGTCCAAGGAGTTATCCAAGCAGCTCAGTCCTCAGTCATGCAGTCCCCTCAAGTTCAGACTGTTCAGATTTCTACTATACTTGAAAATGAGGACTTCCAGGACTCTGTGGATAGCATGACTGACTCTCAGAAACGTAGAGAAATTCTATCGAGTCGGCTTTCATACAGGAAAATCCTGAATGAACTTTCTTCTGATCACCCCCAGTGTTCCAACAAATCGATGAGGAGAAATCAGAAGAAGAGACTGTCTCATTATTGCTACAACGACGATGCAGACACACATCTATCAAACTAGCAGTGGACAATACATTGCTATTACACGGAGGGAGCAATTCAGCTGGCCAACAATGTTACAGATGAATTGCAAGGACTACAGACACTAACAATGACTAACGCAGCTACAGCCAAGGTTGGAGCAGCCATTGTACAGAGCCCTGATGGACAACAAATCTTTGTGTCGGGCAGCCAAGTGCTTGTACAAGGTGCTGCTGGAGATGTCCAAACCTATCAGATCCGTATAACTCGTAACTCCACTGCTGGCCAGGGAATGGTTATGGCATCTTCACCAGTCCTGCAAAGCCAGCCCCAGAATGCTGAAGAAACCACTCGTAAACATGAAATCCGCCTCATGAAAAACAGGGAAGCAGTTCGAGAGTGACGTCGCAAGAAGAAAGAGTATGTGAAATGCTTGCAGAATTGGGTTGCTTTTCTGGAAAATCAAATTGAAAGAAAAGGTGTACAAAGAGGCCAAAAACAGCATGAAACTAGAACTGGGAAAACTTTAAAGGTCAACCAAAAGCCACAAAAGAGCTAGAAAGAAAAGTAATATAGAAAATGTGAAAAATAAACTAGCACGGACTATAAAGACAGAGAGCAAAAGTTTATATAAATATATATATATATATATATATATATATATAAAACGAGAAAAGAATGGCTAAAGTAAATGTTGGTCCTTTTTGGGGAAAATAAGAAGAAGCATTTAGTTATGGGATATCACAGTGGAGGATACGAATATCTTTCCAGTAACTAGCAAAGAGACAAAAGTAGGTGAGGATTTGGAAACTATCATTATTACAGAACAACTAGTTTTAGACTGTTTGGAGGTAATTGAGCTAACGATAGAAAAGTCTCCTGACCTTGATGGAATGCATCCCAGGGTACTAAAAGAGATGCCAGGAAAAATAGCAAATGCACTGGCAGTAATTTTCCAAATGTCACTGGACTCTGTGGCAGTCCCAGCAGATTGGAAAACACTAAAAGTGATGCCACTGTTTTAAAAAGGAGGTCGGCAAAAAGTGGGGAATTATATACCAGTTAGTTTATTCTCTGTAGTGGGAAAGATGCTTGGATCTATTATGAAGGAAGAAATAGCAGGGAATCTCAAAAGAAATTTTCCCATTGTACAGACACAGCATTGGTTCATGAAGGGCAGGTCATGCTTGACCAATCTTGTGGAATTCTATGAAGACATTTCAAGCAAGGTGGACAACGGGGACCCAGTGGATGAGGTGCAGCTGGATTTCCAAAAGACCATCAACAAGGTGCTGTGCAAGAGGCTGTTGCATAATATAAGGGTGCATGGTGTAATGGGTAGAAGATTGGTTGGCTAATAGGAAGCAAAGTGTGGGGATAAATAAGTATTATTCTGCCTGGCAATCATTGATAAACAGTGTGCCTCAGGGATCGGTGTTGGGACTGCAATTATTTACAATTGATACAGATGATTTGGAGTTGGAACCACAAGTAGGGTGTCAAAGTTTGCATGTGACACCAAGATGATTAGCGGAACAAAGTGAGCGGAGGACTGTGAAACTTTGCAGAGGAACATAGATACATTGAGTGAGTGGGTAATGGTCTGTCAAATGAAATAGAATGTTTGTAAATATCAAGTTTACACTCTTTGGTTGTAGTAACATTTTTTAAAAAATAATTGAATGTTAAAAAGTTGCATCATTTGCTTTGCAGAGGGACCTGAGCATTCTTCTGCATGAAGGTTGACCACCAGGTACAACAATCAGTTCAGAAAGCAAATGGAATTTTGTCCTTCATTGTTGAAGGGATTGTGTTTAAAAGCAGAGGTAATGTTCCAGCTGTGTTTGGGTGCTGGTGAGGCCACACCTGGAGTACTGCATGTAGTTTTTATCTCTTTAGTTGAGAAAGGATGTACTGGCACGAGAGGGGGTACAGAGGAGGTTAACTAGGTTGATTGCGGAGTTGAGGGGACTGGCTTAACAGAGACTGAGTAGATTGGGATTATATTTATTGGAATTCAGAAGAATGGAAACACATAAAATAATGAATGGAATGGATAAAATAGAATTAGAGAGGGTGTTTCCACTGGCAGGTGAAGCTAGGACAAGAGGGCATCACCATAAGACTGGAGGCAGCAAATTTAAGACTGAATTGAGAAGGAACTTCTTGACCTCTATGGAATTCATTACCCAGGGAAGTAGTTGATGCTAGTTCAGAAAACGTTTTTAAAACTAAGTTAGATTTTTAAAAATGTAATTAATTAATGGAAACGGTGAGAACGTGAATAAATGGTCATGTCCACGAAATGATCAACCATGATCTTATTGAATGGCAGAGCAGGTTCAAAGGGCAGGACGGCCTTCTACTGTTCCCAGTTCTTATGTTATACATCCCTCCCTCATTCGTGACTTGGAGGTGTTGGTGTTGGATTGGGGTGGACAAAAGTAAAATTCACAGAACACCAGTCTATTATTTGGAAGCACTAGTTTTGCTGCTTCTTCATCAGGTGGTTTTGAGATTGTGTTGTCATTTTTACTCTTGTACCTCATGAACAGCAACAAAAGCCACGAAGCAATCCGCATGCTCCAGCCAACAATGGGCCCCGGGTGATTTGTGTCAGAGGCGGACCAATGGAAAGGCAGGGACTGAGCTGGAGGACCTGGCGGGGCAGTTGGTCCTCCCATCAATCAGGGTGAATGAGGGCGGGACTAGACTATACCACGTGATCATCCTCGCGGTCTGTTCGGGATGTGTGGAGGAGAGCTGTTGGTAAAGATAGAAATAAACAGCAGGAAGCGGGAGGGAAATGGTGTTGGTATGGGTTGAGAGGGTTTACAGACATTTGGTCCACATCGGAAAATACAAATTTGAAACTTAGTCCCGTTTTTGCAGTAAACGGCAAAATGCCTCATCCAGCGATTGACTCATGGAAGAACCACCATCTTTATTTGGGCAACGATTCACTGGACACGTGCAGCCGCCAGCTTTGTCTGGGGCAAAGTTCAGCGGGACGCATGTGCAGCCCTCTCTGACAGCGAGTCATAGGGCAGGATTTACACAGAGCATATTGATTTTTTTTCTGGATTTGTTTTGTCATTCATTTAAATGATTTGGATGTGAATATAGGCGGTACAGTTAGAAAGTTTGCAGGTGACACCAAAATTGGAGGTATTGTGGACAGTGATAAAGGGTATCTCAGAGTACAATGGGATATTGATCGGATGGAACAATGGGCTGGGAAGTGGCAGATAGAGTTTAGTTTAGATAAATGTGAGTTGCAGTATTTTAGAAAAGCAAATCAGAGCAGGACTCACACTCCAAATTGTAAGGTCTTGGAGAGTCTTGCTGAACAAAGAGACCTTGGAATGCAGGTTCATAGTTCCTTGAAAGTAGAGTCGCAGGTCGATAGCACAGTGAAAAAGGCATTTCGTATGCTTCCCTTTATTGGTCAGAGCATTGAGTAAAGGAGCTGGACAGGACATTGGTTAGGTCACTTTTGGAATATTGTGTGCAGTTCTGGTCTCCCTCCGATAAGAAGGAGGCACTGAAACTTGAAAGGTTTGAGAATTGATTTTCAAGTATGTTGCAAGTGTTGGAGGATTTGAATTGCAGGGAGGGGCATAATTGGCTGGGGCCATTTTCCCTGCAGTGTCATAGGTTGAGGTGTGATGTTATAGAGGCTTATAAAAATCGTGAGTGACATGGATAGCGTAAATAGACAAGGGTTGGTGGAGCCCAGAACTAGAGGATATAGGTTTGGCGTGGGGGAATTCAAAAGGAGCCTAAAGGGCAACTAAATTTGTAACATTGCAAAGGCATTTGAATAGGAAGTGTTCAGAGGGAAGTTGGACAAGTGCTGGCAAATGGGAATACATTAGGTTAGAATATCTGGTTGGCATAGATGGGTTGGACCGAAGAGTCTGTTTCTGTGCGAGACATCGCTGACTGTGAGATCATAAAAGTGAACATTGCTCTGATTCATCTCTGGGCCCCTTGATGTCCACTTGTTTGTTATCTAGCTTTCTCAGTTTCTCGTGTGTATTTTTGCTCTGTGTAGTATTTTACTATTACGTTCACAGACCTCTTTGTAAATGAATTGTCCACTGCTGCCCGGCTCCTGACCATATGCTCCATTATCAGGTTATTTTTTCCACAATATCTTTGACAGTCAAGAATTCTTTTTTCCAATAAGTGAGTGGATTTTCCTTCCATTTCTGACAGTCAAATTCTGCACATTTTCATTCCCTATATATCATATTGCACTCCCTGAAACATGATGTGTATTTCTCCTTCCACGGATACCAGTGATCAAGGCCAAATCTCTGATACCTGTTGAGAAGGTGATGTTTGACTTCCTTGTACTGCTGTAGTTGGTATGGTGAAGGTGCTCCCACAACATGGTTGGGTAGGAGAGATTACAGATTATTCACTCAGAGATAGTGATGAGTAGAAGATATCTGTACAAATCAACACGTTTGTAATTTCACAAAAATATTGAGAACTTTTGACATAAGGCCACAGAAGGAGAATATTATGTCCGGTGACCAAAACATTTGTGAAATAAGCACTTTTTTTCAGGAACAACTTAAAGGAAGAAAGCAGATCTTAGAGGGTGGGAATTCCAGACCATGTTGCCTTGGAATCTACATAAACAGTCACACAGCTGAACTCAAAAATAAACACATCATTAGGAGTCTAAACTAAAATGAGTTATTGAGATGTGAAAGTGTGTCTGGTGCATGGAGGTAGGAATGATTACAGCCAGGAATTAAGTCAAGTGTGTGAAAGTAAATTGCTGTTGCTTTTCAATGGGAGCCTTTTGATGGATCAGCAAGTTCTGGTACAAGTGAACACTTGAGTGGTAGAGTTTTCAATATTCTGGAGATTATAGGGAGGGTGATTGTGGGATGCTGGCCAGGAGTGGATTGAGATAATGAAATCTAGAATTAACAAAATGAATGAATGAGTGTTTCAAAAAATGAGCTGAGACTGTGGTGAGGTCAGGTGATATCACTGAAGTCGAAATAGTGGTCTTGGAGTGGGACTGGGCTATCACCCTTGCCTCACCTTTGGAATTCAGCTGTTTGTGAGTTTGTGAATCATGTCTGTAACAAGACGAGGAACTGAGTGGCCCTGGCAGAACCCAAACTGGGTGTCACAGAAGGTTATTGCTGAGCAGCTGCGTGACAGCATTGTTGATGACGCCTTCCATCACTTCACTGCTGAGCCAGTGTTGACTGATGGAGGGAAATTGGCTGAGTTGGTTCTGTCCTGCGTTTTTGTGTTGAACATCCCTGGGAAATGTTCCACAATGTCAGTAGGTGCCAGTGCTGGAGCAGTAATTGTCTTGGAGGGCAGCAATTTCTGGAGCACAGCCATTAGTATTGTTGCCACAATGTTGGAATGGCCGACAGCCTTTACACTACTTCTCCATTTTTTGATCTGATTTGAAATATGTTTTCAACCAATTCGATTCACATCTGTGATGTCAGGGACCAATGTAGCAGGCTCATCCACTTGGCACTGCTGGCTCAAGATTGCTGCAAATGCTGTTGTCTTGTCTGTTGCATGGATGTGTAAGACTCCCCCATCAGTCAGGGTGGGGATATCTGTGATGCTTCCTGCAGTGAGTTGTTTAATTGTCCATCACCTTTCCTGACTAGGTGTGGCAGAACTGCAGAGCTCACATCTGAACAATTGGTTGTTGGATCACATAGTTCTATTTGTTATTGCTTGCACTGTTTGGCATGCAGGTTGGATAGCTTCACCAGGTTGGCACCACATTTTTAGGTATGCCTGGTATTGCTCCTGACATGCCCTGCGGAACTCTCCTTTGAACTAGGGTTGATCCCCTGGCTTGATGTTAATGGTTGAATGGGGAATTTCTAGGCCATGAGATTTCAGATTGGGCTGGAGTACAGTTCTGCTACTGCTGTTGGCCCACAGTGAGGCAGAAGTTGCAGGGTCAAGAGGGGTGATTGTCTTGTTGTATGTTCCAGTGCATTAGTAGATGTAATGTGGGCCATACAGTTTCATTCCTTTGTTGAGACTGTGCAGTAATTAATACAATGAGTGATTTGATGGGCCACTGTCAGGAATACAACTTTTTTTAAAAAAGGTTTTGTGATTTACACATGAAAGAAGTGAAACTATCATGGTATTTGAACAGATGAAAGACTCAACAGACAATCAAGGTATTTTTCAATGGATAATTTTAGTTACATCACACTACAAATTTTTGCTATAAATTCTGCCGTAGAATTGTGCCCTCCACAATCACATGATGAAGGAGCGGGGCTCCGAAAGCTAGTGTGCTTCCAATTAAATCTGTTATACTATAATCTGGTGTTATGTAATTCTTAACTTAGAATATGACAGCACTACAAACAGGACTGCATGTAAACAGGCTCAGTCCAGTTAATCAATACATTCGTAAGGATTTCCTCCAAGTTTGATGATGCAATATTAGTCAAAACCGTCAACTTCAACCTGCAATGTTGCTCTTAATAAAAACTTCAGGTTGACACAAAGCTCCCCACCCCACTGCAATGTGGTAACCAAGCCCGGTCCAGGAACTGGAACTGCGACTCAAAACTGTGATCTCAAAGGAAGTGAGCAAACACAATTCTGACAGATTGGTTCTCAGAGATGAGTATCAAGTTTGAGACATGGCAGGTGGTATGCCTTCTTGCATTTAGCTGAATTGCATTTCTTATTTACAGTCGTATTTTGCAAAGTATAAAGAACCGGTTTGTTTTCCATGGTTGGGGACTTTTATCGTGGTTGATCACAGTTGCTGCCTCTCGCTCCCCAAGTCGAATCATAGGATCTATAACAAAACAATAAACTGCAGATGCTGGAGATCTGAACCCCAGAAACAAAGTGCTGGAGAAACTCAGCAGTTCTGAGGGCATCGGTGAAGTGAAAAACACGTTACATTTCAAGTTCACTGACTCTTCGTCTGAACGGCCAAAAGGTCATGGGGCTTTGAACTGACAATGTTTTATTCCCCTCAGAGATGCTGCTGGACCTGCGGTTCTCCAGCACTGTGCTTTTAATATTGAACTTTATTTACAAAACAGATCGGAAAATATCAATCTGCAAAAGTGAAAGGTTCATTGTAAACATGAGCGTAGTGTCCACACTTGAGTTACACAAGCACACCTCAGTTTAAAAACAAGATTTAACTCAGTGACATTCCATCTCAAAATTAGCCACGTTACACCAATAATAAAGCTCACCCACCCAATGAGGCACTTCAGTACAACATCATGCAGTGTTGCACACAGCCACTTTAACCAAAGAATGATTTTAGATTAGATTACTTACAGTGTGGAAACAGGTCCTTCAGCCCAACAGTGGGCGGCACGGTGGCACAGTGGTTAGCACTGCTGCCTCACAGCGCCGGAGACCCGGGTTCAATTCCCGCCTCAGGCGACTGACTGTGTGGAGTTTGCACGTTCTCCCTGTGTCTGCGTGGGTTTCCTCTGGGTGCTCCGGTTTCCTCCAACAGTCCAAAGATGTGCAGGTCAGGTGAATTGGCCATGCTAAATTGCCCGTAGTGTTAGGTAAGGGGTAGATGTAGGTGTAGGGGTAGGGGTATGGGTGGGTTACGCTTCAGCGGGGCGGTGTGGACTTGTTGGGCCGAAGGGCCTGTTTCCACACTGTAAGTAATCTAATCTAAAAAAACAAGCCCACACCACCCCGCCGAAGCAAAACCCACCCATACCCCTAACCTAACACTAGGGGCAACTTAGCATGGCCAATTCACCTGGCCTGCACATTGGGAGGAAACCGGAGCAAACCCACGCACACACGGGGAGAATGTGCAAACTCCACACAGAGAGTGTGTGGAGGCGGGAACTGAACCCGGGTCTCTGGCGCTGTGAGGCAGAAGTGCTAACTACTGTGCCACCGTGCTGCCTACAAAGTTGCCACAAAATTGAAGGCTAACAGCATGTCTCTTTAAAGGGACTGAAGTAAAACTCTCAATTTTTTGGAAGGATTTTTATTAAACCTGATTGAACATTTAAATCTCAGAAAGTGTGACAACAAAGTGTGTGGGAAACATCCCACATCTTGCTAAACCTTCACTTCGGTCTGATACATAGAGCCAAAGGTCAAGCAAATATCACAGTTTCCATTCACGTCCACAAAGGGCTGACAGCACATTTCTTCAGGATTTAAAGTATTTTATAAATTGTTTGTAAAATCATTTGTCACGTTAAAGAACTGGACAATAAATGTCATTGTTTGCAATAAGAGTGAAGCCTGTGACAGCAGATTTAGCTTTTGAGGGCAGTGCATGTGCTTTCTAAATTCTGGGAGCACTTTGGGAGACTGCTCCCAGATGGTGATAGTGAGCATATCTGGAATGAACTGTTTAGATTTGGGAATCCATGGGAGGCAATCTGTGGTTTCACTAATACTTGGCTTGCATTGTTGATGTACAGTAAGCAATTCATAAAGTTACTTATGTATTGTTGTTGACTACCTGAATGGTATTCAAATCTGCCAGGTTGCCTTCAATAGTGTGAATGCATCTATTGTAAATATTTGGAATATTCCAGAACTGCCCAGTGCTTGGCAAATTCAGGAGGGACAAAAAATCACATTTGAGTGATTTGAAATTAAGAATCCAAGAGGACGTAACCACTGAAGTATTCAATTCGAATAGTTAAATGGAGTGCTCACATTTAAAATACCTCTTATCCATAGGAATGGATGGACTGACAGCATTGGGACCAAATTCCTAGCTGGGGAGTGTGAAATGTGCTTTGATAATGTCACCTGCGTTTACCAACAATAATTTGACAAGCACAGAAATTTAAAAAAAAACAATACGAGCTTCATTGCTGCTCAAGTCGTGTCCCAAGCTCTGTGAAAAAATAACAATGTTCAGGTTTATTGCATACACTCTGAAACACGTGTTTGTTCGACAGATCCTGCAAGTTTCCCCAATGAGCATAGTCCATCCAAATGATGTTGCTAAATTTGGCCAACTCATTTCTTTCCGAGCCTCTATAACCTGAAGACTGACCAGAAGCAATTACTCCACATATGTGGGAACATTACCGATGAGGATTTTTTCCTTCAGAATTGACTTTCATATATTCAGTGCTCAGAAAAGATAAAAAGCTTGTTACCTTTTATAGAGCAATGATTCAGTGTGAGTAAAACGCTAACCTTTTCTTGCTTAATAATCAAACTGCCTAAATTTTAAATATGAAAACTTCTTAATAGTTCACTAGATCCTAACGAAATATTTGGTACGAAATAAATCACATGATACATAGTTATTCAAAGAACAAAACTAGTTTGTTCATTGAAGAACCCAGAGGAAAAGATCATAAAGTAATGTGAGTTTGACATATCTCAATCTTCATTGCAAGTGCATTTTCTGCATAAATTCTACTTTTCCTCCTCGAAGTATTCAACTTCTTGAATAATTGAGAGAATGAAGTCACAATTGTACAACACACAATCAGACCCTTCAGTCCAACTTGCTGACCAGATAACCTAAATTAATCTAGTCCCATTTGCCAGCATTTGTTCCATATCCATCTTAAACCCTTTCTACTGATTATCAGTTTGTTTTACTTTATCAGCCCTTGAAATACTGACATTTTCTTTTCTCCCAACATTGGTTAAAGAAATCAAAAGTTCATTCATCCATGTTAATTTTGTAATCTTTCACAAAGAAACAAGTGACAACAACATATAGCTGAATGCAAAGCAAAATACTGCAGCTGCGTGATATCTGGGAACACTCTAAAGGTGAGGCACTGATACAAGTTTGTCAGCACAGTTTCAATTACTGACAATAACTTAGTAATGTCTTAGCCTTCACATAGTTAAGGTTAATGGGAGATATCTGAATTTCATGAATTGGTTCCTATTGCACGTTGATCAACAAAAAATATTCTTGATTTCATCCACTCAGAAGAGAAAGTGACGACCAAAGAAGCTGGACGTCAGAGTCGAAAAGAGTCATGCTGGAAAAGCACAGCAAGTCAAGCAGCATCCGAGAAGCAGAAGAGTTGATGTTTCGGGCATAAGCCCTTCATCAGGAATCACAGGCTTCAGAAAAATAACTGGCATAGACTTATGCCAATACATATGCAGAAGGGTCAGACCATGTTACTATCAGATTAGAGACTTATTTCAGATTTGGTACGTTTCAGTGCAACATTTCAGTATGATATTTACAAATGTACCTAAAAGAGAAGTTGTCGAAAATTACAAGCTCTAGAATGATTATAGAATTAAATCTGGAAATAAAGCTGGTGAACAAGAAGGGCAAAGTGAAGTGCCATCGGTATCGCCTTGGGCAGTGTCAAGTAAGAATTTGACAACAGAGTTGCCACTTTGGTGTAACCTGCAGTCTGGTCAAATTGCAGCAAACTATTGAATGCAAAATCCTCCTTGCACAATAATGAAGCAGCATTGTGGGATGTCATTTATAAAATATATTATTTTCAAAGTTACTCACAAATAATTTATGGGCGGCACGGTGGCACAGTGGTTAGCACTGCTGCCTCACAGTGGCAGAGACCCGGGTTCAATTCCTGCCTCAGGCGATTAACTGTGTGGAGTTTGCACGTCCTCCCCGTGTCTGCGTGGGTTTCCTCCGGGTGCTCCGGTTTCCTCCCACAGTCCAAAGATGTGCAGATCAGGTGAATTGGCTATGCTAAATTGCCCGTAGTGTTAGGTAAGTGGTAAATGTAGGGGTATGGGTGGGCCGCGCTTCGGCGGGGCGGGGTGGACTTGTTGGGCCGAATGGCCTGTTTCCACACTGTAAGTAATCAAATCTAATCGAAGAGTGATCACTTGGTGCTGTCTGCATAACACAATACGAAGAGGAATTAACAAAAAAAAACATTATAACCCAAATTCAGCGTCACTAATTCATTGATATTGCATGGGTTCAGCATTTATAAGTAATCAATTTTTTAAAATAAATGCAGATACATTTGCTAACTATATTGGAGTACAGTCAAGTTTCTTACTGAATAGTGACAGGATTGGACAGAGTCCACATGGATTTAAGAGAGGGAATTCATACTTAACAAATCTACTGAAATAATCTATAGAATCGAATATTAAATTAAGAAATTGCAGGACATTTAGAAAACCTTACATTTAAACATTGTAGACCGGGTTTTGTGAAAGCGAAACTATATTTGACAAATTTACTACAGTTCATTGAGAAGATAACAAGCAGGGCTGATAAAGGGCAATCCAATGATGTTCTCTATTTGGATGTTAAAAATGTAAATGATAAGGTGCTACATAAAAGTTAATTTCACAATTTAGGAGCTCATGGTATCGGTGTAATGTATTAGTATGAATTGAGGATTGGCGAACCACACTGGCTTTTGCTGAGTCCTCACTTGGAGTACTGTATACAATGTTAGCTCCCATATTTAATAAAGGATAAACCAACATCGGAGACCATTCAAAAAAGATTCACATAGCTACTTCGACGAAGAAAGGGTTGACCTACCAAGAATAGATAAGCAGGGGTGATCTTATGGAAACAAGATTCTGAGGAGTTTGACAGGGTGGATGTTGACTAGATCTTCTGTCACCAGTGAAGTCTCAAACCTGGTGACATTACATAAGGGAACATTGATTTTAGAAAAAGTAAGGACTTTTTCTCTCAGTGAATGGCTAGAATTTTCTCGCCCAAAATTTTGTGAAAGTTAAATGTGGGAGCGGAATGGTTGGGTTACTCTTCGGAGGATTGTTCTGGCTTGTTGGGCTGAAGGGCCTGTTTCCACACAGTAGGGAATCTGTGATTCTATCTGAAATTATTTTAAAAGAGGGCAGATAGATTTTTGAAATATTGAGCAGTTGAGGGCTGTGCGGATCAAGCATATAAGAGGTGTTGAGGCCTGGGTTGACCCAGCCATGATCTGATAGAATTGGGGAACAAGCTGAAAGGGATAAATTGCCTACGCCTGCTCCGATTCCTTGAGGCTCCATTTCATGTTTTTTGTTTCCAAAGAAGAGTGCGATACAATGTGTAAAAGATCTCAGATGTTGTGAAAATGGGGTGTTTATGTACTGATTCAGATGGCATTGATCCATCAATCACAGCTATACAGTCATGAGTAGGAAGGCAATTCCCTTCATGAATAAAGGAAATCTACTGCAGAGCTCACACAAAGGGAATTCTTACCCTCAGTAAACTCACCCACACTTTACCCAACATATCCGCAAAAGTAGGACACAGTGCGCGTGCTCTATCCAACAAAGGGAATTCAGGTGATTGATGTCTGCACCGGACCAATCCAAGGACGGTTGGCGGAGCTGGAGGACGGAGGTGGGGGTTGGGAATGAAGGGCGGAGCTAAACTAAACCATGTGATCACCGTCGGGTGCAGCGCAGAGTCGCTGTAATGAATGCTCGGGAAGTTATGGAGAGAAATGATACGGAAAGGAAAGAAATAAACAGGGAAACGGGAGAAAAACTGTGTTGCTATGAGCATGTTGCTTTAGCAACTGTAGAATCAGCCACACAGTTGAAGTAACGAATTAACAAATCGTTGGGAGTCTCAAAGAAAATGGGTTGTCGATGTCTCAAAGGAGGTGTGGTGCAGGGAGCTAGGGATGATCACAGCTAGGAATCAAATCAAGAATGAGAATTTTAAATTGTTGCTTATGAATATGAGCCTTTTGATGGATGAACATGTTTGGGGAGAAGTGGGAGCACGTGGGCGATAGAGCTTTTATGTTTTCTTGAGATTACAGGGAGGTTGAATTTGGGAGGCTGGCCAGGAGTATGTTTGAATAATTAAGTCTGGAGATAACACACGATGGATGAGAGTTTCAGTATATGAGCTGAGATGAGGGTGGAATCAGCTAGAAAAAGTGGTGTTGGAGTGGGACTGGGCTGTCACTCTATCCTCAACTCTGGGATTCAGCTGGTTGTCAGGTTGTGAATCAGGGCGGTAACACAATAGGGAGCTGAGTGGCCCTGGTGGAGCATAAAATGAGTGTCGCTCAGCTGGCTGTTGCTGAGCAACTGCTGCTTGATAGCCCTGTTGATGAATACTTCCATCACTTTACTGCTGATCGAGTTTGGACTGACAGAGGGAAATTTCCTGGGTTGGATTTGCCCTATGCTTTTGTGTTGAACATCCCTGGGTAATGTTCCACATTGTCAGTTGCTGCCAGTGCTGGAGCGGTACGTGGTTTGGCGGGTGGCAAGTTCTGGAGTACAAGCTATCAGTATTATTGCCAAATGGTAGCAGAACCAATAGCCTTTACACTACTTAACCATTTCTCCACATTGTTCTAACTAAATTAAACTGGCTTAAAGCTCACATCTGTGACGTTAGGAACCACTGGAGAAGGCTGAGATGAATCATCCCACTTTGCATCTGGCTGAAAATTGCTGCAAACGCTGTCATCTTATCTTTTGCATGGATGTATGAAACTCCTCCATCAGTAAGGGTGGGGATATCTGGAGTGCTTCCTGCAACGAGTTGTTTAATTGTCCATGACCATTCACAACTGGATGTGGCAGAACTGCAGAGCTCTGATCTGATCCATTGATTGTGGGATCACTTAGCTCTGTTGCTTGCTGCTGATGCTGTTTGATGTGCAGATAGTCCTGCTTGGTAGCTTCACCAGGTTGGCACTTCATTTTTTGGTATGCCTGGTGCTGCTCATGGCATGTTTTCCTTTCCTGTCCATTGTGATGGATGAGTGCAGGATATACAAACCCATGAGATTACAGATTGTGCTAGAGTACAGTTCTGCTGCTGCTGTTATCCCACAGTGCCTCAGGGAGATCCAGTTTGAGTTCCTACATCTGTCCCATTTAGCACGGTGGTAGTACCACACAGCACAATGGAGGTTTTTATCAACTTTAAGGTGAGGCTTTGTCTCCAAAAAGACTATGGGATAGTCGCACTTACCGATACTGTCATGGACAGATGCATTTGCAGCTTGTAGATTCATATTGATAAGATCTAGCATGTTTTTCCCTCTTGCTGGTTCCGTTACCGCCTGTTACAAACCCATTTGAGCAGTTATGTCCTTGAGGATCCGACCAGCTCAGTCAGTAATCCTGCTGCTGAGCTACTCTTGGTAGAGGACATTGAAATCCTGTACCCAGAGTAGGCTTGTCACCATTTTATTGCCTCAGTGCTTCCTCCAAGTGTTATTCAACATGGAGGAACACTGATTCATCAGCTGTGGGAGCACGGTACGTGGTAATCAGCAGGAGCCATGAGACTTCGTGGTGTCCAAAGTCAATGCTGTGTACTCCCAGGGCAAATGGTTCCTGTGTGTATACTACTGTGCCATCACCTCTGCCTGGTCTGTCCTGCTGGTAAGACAGGACATATCCAGAGATTTCTGGAGAAAGTGAAGACTGCCGATGCTGAAGATCAGAGTCGAGAGTGTGGTGCTGGAAAAGCACAGCAGGTCCGGCTGATGAAGGGCTTAGACTCGAAACGTCGATTCTCCTGCTCTTCAGATGCTGCCTGACCTGTTGTGCTTTTCCTTCATCACACTCTCTATCTAGGGATGGTGATGGTGGTGTCTGGCCATTATCTGTAAGGGGTTACTCTGTGAGTATGACTATGTCAGGCTGTTCCTTGACTAGTCTGTGAGACAGCTCGCCACGTTTTGGCAGAAAAAAAAACAGATGTTAGTGATCAGGATATTGCAGAGTCGAGAGGGCTGATTCTGTAGTTGTATTTCCTAATGCCTTGTTAGATGCCAAGTGGTCCATCCAGTTTCATTCCTTTGTTGAGACTTTGCAGTGATTAATACAGTGAGTAGCTTGTTGGGCGACTGTCAGGTTGGCAGGATTTTTTTCGCTTTGACAATGGTTCCACGGAGATCAGGAGATTCCTAATTCGTTATTTTTTCTTGAATTCAGATGCTACCATCTGCTGAGCTGCGATTCGAACAAGGACTTCAGTTGTACATTTTAATATTCTGGATAAAAGTTAAATACATTAAGTTTGTTCACTCATTTTAAATATCACTAACCTGGTTTTGTTTCTTTGTAAAACACTGTCCATCATCCAGTGACCATCATCCTTCTCTCCAACAACAAGAGCAAGGAGCACATTGAGTTTCTCTGTCACTAAGACTGAGACATACGATCAGCTGCCTCTGCTGCTTCCCTCCCTCCCACTAGCCCACCGAGACAAACTGCCTCACATGGTGTTCCTGATTTTTGTCCCAAACTTACATCTTTCTCCTGTCTCTTGTCAAGCCTTGTCAGAACTCACCTTGATCTTTTACTAGTCTCGCTAAACTACAGACATTCCAACTCTGTTTTCTCCTCATCACTCCCCCTCGCCAATTCACAGGTATTGTTCCTTGTTCTATCTGTTTGTCTTTTCTCGTTATGTCCTTCTCATCCATTCTGCAAAAAAACCCCTAAGATTTGACCTCACCATCATTTGTAAATCCTGCTCCATCTCCACTCTCCCGTTCCTTTCTGAATTCCTTGTATTTGGTGTCCCTTAGGGATCTATCCTTGGTCCCTCCTGTTTCTCACGTACGCACTGCCACGAGGTGACATCGTCCAAAAGGACAGTGTGAGGTTTCACGTGTACACTGACGATGTCCAGCTCTCCCTCCCCACCATCCCTCTCCATTGCTCCACTGTTATTCAGTTACCAAACTGCTTATCACATTCCCACGACTCGATTAACGGCAATTTCCTCCAATGAAACATTATTACGGTTAAACCCATTACCTTCAGTTGCTATTACAAATTCCTTTCCATTACTGCTGAGCACCTCCCTCTCACTGGGTGCAGTCTGAGACAGAACGAAACTCTTCACAACATTGCTGTCATATCTGTAACCCCAAGGTGACCTTCTGATCAGACGTGCACGCAAGCACAAATACCAGGAATTCCAATCTCAAAGGTTGCTTGACTCCACCTCACCCCAGCTCCATTGCTACTGAAATCCCATACCTGTGTCGGTGTTACCTTAAACTTGATGAATCTGAAATGAACCCTTGATTTTGTGACTGACCCAGAATCTGCTAGCTTTCAGTGTTTCCTGCACAATTACCCACCGATTCCTTTGTGGTGCAGATTTCTACAGATTCCACCATGTAAATAGCACTCTGTTCTCTTATTATCCCCTCCAAAATGACCGACTTCACATTTTCCCAAATTATACTCCATCTGACAACTTGTTGCCCCCTTCTCCTGTGCATCTCTCTCTCTTCACAATCCTATTAGAACTTTACAGTTATGCCTTTTCCAGGAGTCCCCCGTTTAAACCCCCACCCCCCCCCCCAATTCTTCTAAACATTTATTGGGAGCACTGGGCAGTGTGAAGCATGCAGAGTTGCTCTGTTTTTAGAGATACTCTATGGGAGGAGCTTGCTGCCCATTGGTCAGAGTGGAGGCAACTTGAGCATCGAGTTGCATGAGCCTGAGTTGCATGAGCCTTTCACACCCTATGTCTTATTGATGAGGCACAGCGACAGCACGGAAGTAAAAAAAAAGCAAATCCTGCTCTCCATATCTCAGTGACACTTGGAATATTCTGTCACATGTGTCAAAGAACTGCCCTGTTCAGTCACATGAAATTCCAAGGTGGAAACTCCTAGAAACCCACATAGATTTCCACCTGAACTGACTGCTGACCTCCACAAGGGTTAATGTCCAGTCATCCTGGGCCAAGAGGAGGGAATGGTGCGAGTTTCTAAACTGAACTGACAGTGATGGATTTTATAAACTTGCATTACAGGATACTACAGGTGGACATTCAGATGGTAATCTCAGTCATTGTAACACTAAACTCTGATTGAATTAATCAATTCATTAGGACCTGGATATTCACATTGTGTGTGTGAGTATTGTATTCCATCTGAATCTCATTTGCTGCATAATAGTTCTCCTTTGAATCTTCCCAAACCTTTAATGTGTGTCCTGTAATCCTTGTATAATGAGCTGATGAGTATAAGGTTTATTATTCTACCGTGTAACTTTTCTAAACCCCTCTGTCACAGCTCCTCTCAATTGCCTTTGCTACAAGTAGAACACCTCCGTTTCCCCAAACCCCTGATTCCCCAATGTCTGTTTGCTCTCTATAAGGCACACATCAGGATTGTATTGGAACATTCTCCACTTGCCTGCATCAGTGCAGCCCCCAACACTATTAAAGAAAGTGAACATCCTCCAGGACAAAGCACTGTGTCTGAGTGGTGTCCCATCCACTACCTTCATCATTCCCTCTCCCCATCCCAGAGACACAGTGGCATCACTGTGTAAAAGGTAAAGGCAGCATTGTCCTACCAGACCAGAGGGCTGCGCTCTCATTAGGGAGGAAACTGGAGGACCTGGAAGAAACCCATGCAGACACTGAGAGAATGTGCAAGTCCCACAGAGACAGTTGTCCAAAGCTGGAATCGAACCTGGGGTCCTGGCAGCAGTGCTAATCACTGAACCACTGTGCCACCCTAAAATTGTAATCTGATTCACAACTACTACTTCCTCTGATAGTTCATTCCACACATAAACCATTGTCTGAACAAAAAAAAACCCGAACGCCTTTTTAAAGCCGTTCTGCTGTCACTTTAAAAGGTATGTACACAGTCTTGAATCGCGTCCCTTCCTGGAAAGGACACCTGCTGTTCACATTACTGATACCAACCCTCCATTATTTGAGAAACGTCTAATAAGGTCACTCCTCATCATCCTGTGCGCCAGCGAAAGAAGTCGCAGCCTATCCAGCCTCTGTTTATAATTCAAACTATCCATTCCCATCAACATCCTGGTAAATCTCTTCTGAATCCGCTCCAACTACATAATGTCCTCCCGATATCAGCATGACCAGAACTGGACACAGAATTCCAGAAAAGGCCTCCCCAACATCCAAAATAATGTCCCAACTCTTGTACTCAAAGGTCTGAGCAATGAGGGCAAGTGTGCTAAGCACCTTCTTAACCACCCTGTCTACATGTGACACAGACTTGAAAGACCCAAACCCCTCTGCCTCTTTGTTCCATATCACTACTCGAGGCCCTGTCTTTAATTAGTGTAAGTCTGCCCTCGTTTGTTTAATCAAGATGTAATATTTTGCATTTATTCCAATCCAAAAATCCAAAAAAATCCCTGAGCATTAAAGACAGGAGGAGTATACTTAAGAGCGAAATCAGGAGGGCAAAAAGGGGACAGGAGATAGCTTTGGCAAATAGGGTTATGAATAATCCCAAGGGTATTTACAAATGCATTAAGAACAAAAGGGTAACTCGAACGAGAATAGGGCTCCTCAAAGATCAGTAAGGTAGCCTACGCGTGGAGCCACAGGAGATGGGAGAGATACTAACTGAATATTTTGCATCAGTGTTCACTGTGGAGAAAGACGTGGGCAATATAGAATGTGGGGAAATAGATGTCGACATGTTGAATATGTCCATCTTACAGAGAGGATGTGCTGGGTGTCTTTTAACCCGTAAAGCTTGGTTAGTTCCCAGTCCTTGATCAGGTGAACCCGAGAACTCTGGGAAGCTGGGAATGTGATTGCTGGGCCTCTTGCTGAGATATTTTTATCATCAATTATCACAGATGAGATGCCGAAAGACTAGAGGTTGGTTAATGTGGTGCCGCTATTTAAGAAAGGTGGTAAGGACGAGCCAGGGAACTATCGACCGGTGAACCTGACATTGATGCTGGGCAAGTTGTTGGAGGGAATCCTGAGGAACAAGATGCACGTGTATTCTGAAAAGCAAGGACTGATTAGTGATAGTCCGCATGACTATGTGTGTGGGAAATGATGTCTCACAAAATTGATTGAATTATTTGAAGATGTATCAAAGAGGATTGATGAGGGCAGAGAGGTGGAAATGATCTATGGAATTCAGTAAGGCGCTCGACAAGGTTCCCCATGGAAGACTGGTTAGCAAGGTCAGATCTCATAGAATACAGGGAGAACTAGCCGTTTGGATACAGAACTGGCTCAAATGTAGAAGGCACGGTGGTGGTGGAGGGTTGTTTTTCAGATTGGAGGCATGTGACCAGTGGAATGCCGCAAGGATCAGTGCTGGGTCCACCACTTTCGTTTATATGTATGATTTAGATTTAGACAATAGACAATAGGTGCAGGAGTAGGCCATTCAGCCCTTCGAGCCGGCACCTCCATTCAATATGATCATGGCAGATCATTCCTAATCAGTATCCTTTTCCTGCCTTATCTCCATAACCCTTGATTCCACAATCTTTGAGAGCTCTATCCAAATTTTTCTTAAATGAGCATAGGAGGTATACTTAGTAAGATTGCAAATGACACCAAATTTGGAGGTATAGTTGACAGTGAAGAGGGTTACCTCAGATTACAACAGGATGTTGTTCAGATGGGTGAGAAGTGGCAGATGGTGTTTAATTCAGATAAATGTGACGTGCTGCATTTTGGAAAAGCAAATCTTAACAGGACTGATATACTTAGTGGCAAATTCCTAGATAGTGTAGATGAACAAAGATATCTTGCAGTGCAGGTTCATATTTCCTTGAAAGTAGAGTTGCAGTTAGATCGGATTTTGAAGGAAGTGTTTGGAATACATTCCTTTATTGATCAGAGCATTGAGTATAGAAGTTGGAAGGTCAGGTACAGGACATTGGTTTTGAAATATTGTGTGCAATTCTGTTCTCCATCAATCGGAAGGATGTTGTGAAACTTGAAAGGGTCATCAAAGATTTACAAGCATATTGCCAGGGTTTGAGCTGCAGAAAGAGAGAAAAAAAGGCAGGGACCTTCTTTCCCTGGAGCATCAGCGACTGAGGAGTGACCTCCGTAGAGTTTTATAAAATCATTAGTAGCTTAGAAAGGGTAAACAGACAAGGTCTTTTCCCTGAGTAGGAGAGTCCAGAAATAGAGAGCATAGGTTGAGGGTGAGAGGGGAAAGATATAAAAGAGAGCTAAGGAACAAGTTTTTGATGCAGAGAGTGATGCGTGTATGGAATAAGCTGCCAGATGTGGTGGAGGCTGACAATTATAGCAGTTTAAAGGCATTTGGATACTTAACATGAATAGGAAAGATTTAGAGGGATATGGCCCAGGTGCTGGCAAGAGGGATAAGATTAGGTTCGAATATCTGGTCGGCATGGACAAATTTGACCGAAGGTTCTGTTTAGTGCTGTTCATCTGTGACTCACAGCTCAGTGGGTTTCGGTCTCTTCAAAGATAAATCTTAGTCTGTTTTATTTTAGTAAAGCTACAACATTCAGTAGGGCGACGGCTTATATCTTTAAGTACACATCTTATGATACTTTGATTAAGTGTTTTAATATAAAATATTGGTACTAATTTATTCTAGAGCAGTGTTTTGTAAAGCTGTAAGACAATGTGCCTTTTTCTGGGTTATGACTGTTAAGGTGCAGAGATGGCCATTCATAAAGTGATGTGCTCCTCCTGTTGGATTTAGGAGATTAAGGACAGTTTCAATGATCCTGATTGTCTGCAGGAAAGGAGGATGCAAATCCTGTAGGATTTCATGGACCAGATGGAGCGATGGTTAAAGGTAATGAAGAATTTACAGGAGCCGGGGGGTGTGATAGGTGGCAGTTTCAGAAAGGTAGGAAAACTTTCGATCCAGTCAGGTAGATGGGTTTCCTCTCGGAAAGGGAGGAGTGGAGGGCAGGAGTCTCCTGTGGTTATTTCCATCTCAAACAAGTATACTGTTTTGGAAAGTGTCGGGGGTCACACTGTCCGGGGAATATCGCACTGACAGCCAAATTCCTAGTGTAATGTGAGGTATATCAGGTTCCACTCGATCAACGGTGATAGGGGGCTCTCTGGTCTGCAGCACAGACTGCAGTTTCTGTAGCTAACAGTGAGACATCGGAATGGGGTGGTACCTCCCTACTGCCTGGGTGAAGGATGGCTCCGAGTGTGCAGAAAATTCTGAAAGGGGAGAATGATCAGTGGGAGGTTGCTGTACACTGGTGCCAATGATACAACAGAAAACGATGAAGTCCTGATGAGAGAATATAGCAATTAGCCTGAAGGATAAGAAGCAGGTCCTTGTGGGTAGTAATATCTGGATTACTCCCGGTGCCACATGCTATTGAAAGTAGCAATAGCAGTAGAGCAGATGAATGCGTGGCTAAGGATCTGATACAGGGGAGAAGGATTCACATTTTTGGATCATTGGAATTTCTGCTGGGGTAGAATTGATGTGCATAAGAAGGATTAGACACCTGAATTGGAAGGTGTCTAATATCCAATCAGGGAGATTTGCTACTCGGGAGGCATAAAACCAGTGAGGGCGTGGGGGTAACCCTAAAGAGATAGTGCTAAAGGACGTAAGTCTGGGGCTGGTACAGTTGAGAAGTTAGACAGGCAAGGGCAAGGCACAGAATGAGGTAGGACCTTCGAGGTACAATAGACAATAGGTGCAGGAATAGGCCATTCTACCCTTTGAGCCAGCACCACCATTCATTATGATCATGGCTGATCATCCACAATCAGTATCCTGTTCCTGTCTTATCGCCATAACACTTGATTCCATTATCTTTAACAGCTCCATCCATCTCTTTCTTGAAAGTATCCAGAGACTTGGCCTCCACTGCCTTCTGGGGCAGTGCATTCCATGTGTCCACTACTCTCTGGGTGAAGACGTTTCTCCTCAACTCTGTTCTAAATGGCCTCTCCCTTATTTTTAAACTGTGTCCTCTGGTTCTGGAATCACCCATCCGTGGAAACATGCTTCCTGCCTCCAGAGTGTCCAACCCTTTAATAATCTTGTAGGTCTCTATCAGATCCTCTCTCATTCTTCTAAACTCAAGTGTATAAAAGCTCAGTCGCTCCAATCTTTCAACATATGATTATTCCGCCATTCCAGGAATTGACCTCATGAACCTACCCAACACTCCCTCAATAGCCACAATGCTCTTCCTCAAATGTGGAGACCAAAACTGCACACAATACTCCAGGTGTGGTCTTACCAGGGCCCTGTACAGCTGCAGAAGGACCTCTTTGCTCCTATACTCAGTTCCTCTTGTTATGAGTAAATCTGCGGGACCTGATCAGGTGTATCCCAAATCTTTGTGGGAAGTTAGGGAAGTGATTGCCGGGCCCCTCGCTGAGATATTTCTATCACCGATAGCCACAGGTCAGGTGCTGCAAGACAGGCGCCATTATTTGAGAAAGGTGATGAAGAAAGGCCAGGGAACAATACACTGGTGAGTCTGAGGTTAATGGCAGACAAGGTGTTGGAAGGAATTCTGAAGGACAGGTTTATATGTAATTGGAAAGGCAAGAAGCGATTAGGGATACTCAGCATGGCTTTGTACATAAACCACTAACTTGGACTTCAGAAAGACATTCAAAAAGGTTCCACATAACAGGCTGGTGAGCAAGTTAGGCACCATGGGATAAAGAGAGAACCAGCTATTTGGATACAAATTGTCTGGAAGGATGGAGTCGGAGGGTAGTGCTTTTCGGACTGGAGGCCTGTTATGAGCAATATGGTGTAAGGATTGGTGCTGGATCCACTGCTTTTCATCATTCATATCAATGATTTCTATGTAAATATATGAGGTATAGTTAGTAGGTTTACAATAGACAACAACATTGTAGGTGCACTGGACAGCGTTAAAGGTTACCTCAGAGTACAATGGGACTTCAATCAAATGGGATGAGGATTGTCAGATCGAGTTTATTTCAGATAAATGTGAGGGACTCTATTTTGGAAAAGCAAACGAGGGCAGGAATTATACACTTAATGGGAAGGTCCTGGGAAATGTTGCTGAACAAAGAGACCTTGGAGTGCAGGTACATAATTCCTTGAAAGTGGAATCATCGGCAGGGTAGTGAAAAAGGTGTTTGGTGTACTTGCCTTTACTGGTCAGTGCATTGAGTAGCGGAGTTGGGACGTCATTTTGCGGCTGCACAGCACATTGATTCAGCTACTTCTGGAATTTTGCTTTCAATCCTGGTCTCCCTGCTTTCAGAATGATATTGTGAAACTTGGAAGGTTCGGAAAAGATCCGCAAATATGTTGCCGGGTTGAGGGTTTGAGCTATATAGGTGGAGGGTGAATAGGCTGGGGCTTTTTTCCATGGACCATCGGATGCAATTGTGAGGGGCATGGATAGGGTGAAATCCCAGGGTTTTTTTTTCCCCCAGGATATGAGAATCCAAAGCTTGGGGGCACAGGCTTCAGGTGTGAGGGAAAAGATTCAAAAGGGATCTAAGGGGCAATGCTTTCCAGCTGAACATGGTATGTGTATGGAATGAGCTACCAGAGGAAGTGTGGTGGCTAGTACAATTACCCAATTATGCCTTTGAGATGGTGTATGTGATCAGCAAATGTTTCGAAGGATATAGGCCAAGAGCTGATATATGGGATGAAATTAATTTAGAATATCTGGTCAGCATGGACAAGTTGGATCGAAGGGTCTGTTTCTCTGCTGTACATCTTTATGGCACTACTAAAATTAAGATGGGTTTCTCTTTTATGGACAGTTAGCAGAAGGTCAGATAATTCTCCTTCGAGCTGAGAAGGTTAGGCAGTGATTTAGAACATGAGCAGATTTGTATTCAGGATATTTAATTTACAGACAGACAGAGGGAGAAATTTTTAACGTCACAATTTTTAGTAACTACCTTCAGGTAACTGGCAAATAGTGCAGGTTAAAAATGTGAAGATTATTTTACTCACTAAGTTCTGAGCATCTGGAACAGTTTGACCGATAGCTGGATGCAGATTCAGTAGTTATTTTCAAAAAAAAAATTGGAATTTAACTTTTTAAGGAAGGATTTGGAGGGCTACAGACAAATGGGAAGTCAGTTGGGATAGACTGGCACTATCTCCAGTCGAACTGGTCCATGCCGACCAGATATCCCAACCTAATCTAGTCCCATTTGCCAACACTTGGCGCATATCCCTCTACACCCTTCCTATTCACATACCCATCCAGATGCCAAATGGTGTAATTGCACCAGCGTCCACCACTTCCCTGAACAGAAAATTCCATACACGCACCAATCTCAGTGTGAAAAAAGTTTCCTCTTGGGTCCCTTTTTAAATCTTTCCCCTCTCACCTTCAACCTACACCCTCTAGTTCTAGGCTCCCCCACCCCAGGGAAAAGACCTTGTCTATTTTTCCCATCCATACTCCTCGTGATTTTATAAAGCTCTATGAGGTCACCCCTCAGCATCCGATTCTCTTGGGAGGAGCCCACTCATGTCACAATGGAGCCCGGGTAATTGACAGCAGCTTCAGACCAATAGGAGAATTGGCGTGTTCCTCCAGCCAATGGGAGTGAATTGGGGTGGTTCCAGCAGGCCAACATGTGGCCATGAGCTGTGCAGGCGCAGTGTTACGGTGAGGGGGGGACCTAGTGAGTGTGAAGGGAGTGGGACAGACTACAAAGTCTGGGGAAGAAATGGAGCTATTGTGGACTGGGCGGGTTTATAAATGCACGGTTTTAGGCTGCTAGACCTGAAATAGAAATTCCTGGTAAACTAGAACCAAAAGAACTGCGGATGCTGTAAATCTCACACAACAACCAAAAGGTACTGGAAAAGCTCAGCAGGTCTGGCAGCATCGGTGAAGAGAAATCAGAGTTAATATTTGGATCTGCTGACCCTTCCTCAGAACTGATCATACTGAAAAGAAATGTCGGTTTATTTGCAGAATGTAGGGGTTAAGTAAATGATAGGTGGTGATAGCGTCCAAAGAGCTGGGAGCAGTTGGACAAAGGAGTGGATAACCATCTGGCTGGGGGAGGGTGAATAGCTGTTTATGGGGACTGTTAGTGACTTACCATAGGTAATGTGTAATGGCAGGCTATGTAATAACAAGGCCTGGTGTGTGGGTTAAGAGGCTCGGGCGCTAGGGTTCAGGACCTAAAATTATTGAATTTGATACTGGGGCTAGAGACGTGCAGTGTCCCCAAGTAGAAGATGAGGTGTTGTTCTTCCAGCTTGCGTTAACGTGTAGTGCTGGAAAAGCACAGCAGTTCAGGCAGCATCTCAGGAGCAAGAGAATCGACGTTTTGGGCATAGTCCTTTTCATCAGGAATGCCGGGATTGGAGGGGGAGGGGATATAGTAAGTGGGCTGAGAGATAAATAAGAGGGATGTGTGCGGTTGGTGGGAAGGGAGCTAGGAAGGCAATGGGTTGATGTAGGTGGAGGGTAATGGAGAGAGGGTAGGGTGGAGTGGATAATTGGAAAGGAAGATGGACAGGTGGGACAGTTCAAGAGGGTGGTGTCGAGTTGGAAGGTTGGATCTGGGATAAGGCAGGGGAAGGGACATGAGGAAACCTTGATTCTGTGGTTAAAGGGTCCCAATGTGGAAGATGAGGTTTCCTCCTCCAGGCTTCGCGTGGCTAGGATTTTGTGGTAGAGGTGGCCCAGGACTTGCATGTCCTTGATGGAGTGGGTGGGGAAGTTTAAGTGGTCGGCCACAGGATGGTGGGGTTGATTGGTGCATACATCGCAAAAATGTTCCCTCAAACATTCCGCAAGTTGGTGTCCTGACTCCCCAGTGGAGAGTAGACCACGTCGAAAACAAAGGCCATAATAGGTGAGGTGTTTGGATATGCAGGAAAATCTCTGCTGGATGTGGAAATGTCCTTTGGAGGTGAGGGAGGAGGTGTGGTCACAGATTTTACACCTCTTGCATTGGCAAGTGAAGGGGCTGGGAGTGGAGTTGTTGGGGAGCATGTATCTGACTTGGAATTCACAGGGAATGGTCTCTGTGGAATGCTGAAAGGAATGGGGAGGGAAATATACCTCTGGTGGGATCTGATTGTAGGTGGTGTAAATTGCGAAGGATGATGTATTATATCTGGGTGGAAGGTGAAAACTGGGGGATTCTATACTTGTTGCAGTTGGAGAGGTGTCGTTCAATGGCAGAGGTGTGGGAAGTGGTGGAGATGGACTGGAGAGTATTGTTGACCACACGGGAGGGGAAATTGCAGTCCTTGAAATATGGGGTGTTTTGGTCTGTTTCTGGAGTGTTCTGCCAGCTTGCATCAAGATTCATTGGAACACTGCAGTAAGCATGAGACAGAGATGTTGGCCTGGGAACAGACTTGTGTGTTAAAGTGACAGGCAACTGGAAGCTCAGGGTCTGTTTTGCAGCAGAACGTAGATCATCAGCTGCCATTTCCAGCACCTCCACTGAGATGCTGCCAGACACAGGTTCCTGTCCCCTCCATTAACAGCTATGCACCCTCCCAGCCAGATTGTTATCCACTCCTTTGTCTTTCCTGTCTCTCTTTTGGCTCTGTCCCCACCTATTATTTACTCTTTAAACCCTATCTCCTGCAGTCCAAAGAAATGCAGGATAGGTGAATTGGCCAAGCTAAATCCCCCGTAGTGTTCAGGAATGTACAGGTTAGATGCATTATTCAGGACGAATGTAGAATAATAGGGTCGAGGAATGGGTTTGGTTGAGAAACTCTTCAGAGGGTGGGTGTGGACTTGTTGGGCCAAATGGCCTGTTACCACACTGTAGGGATTCTAATTTTCCCAGCTGCCATCGGTCCAAAGGAAGGGTCACTGGACATAGTATGACCCTTGGTGTATGCAGGAGGAGGAAACGAGAAAGAGGAGTTGGATCCGGTTTAGACTGGGAGGTTTTAATTATACCCTGAACAGGTAGTTAGGCCTGAATTAGAAACTCTTGGTCCTACGTTTACAGCAAATGGGAAAATGGCTGTGGCCCTCAGGCGGTGATAGTTCCTGGGTTATGGCCACCATCTTTATTTGGGGCATGGACATGTCCTCTTCCTGGGTGGGGGAGGGGTGATTTGGGGAGGGTGATTTGAATAGAAGCATTTACACACCAAACACATAACAAAAGAAGTGTTTGCCTTCACTATTCATCTTGCATTTACTGTGAGCTTTGTTTTTTGAATTCATTTTATAGTGTATTAATTGAGAATAATTGAGACAGGGATCTTAAAAACAATTTTCTATCGTCAGCAGGGTCATCATTATCTGAATACCATTGAGATTTAACTGTGGAAGGAGAAAGGTGTGTATGTACTGTCTGTGGGAAAGTATCTGTTATTTTTCAAGCAAAAAGCAGAAAGATGTTCAAATTAGTGGTTGCATCACCCATGGGGTTTGTGCTCTGCAGCTGAGGAAGGAGATATTGCCCTGAGAGGGAGCACAGATTTATCCAAATTATACCTCGTCTCTTTGGAGGAACTGTCAGATTTGGTCCCAGTCACCCACTTAATGATGTTAACCTTTAAATTCCTTATTTTCAATTTCCTGCAAACTTCTCATTAAAATCCCTTATGGACTCAAATTCCAGCACCATTTCAGGTGGAATGTTCCAAATTCTGACAACTGTCTGTTCATCCAGAAACTGCAGAAGTCTATGTTGACTCTTGGGTTACAAAGGGCTGAATTGAAAGATGAGATACTGTTCTTGAACTCCCATTGAGATGCATTGGAACAGTACAGGAAGCTAAGGGCAGTGTAGGTGTGAGCAAACAATGAAAATGACAGGGCTGAACTGTGAGGGCTGCTTGGCTCAATGAGAGAGTTCTGGAGCTGGGTGTAAACAGAGCGAGGGGAGACAGGGAGAAGGTGAACTTCAGTTTTAGTTCAGGCGATTCAGAAATTTACATGGTCCCAATGGGAACAGCCAATTTGTAAGTGAAACATGCTGAGGTTTTTAAAAGTTTTTAAAAGTATAAAATGTCAGCTTAAGTAAAGATCAGAGCTTTAGATTATAATGGAAATGTTTGAAGTGAAGAAAGGTTGCTAGCTCATTTAAATTCTCTTAATGAGAGTAACTAGCTGAAACTAGAGAGACGTTGTGACAGGAGCCCTCAGACCTATGGTGTGCTCCACTTGTACAATGTGGGAAATAAGGGACGCTTCCAGTGTCCCTGATGGCTGTGTGTGCAGGAAGTGTGTCCATCTGCAGCTACTGGGAAACTGCTTTTCAGACCTGGAGCTGAGAGTGGACTCACTGTGGAGCAATACTGAGAATGTTCGGGACAGCACGTTTAGTGAGTTAGTCACACTGCAGGTGAGGATTACACAGGCAGAAAGGGAATGGGTGACCATCAGATCAAATAAAAGGTTCAGGAAGGAAGTGCAGGACTTCCCAGTGATCATTCCCCTTCTCAAACAGATATTGTGCACCGCTTGGGATGCTATAAGGGGGAACAGGTGGGGTGGACTCTCAGGGAAAATCAACAACAGCCAGGTTCATGACACCACAGATAGCTCCGCTGCCCAGAAATGGAGGAAGGAGAATGGCAGAACTGTAGTGACAAGGATGCAGTAGTCAGGGTCAGAGACAGGCGCGTCTGTGGCCACAGACATGGATCCAGGACAGTGGAATTGAACCAAGGTCCATTTATTGATATGTGCACAGACCAACAAAGATCAGTGTCCCAAATGCAACTTTCAGCACTTGGACAACCTGAAGCTTTACTTTCCAGGGACTATGCACTTGTTCTGAGCCCTTCCGAGGGATTGAAGGGGATGGGGAGAAAACAGGAACAGGGTTGTGTTGTAGATCTGCAAAATAACCGTCACCCTCCCCTCGAGGTGTCTCCCCTCTGCCTCCCATCCCCCATCATGCCTCTTCCCCACTGCAGGGAAAAGACCTTGTGTATTTACCCTATCCATGCCCCTACTGATTTTAGACACCTCTATAAGGTCACCCATCAGCATCTGACGCTCCAGGGGAAACAGTGTTTTCAGCCTCTACCTGTAGCTCAAATCCTCCAACCTTGGCAACATGCTTGTAATTCTTTTCTGACCCTTTTCAAGTTTTGCAATATTGTTTTGATAGGAAGGAGACGAGAATTGCACGCAATATTTCAAGCATGGCCTAACCAATGTCCTGTACAGCTGCAATATGTCTTTCCAACTCCTGTACTCAGTGCTCTGACCAATAAAGGAAAGCATACTAAACACCTTCTTCACTATCCTATCTACCTGCGATTCTGCTTTCAAGGAGCTATGAACCTGCACTCCAAGGTCTCTTTGTTCAGCAGCACTCCCGAGGACCTTACCATTAAGTGTATACATCCTGCTAATATTTGCTTTTCCAAAATGCAGCACCTCACATTTATCTAAATTAAACTCCATCCGCCAGTCCTCAACCATTTGATCAAGATCCTGTTGTAATCTGAGAAAATCCTCTTCAATGTCCACTACACCTCCAGTTTTTGAGTCATCTTATTAACAATATTTTCGATGTTCACATCCAAATCATTTATATAAATTATGAAAATTAGTGGATCCACCGATCCTATGTGACACCCCACTGGTCACAGGTCTCCAACCTGGAAAGCAACCTTCCACCACCACCCTTCTACTTTTGAACCAGTTTTGTATCCAAATGGCTAGTTCTCTCTGAATTCCATGAAATCTAACCTTGCTAACCAGTCTCCCCTGGGGAACCTTGTTGAACGCCTTACTAAAGTCCATGTAGATCATTTCCACTGCTTTGCTCTCATCAATCCACTTTGTTGTTACTTCAAAAAAATTGACTCAAGTTCATGAGAAGTGATTTCTCACACACAAAGCCGTTATTAATATCCAGGACTTAACTCTGTACATTGGGGTCTGCGTCACCCAGTTATGGATGTTAATATTCTGGATAAAGTTCACATACACCAGCTTTGTGTTAGTTACTGTGTATTTAGTCTTGTTGATATTACCAACACAGGTGAGTTCCTTTTGAAACGCAGTCCCTATATTCCTAACTCCACTCCCATCTGCTCTGTCTCCTCCATTCCCACCGTAGACAGTAAATGGGAGGAACTCATGGAGTTTCCATGTGAGTGAGAATGAGAAAATCTTTCCTTCTTGCAACTAACGCACCAAGAAATGGTGGTAGGGTAGTGTCCTTACCTCTGGACCAGGAAGATCGGGTTCAGAGTTGAGTAACAGCATATTTGAAGAGGCTGATTGGAAAACGTGCACAAGCAACCAGGCCATACTGTCTCCCAGCTGTCCCTGTCTGAGCCGCTAACCAGAACCTTCCTGTAAGTTTCTCTCCTGTCAGACACTCCCATTGCTCAGTTTGTCCAGGATCCCGTCCTGCTGCTGCAGTGCCCCTGTCCCTCACTGACCTATCCATCCCCCGTGCCCTCCACATTCATTCATTGTTTAAAATCCCATTACCCCAGTCCTCCAGCCCACCTCCTCCACTCTATTGCTGTCAATCACCCAGGCTCCTGAGCGATCTGGAGCATGTGCTGTAGTAGGGGAGACCAGTGTGCGGGCGCAGTGCTGGACAATTGTTGGCATATGTGCAGGGTGGGTCAGTGCCAGGGAGGCTTCAGGTGTGTGTGATTAATCTGTCATTGGCAGCTTCCTCCCTCTGAAAGCAGGACACAGGGGAATGGTCCCTCCCCTGGTATCCTGACGAGTGGTCAAAGTATCAATGGGGAAGCATTTTGCAGAATGTTATCAGAAATCTTGTGAAGATTCAGGAATGTTATGGAGAGGGACAGGGGTCAGCCTGTATTTAGAGTTCTAATTTGGTTCATTTTCGTTCAACCAGATATGATTTGGGCCAGTGTGTGCACGATGGTTCTCATCAGAGGTCGGAGTGGGGGAAATAAATAAGATATTCCAGATTGGGGAAAAAGAACAATGTTGGTCTGACCAGGAATGAAACCCTGGGAGGTGGGGGGAGGATTCAGCAACACCCGGGAGGCTCCGTGTCAGCCTCATTGATTTGATTAGATTAGATTTTCTACAGTGTGGAAACAGGCCCTTCGGCCCAACCAGTCTATACCGACACTGCGAAGAGCAACCCACCCAGACTCATTTCTCTCTGACGAAAGCACCTAACACTATGGGTAATTTAGCGTGGCCAATTCACTGTCAGTCTTTGGATTGTGGGAGGAAACCAGAGCACCCAGAGGAAACCCACGCAGACAATGAAAGACTGTGCAAACTCCACATTCATGTGGAAGGAAAGGTGTGTATTCTGTCCGTGGGAGAATATTTCAAATGTCAGTGTGACTGGAAAAAGTACTAAGACACAGCCAAGTCCATGTTAGCGTGGTGACTGTGGACAGAGATCTCATTTGTTTTTAACAATCTGAAAAAACATGACTCATTTCCCAGGAACATTTAAGTTAAAGATTTGTTTTGTATGAGGACAAGTTTTCATTAACCGTGCAACCAGAAAGAGACAAGGATACCTGCACCATGGAACAAACTATGAAAACGGGATTGTTGTAAAGGAGTTAATTATGGATCATGACTTGTAATCCATTGGCGTTGTCACATCTGTTCCAGCGCTGTGGGGAAACACTGGAAATGTGATGAATGTAATGTAGGATTCAGTTATTAAACTGGAAAAAGTGCAGATGAAATTTACAAGGATTTTTGCCAGGGCTCAGGGGTCTGAGAGGTTGGACAAGCGAGGATTTTTTTTTTTGTTTAGAGCAGAGGAAACCGAGACGGGATCTTTTCTAGAAGTCTATAAGACCATCACAGGCATGGGTGAGGTGAATGCACTCAGTCTTTTTCCCAGGGAGTCAAGTAGTGGAGGGCATCAGTTTACGGTTATATGAGAAAGAAGGAAAGGGAACCTGAGGCCACCTGTTTTACAGAGCTGCCAGTGGAAGTAGTTGAGGTGGGTATATTAGCAACATGTAAAAGACATTTGGACAAATACATGGACAGCAAAGGGTCAGAAGCAGATGGGCCAAGTGCATGGAAATGTGGTTCGTGTGGATGGACATTTTGGCCGGTATGGGCCAGTTTGGACCAAAAGGCCTGTCTCTGCTGTAGGACTCTGACTGCAAGTATATTTACTATTTCTCCCGCTATCTCTGGTAGCACCCTGGGATGTATTCCATCAGGGCAAAGAGACTTATCTACCTTTAGCTCCATTAGCTTGCCCAACTCTAACGCTTTCGTGATAATGATTGTTTCCAGGTCCTCACCTTCTTCAGTCTCCTTGTCAATTACTGGCATGTTCTTCGTATCCTCCACTGTGAAGACTGACTGCTGTGTACTCATATTCCTGAACCCTGCTGGATAGGAATAACTGGGCACAGAACTCTGAGAGGTCATCCTTGAGTCTTTATTGATGAGACATGGCAGTTACTGGGATAGTGAACATGCAGAACACCTCCAGGCAGCATCAGGTAACTCCCCGCCTGTCCGATGTAAAGCTCCCATTCTTATACCTTTTGTGGTTTTGAATGGAAGCTGTCTCTCAATATTATCTCCAAGGCAATGGCAGTTAAAAATTAGAGTTCAGCTCAGCACTTTGTGGTTAAACCACATACCCCTCCCTCACGCCCCTGTGGCTCAGTCAGGAGGTTCAGTTTCAGTGGGGCTCTCTGTCAGGATTCTGATGTGGAAGAACTGGTGTTGGAGCGGGGTGGGCAAAGTTTAAAAACTACACATCACCAGGTTATACTCCAACAGGTTTATTTGGAAGTACAAGCTTTTGGAGTGTGCTGTGATTTTTAAATTGATCAGGATTATCTCTATGGTAACAGTTACAGAGGCCATATGTTCCCCACACAATAGGTTCCCCTCCAGCAGTGTAAACTGATATTCTGGCCCTGGGAATAGCTACTAATCGCTTTTCTCCCCCAATCCCATTTAGCTTTCTGTTGATCTTTTAAAGTTTTTCTAATCTCCTAGTTTCTCCTTGGTCGTTGCCAATTTGTATGCTTTCAATTTCAATTTAATAGACTTCCTTATTTCCTTAGCCACCCACGGCAGATTACTCCTTTTCCTACAGTCCTTCCTTTTCACTGATATATAATTTTGCTGAGCAGTTTGAAGAAATTCTTTGATATTCCTCCACTGTCTCAACGCTCCCACCCTAAAGTCTTTGCTTCCGGTCTACATTAGCCAACTCCTGCCTCAGCCTATTGTAGTCTCCTTTGTTTAAGCACACGATCTTGGGATTGGATTTAATCTTCCCACTTTCCAGCTGTGTTCTAAATTCAACCAGACTTATCACACGTCTTTTATCAGATTACGAGGTGAGGCGATGTTACCTGGGTGTTTTGTTTTTCTTTGTCAGAGACCTTGGCTTTGTAATAAAGTACAGGATAGATATTCACAACAGAGTATTCTGGACGCTGTGAATGTACTACACAGTCTAAAACCATAAATCACTGTTTCCCCTCAGGTTAAATGATTTGGAGATGCTGATGTTACATTGGGGTGTACAAAGTTAAAAATCTCAACACCAGGTTATAGTCCCTCAGGTTTAGTTGGAAGCACACTAGATTTCTGAGCGTTGCTCCTTCATCATGATTCAATTAAACCTGCTGGACTATAACCTGTTGTTGTGTGAAATTTAACTCCCCTCAGTTTAAAATTGCAAAATCATTATGTCCTACATTCTTCCGCACTAAGTCTGGAACGCTAATCATCTGACTATCCTGCATTTTCCGAAAATATCCTTTGGTGAAGGTGGTGAGTTTTGGATTCAGCTTTCCAGTTATTACCGTAAGAAGATAAGCACTGGGCACTGGAGAGGGAATGCAGCTTCGAACCAGCTCCACCATTTAATACGGTGATGATTGAGCTCCCCTCGGTCTCAACTGGATTTTACCGCCTGCTCTCTCTCACCCTTCAACTCATTGCAAATTAAACATCTGTATTTCTGCATTAAATTTGCTCATTGTCCTGGCATTTTAAATAGGGAATTCCACAGATTCACAGCACATCGCGACAAGTGCATTCTTCTTCATGATAATAGAATAGAGTCCCTATAGTGCAGAGTCCACACCAACCCTATAATGAGCATCCCATTCAGAATCACTCATTCCCTGTAATTCCCATGGATAATGACTTAACCTGCACATTCATGGACACTGTGCACAATTTAGCATAGCCAATCCACCTAACCTGCACATCATTGGACTGAGGGATTAAACTAGAGCACCCAGAGGAAATCCGCACAGACACAGGGAGAACGTGTAAACTCCACACAGTCGCCTAAGGCTGGAATCAAATCCAGGTCCCTGACGCTGTGAGTCAGCAATGCTAACCATTGAGTCACCTCTGCTTAAAATCTGCTCCTCCTATTAACCACCCCACGCCCCAGTTGGCTGAATCTGTATTCCTTACATCAGAAATTAGGTTGTGGAAGCAGGTGTCTCAGTAAAACCCAGTGACAGTCCATAGGTCCTGTGTGTTTGAATGAGGATCCTATACACAACACCCTCCAGTCCACACTTTTCAATCACTTTCCAAAGACAGGGCTCCAGTGGCTTCATGGGGACTACAACTCCCACAATCCCTGAAGCAGGGACCACACGTGTGCGGGGAAACACGGCACTGTACATGTACAGAATGTGGGCGGGTTTTGGAGCATGTGCTTTGGATAAGTATACTTTGCGGAAAGTATTTCACACTGTGATTGGCTGGAGGAGGAATGCATCTGCTTATAGTATTGATCAGTTGTGGGGGTCAAGTGTCACTGCACCCATGTAGGACCAATTCATTGTAATGGTGGGAATCAACTAATGGGAAACAAAGAAAGATTAGATTACATTACGGTATGGAAACAGAACCTTCAGTCCAATAAGTCCGCACCGACCCACCGAAGCACAACCCACCCACACCCCTACATTTACCGCTTACCTAACACTACGGGCAATTTAGCATGCCCAATTCACCTGACCTGTACATCTTTGGACTGTGGGAGGAAACCGGAGCACCCGGAGGAAGCCCACGCAGACACGGGGAGAGCATGCAGACTCTGAGGCGGGAATTGAACGCGGCTCTTTGGCATTGTGAGGCAGCAGTGCTAACCACTGTGCCACCGTGTCGGCCACAAAGATCAGACCCATTCTCCTAGACTTAAAATTCCTCTTCTGTCCAGGATTTGTTACCTCCTTTTCTGTTCCTTTTTGTTTCATTCTGCTGTTACATTATTGACTTGCAGCAGCTGAAGGGAAAGGAAATGAACCCAGAAAGGGTGACGAGTCTAACCAGGGACGGGGAGTGGTGGCATGGATCTGTTTATCAGTAACTCCATGAGAATGTGGAGGGTGTACATTTGGAGGTAGCAGGGTCAGAATAGTGGGAGAGAGTAAGTGGGCTGGAGGGTTACAGCTTTGGGGGAAGAAAGGGGTAAACGATATTCCAGAGAAACTACAATTGTCTACTCTGAATTCTAATCTGTACATATTCCTTTATACAGGGTGCAAGATGGTGAAGATTCGCAGACTGAAATCTCAAATTCATGCGCAGGTCATGATTTAGTTAACCAGCGTTTGAAGAACCAAAGATAGACAATCACTCAGCCAAAATCCTGCAACACACTCCCACACAGCATTGTCCGTCTCTCTGTGCCAAATGGACTGTGAATGGAACAAGACAGCAGCTCAAAACCATCTTCTCAAGGGTAACGAGAGATGGGGAACAAATGCTGGCTGAGCCAGTGATGCCCATATCCTGGAAATGGTTTATATCTCTAGTTGCCAAAACCCAATTGATGTTACTGCAGGATGATGAGGGATGCTGAGTGCATCCTCCAGGAGGCAGCAGCATCACATTGCCCCAGCCTACACCCACACAGTAATACCGCAACGCCACTGGAACCAAAGGCAGTGAAACCAAAGGAGGACTTAGATATAGTTCTTCGAGGTAAAGTCATGAAAGGGGATTGGAACATAGCAGGAACAGGAGACTGAGCTGGATGGTCAGCTCTTTCCCATTGCATGGTGGAGCAGGATTGAAAGGCTGAATGGTCTCCTCCTGCTGCTATCTCCCAGGTATGTATATAGCCATGGAGCCCGGGTAGGAAGAAGGGGGCAGGGATTCTCCAGGAGATTGCATTTCCACAACAGTTTTCAGTGATGGATGGTTTGATGGATTTTATTTAACATTTATCTTTGACACAAGGTTTTTAAATTTTGGTTTTAAAATGGTGAAAACGTTTTTTGCATAGCAAATAAAATTAAAGAAAATAAATTGAACTGTCTGAATATAACAGTTTTAATGCTTTCAACCTTTGTACAACACAATCCTGTCTATTCCCGGATCCCATCACTTTCCAGCTACTCAAAACTCCAAGGAAATATTCCCTCCCTGTCTGAACATTTGGTTTGATTTAACTGCTTTTCAGTTCTCGTTCTGTGAGCTGTGAAGCGTTCTTTTTCCCTATTTCTCCGACCAAGAAATGTTATCACAGCAACCTTTCCACCATCAAAATCATCATTACGCCATTTTGCTTTTGGTTAACATAATCACCAGCAGTTCAAAAGTGAGGACTGCAGATACTGGAAACCAGATCCTAGATTAGAGTGGTGCTGGAAAAGGGCTTTTGCCAAAATGTTGCTTTTCCGGCTCCTCGGATCCTGCCTGACCTGCTGTGCTTTTCCAGCACCACTCTAATCTAGACATATAATCGCCAGCAGTAAACCATTTGTGTAATCAATAGAATATTTCTTAAGAAAGCCCATTACGGGCCAAGCAAACCATTACAAGTGACAGAGTGAGAAGGGACTAAATAAAGTAGAGTTGTGCGGAGGGGGCAGCGGTGGAGATAAAGCACTGTATCCCCTGCGGTGTCCACCTCTATCTAAAGGCATCGAGAGCATTGATGCACACCACATGCTCCTCCTCCAAGGGCACTCTGCTGTGTAGCCTTTATCCTCAATCATAGAATAAAATCCCTACAGTGTGGAAGGAGAGCAATGGCCCATCATACCCCACCGACCATCCGAAGAACATAACGCCCAGAGCACTTTCTCACTGTAACACTGCATTTCCCATGGCTGATCCACCTAGTCTACACATTCCTGGAATCTGTCGACAATTTAGCTCGACGGGTCCACCTGACCTGCACATACTTGGACGATGGGAGGAAACCAGAGCATCTGGAGGGGACCCACACTATCATGGGGAGAATGTGAGAGCACCACACCGGCTGTTGGCCAAAGCTGGACTCCAATCTTGTACCTGGTGCTGTGAAGCAGTTGTGCTACAATCACAATTTAAGTCAAAACAGATGATACCTGTTTATTGTCACATTGCTGTTTGTGGAGACTTGCTGCCCAGAGAGACATCCTGAGGTTCAGAAAGTGGCAGTGTAAGTTCAATCAAATCCCGCTCAGTTAATGTGGTTAACAACAACAACATCAATATTCCAACAGTGTCATCATGTACAAGGTCCACTCCTGACTCTGATGGACAGTAACATCAGAATCAGAGTCCTGCAGTCCACACGGAGCAGGTGGATGACCACTTTCCTGTGAGCACTCACTGGTCTCTCAATCGTGTTGAAGATGCAGCAAATCCCTTGTCATACAGAGGGGTCAATAGCTGCTACCCAGAGTGAACATGCTGGGGTCTCAGTGGGGCAGGATGAATCACTGAATCTCGTCTCACACATTGACCATCTGAATGGCCTCTTCCCTGTGTGGGCTCACTGGAGATTCAGCAGGTGCTGCATTTGAGTGAATCTCACCCCACACTGGGAACAAGTGAATGATCTTTTCCCCAGAGTGAGCTCGCTGGTGTTTAAGCAGGTCAGAGGACTGAGTGAATGCTTTCCAACACAGTGAGCAGATGAATGGCCTCTCCCCGATGGGAATGCACTAATGTCTCCGCAGGTGAGAGGAATGAATACTTTCTCACACATGGAGCAGGTGAAGAGTCTAAATCCACTGTGCTATCTCTGGTGCATCAGCAGATTGTAAGATCGAGTAAATCCCTTCCCATACTTGGGGCAGGTGAACGGCCTCTCCGTAGTGTGACCGTATCGGTGAGCGTCGCACTGGGAGGGTTAAGTGAATTCCTTTTTCTGATTGAGACGGTCCTCCCGTTTCTATCAGTTATTATTGACAATCTCACACCAGAACCTGTTCCAGAGAGTGTTCCAGAACAGGCAGAATGGTCAGCTGCAGCTGGTCACCTGACCGGTCACTGGTCCTGAAAGGTTCACTCTCCACAGATGCTGCTAGATCTGCTGAATTTTTCCAGCAATTTCTGTTTTTTTTTCTGATTTCGCAGCATTTGCAGATGTTTAGTTTTTCAATGTTCATTTTGTCTGTTGCAGAAGAGTTTATTGATGAAATTAGAGGGTTTTGAAAATTGTACGTTAGGTCACACATCAGCTATGATCATCATGACTGGCAGAGCAAAGTCGAGGGGCTACATGGCCTCCTTCTGTTCCAATGAAAGTTATCCATTATCAGCTTGTGGTAACATTTCCCCTCACTGCTCCCTTGACCTCCATGTCGAACACACTGTTACTGACTGAACAAACCTCCTGTGTTTGAACTAAACCTGCTAATGTACAGTGGCTCCCTCTCCTGCCACCCGGGTTTAACTCTCATCATGGAATGCTGTCTTGTATTACTGCGGGAATGCCCACAAGGACTAATCCTGGAGTCTGAATCATCTGGGATCCACAATCACCGTTTATTTCCTTCTTCCTATTTCATTCTGGCTATTGAACTCTCGGTTTCAATCCATTCTCCTGTTTTGCTCTTCAACATGTCCATGTGGGTGGACTAGAGGCTGCTGGGACTTAATGAAGGAAAGAGGGGATTAGGCAGAAGTACGAGGAGCGGTGACAGCAAAGACAGTTCTCATTGTAATGGCAGAGTTTCTCCATGACCCAGTGAGTGGTGAGGCACCTGAATTTGTGGGCGGAGACAGATTCAATCAGGGATTTGGTAAGACACTCAGACATTGACTTGTCCATCTGATTGTTAACTCAGACAGATAGAAAGAAAGATGCACATTTAGACAGCACAGTTGATGATCTGGGGCAATGAAACATATTTCCAACCCAATGATTTCAACCTCAAATCTCTGAAAACACAGACACTAAGCTTTCTACTTTTAGCAGGTTGTCTCTGAGCCTCCTCTTTTCTTGAGGGGTTTTGAGCTGTTCAGCCTTTCCTGGTGATTATAACTGTTATGTTCCTGTAAGATTTGTGACTGAACATTTCTTTTCCTCTTCCTTGTGAGTGATGAAAGTAGCAGAAAAAGTTCCTGACCTGTGAGAGGTTTTGGTTGGAGTATTTATATTAACAAATCCATTCGCACCCTCACATACAGTGTGAAATTCATGTTAAACTGAAGGAAATGAGTGAGTGAGCACCCACAGAATCATAAAGGAAGCATATGTATCTGAGTTGAATGAACCTGGCATGAGGAAAACATGACAACAATCACAACTAGTTAGAATCACAGAATCCCGTGGGTGCAGAAGGAGTCTATTCGGCCCATCGTCTCTGCAATGACCTTCTCACCCACCCTACCCCCATAACCCCACATTAACCATGGCTAGCCCAACCCACCTAAATTGCACACTGCGACTATGTAAGCATAACCAATCCAGTAACGTTACACATCTGTGGGAGGGTCACAAATTACATCCAAATGCTCGGAATTGTGAATGAAGGCTCACAAATACTTGACTCTGACACAAATGCTCTGCTTTTCAAAATACAATCTGGGGGACACTGCAACCGGAAAAATTTCTGACTATCTCAGGAGGAAGAGAATTCAAAACTCGCGTCATTGACCCTGGGGGTGCAGTGAAAGTTACAGAGGTCTGGGAACCATCAGAAATATAACAGGTTGTGAGCAAGGTAGGGGTGAGACAAGGACATAAAGACATTCTGTCACACGGGGGAAGGCAGGAGGGATTAAACAGCAGAAACGGTCGTCCCTCAAGACCACGGGGAATGAAGATAGAGCTGGGAAAGAAGCAAGGAAACAAGGTGTGCAGCTGTCAAAGAACTATGTTAAAAACAGATTATCGAAGAATAGAGGGCAGAGTTCAGTCTGAAATTTTTGCTCTCAATGGCGTAAAGCTGTGAAGCCTGGGGAGTTCTATAGCAGCCAACACATACCCAGGATTGGCAAAGTGTGCTGTCACTTTCTGATATTTTTTTTCCTGACATTTGTAGTTCAAGTCTGATGGCTCTAGTAAATTTTCAAATTGGACTGGAGTTTAATATGCTGGAGAAATGTCAAATAAATCACATTGATCACATTCTACAGATCTTAGTCCATAACCCTGCATGTTCCAGCATTTCAGTTACATCCATGTCCTGCCGGTGGGACAGGACATACAGGGATGGTGACGATGGTGTCTAGGACATTGTAAGCTATGATTCTGTGTGTATGACTGTGTCAGCTTGTTGCTTGACTAATCTGCATTCCAGCTCACCCAATAAGATGTTGGCAGGGTGAGACAGTACAGTTGGAGCTCCTCTGCTCGCCAGTACCTTTCCTTTCTGCTCTTTTAGAATTTCCTTCTCTCTCACTCTCCCCTTTGCAGATCTGACACAAGTGTCTCAACCTTGAATCATGACAATTTTGTTCAATAAACACTGTCTCATTTTTATCCTTCAATTCAATCAAGAGAGCTATTATATTTTGTCCCTCAGTTTAACGATCTTAATAAATGTCCAATCAATTTCAGAGCAACATGTTGACAAAGTATTGAACCAATTTATCTGTTTATGTTTTAGCATTAGTTATCAAGTCATTACCATTACAATAATTGCATAATAATTGGTCTGGGTAATAAGTATACTGAGGTTCACAATTTAATTTATTGACTGTTTGTAAAATGGTACAATATATCCTTCTTCAGGATTCTAACAGTAATTGTTAAGGCATTTGCATGACAATAATTATAGTATGCTTTAGTTTAGTCTTGCTAACAACTACAGTGAAGTTTATATTTGAATTTAATCCAATCTTCCCTAATACCTATACAGTAATATAAAAGTCCATTTTATTTCCAATCAATACACCTACAAAAGAATCCATTATTTCTGATGCAACGTGCACTGTTAAAATATGACTTTTGCTCATTTGAATGATCTGTATAATCCCAGCCTTACAAATTTAGAAAACGCGAATGAATTTTCCCTGCAACAATTCCTGTTCATTTTTGCAGATAGCACAGTTAAATAGCAAGATGAAATTTATCATTATTCTTAAGTGTGCTAATAGAATTTTGAAAATCTATATGTTGTTAATATATAATAATTGTTCATTTCAGTCCATAGAATATAGAACAGTACAACACAGTACAGGCCCTTTGGCCACGATGTTGTTCCGATCTTTTATCCTACTCTAAGATCAAACTAACCAACATGCCCTTCATTTACTATCATCCAAGTGCCTATCCAAGAGTCGCTTAGATGTCCCTGATAAATCTGAATCTACTACCACCACTGGCAGTGCATTCTACACACTTACCACTATCTATAAAGAAACTATCTCTGACATCTCCCCACAACTTCCCCCATTCATCTTAAAATTATGCCACTTTGTGGTGAAAAGTCTTTCATTATCCACTCGATCTATGCCTCTCATCATCTTACACAAAGCTATCAAGTAAACAATCAGCCTATTTCACTGCAATGACCAAAGCCCCAGCTCTGTCAACCTTTGTTCGTAAGACATGCCTTCCAGTCCAGGCAACATCTTGATAAACCGCATCTGCACCTTCTCTAAAGCTTCCACATCCTATGTCGAACGAGGTGATCAGAACAGAACACAATATTCCAAGTGTAGTCTCATCAGGTATCCATAGAGCTGTAGCATAACCTCGTGGCTATTAAACTCAATCTCCCCGTGAATAAAAGCCGACACACTATGCACCGTTTTCATCACACTATCACCTTGGATGTCAGCTATGAGGGATGTATGGACATGCATCCCACGATCCCTCTGTTCCTCCACATTGTCAAGAATCCTGCATTTAATCTGAAAATATGCATTCAAATTTGAAATTCCAAAATGAAGAACTTCACACTTTCCAAGGTTGAACTCCATCTGCCACTTCTCAGCCCAGCTCTGCATCCAGTCAATGTCCTCTAGCAACCTACAAAAGCTCTCCACACTATCCACAACTCCAACAACCCTCATGTCATTGGCAAACTTCCTAACGCACCCTTCCACTTGCACATCCAAGTCATTTGTAAAAATCACAAAGAGCAGAGGTCCCAGAACGAATCCCTTCAGAACACCATTGCTCACCGTGCTCCAAACGGAAAACTATCCATGTAATCTCACCCTGTCTTCTATGGGTCAGCCAATTTATTATCTAACCAGGCAGGTTTCCCTGTATCATTACTTTCATTACTTTCTAAATGATCCTACCATGGGGAACCTTATCAAACACCTTGCTAAAATCCTTATACACCACATGCACTACTCTGTCCTCACCAATGTGTTTGCCACAATATCAAATAATTCAATGAGGCATGTGAGGCATAACCTGGTGCTCACAAAGCCATACTGATCATCTCTAATCAAGCTATGCTTTTCCAAATAATCATTAATCCTGTCTCTCAGAATTCTCTCCAAACATTTGCCCACAACTGATGTAAGACTGATTCATCGATGATTCCCAGGATTATCTCAATTGCCTTTCTTGAATAAGGGAATAACGTTTGCCACCCTCCAATCATCTGGTATAACTCCAGTGGACAGTGAGTGAATGCAAAGATCATTGCCAAAACACAGCAATCACTTGCGTCCCTTCTCATAACAACCTAACTTATATCCTTTCTGGCCCAGGGGACTTATCTATCCCCATGACTTTTAAATATTTTCAGCATATTTTCTGTCTTAACGTCGACCTGTTCGGCCATATCAGCCTGTTTCATGTTGTTCTCACAAGGATAAGGTCCCACTCAATCAATACTGAAGCAAAGTACTCATTAAAGACCTCCCCTACCTGCCCAGACGCCTGGCACAAGTTTGCTTCTCTATAAGGGGTATAAATGTGGAATTATGTCTCAGCACTGAATTAATGTAAATATATTGCAGTGTACAATCACTCGACTACTTTGAATATTGAACAGTATTTTAACTGAGAAAACACAGTTGAATTGATTTGATTATATTTCACTTCATGCTAACATTTATTGTATTTAGAAACACAATAAGAGTTTCCTTTTTACATATATCAAACTTACTTAAATTAATCACACGTTTCTGTGAAGAAAATGGAATTAACACCTGCTTGTTCCTTCTTTTATCAATGACTGTTCATTTTGAAATAGTGGAAGTTGTACATTGTTGAAAGGCAGGGAACTTGTCTTCAGCTGAATATTCACATTGAATGACTGATGCATTTTTAAAATTAAATTACAAAGATCACGCAGTTTTGTCAATTTGTCGTTCAAAGAATTGTCATGAGATTCGTCTTTATTTAAGACTATCATTCATTTATTCTATTGTTATTGTAAAATATTGTTTAATTTCCAGTCCATTACACACAGAAAATACCTAATTAATTCCCATTCGAATTGCTACAATAGACAGCTGATTAGTTTTCACTTGTGTAACCACTTTAAACATAATATTGCAGCCCTGCCGTCCTGAGTGGGAACATTACGAAAGGAGCCTGTGGAGCTGTGGCAGTGTCTCTAATACTAGACCCGAGGGAAGGTTTCAAATCACATATTCACCAGAAATACATCAAGAGCTGCTCTGAATGTTGATTAGAGAGTACCTAAGCACAGATTGAACTGCTTTTCAATCCAACATTAAGTCTGCTTTTATCAATTAAATCAATAATCACAAAATCTGATACTTATTTGTGTCATGTTACCAAGAAATATATGTTGGATAAATCGCTTTAGCCACTTTGTTTTTACAAAAGATTTACATCTGTCCCTGTTTCTCTAACTGTAAGAAATCTGAAGAAGATTTTCACTGTTACCAAAAAAAGGGGAGGTGTTTCCCATATAAATTAATGCTCTTCGATTTATCCCTTTTCAGTTTATGTAAGGTTTCATAATAACGCTCTACTTTCGGATAGTGGGCATACCTGTATCCAATTCTGTTGCTTATAAGTTCCTGGCGAATATTTGAAAATGTTGCAGAATTAAAGATTACGATGTCTAAGTAATGAGATTGATCTTTTTTTGTTGCAAAGGGGCAAGTCCAAAAAATTGAAACACATTAAAAATGTGTTATAAATTTGCTTTAAATTTGAAATAAAGTTGATATCTTCTTCAGTAAACTAACAAATGCTACCACCTATTACTTATCAGTCAGCTGGTTACCTACTTTGTTACGAAATGTTGTGATTCATCTAAATATTACTCTGTCCTTTGATCAAAGTGAATTTGTAATTGTTGTTCAGTTTATGAATTGTCAGAAACTTGTTTTTATTTTTCCATTCACCTGTTCATTTTGACCGTAAGGTTGAAATGCTTTGAAAATATTAGAGTTTGTTCATTTAAAAATAAGGTTTGCACATCTCTCACATATCTCATTTCTTGTATTATGATTCAAGAATATTTCCTGGTGGAATTTGAGCAAATTCCAAACATTCGTTGGCTTCAAATAAGATCTTTAACACCCAGTTATCAATCTGTTCTTTATGTTTCAGCTGTTACATTGACATTGAATAGGTACTCATTCAGAGAGATCATCTGACAATTGTAAACTACTTGCAGGGTTATTGAATTGATAAAAAGATGCAGCCGTCCAAACATTTTTTGGAAGGAATTGCTTTTTTATTCATATGTGTAGGCTGTTCAAGAATTCTATATCGCCTTCCATTGGTTTTCTTGTCGAGAATGTAAATTTATAACTCATGTGAATTTTAATGTGTTCTGTATTTTGAAATTTGTATCAGATTTAAGAAGAAAAAGAAGAGCAATTAACATGAAAACTTCAGTGAATAGAAAACACAGTAAATTAAATTGACAGAGGTAACTTTTAGTATTCGCTCTGAATATTTAGTCAAATATTTCTAATGGCAATAGCGTTGGGGTGGTAAAGCACAGCAGGTCAGGCAGCATTCAAGGAGAAGCAGAATCGACGTTTTGGACATAAGCCCTTCATTAGGAAACTTTTCGATATCCCTGCTCTTTGAATGTGCCTGCACTTTTCCTACACCACAGCTTTCCTCACTTTCTCCAAATATGCTTAATGAGCATGAACTGAAAATGCTAGCATCAGCAGTTGAACAAGACCAAATAAACACATTTCTTGCAATATTTATCGTGAAAACTTGTTTGAGAACATGCAACAAATCAGATCGAACAACATATCTTGCCGTTGGAACCCTTGGCCCTTCATAATAAAGAATAACTATGCTTTGAACAACCAGTATGGTCTATAACGACTGAACTGAAATACCAGAGAACAACGATTGCATTTATTGGAGTGAATGATAACCAGATCCTTACTGTGATAGTGATGATTGATCTCTGAAACAATAAGATATTTACTATGATTATTCCACTCAACAGTAATTAGATGGGCATGAAGATCTTTGTGTGGCTTTATGTGCAGTGTTTTGTTTGAACATTGATTTCAGTAACATTGAGATATTTTACAAGATTGACAATTGACAGTTAAAGATAAGTTTTAAATTCAACGTTTAAAAAAATTGTCAGTTTTGTTTAGCGAAACACAATTCTAAGTTTATGGAATCGATATTGTGAGGAAACAGGCCATTTGGTCCAACAAGTCTACACTGACGTTCCAAAGAATAATCCACTCAGAACCATTCTGCTCTCAGATTACTGGACATTTTCCCCTGACTAATGCACATAACCTACACATCCCTGAACAGACCGTGCAGCTTAGCATGGCCAATTTACCTAACCTGCACATCTTTCGATTGTGGGAGAAAACCAGAACATGCAAACTCCACACAAACATGTGGCCAAGGATGAAATCAAACCCAAGTGCATCACACTGTAAGATACAAGTGCTCACCACTGATCCTCTGTTCTCAATGCCCAGCCCCCATGTTCAAGAGGTCTATGTATCTGTTCATTGGTTCGCTTGTCCAGATACTAATTTATAATTCATATCGCCTTTATTGTGACCGGAATTTTGTGATTTGTCTCAAAGTTAAGAAGAAAACGAGCAGCAATTAATATGATAAATTGAGACAATAGAATGCACAGTAAATTTAAATTACAGACTGTGAGAAACAAAGCTCACTCACTTCAATAATTCCCGCCCAAGACAAGATCTGAAGCAATCCATTTGTCTATTAGACGCTTGCAAGCGTGGTGCCTGGAATAAAGCACACAGAGTTTAGCAATTACATATCATATATAGGACTCACTATTCCAAACCCAGAGCACATTACTATTGTTTCTCGCTTGCCTTATCCGGCCTTGTGCTTAACAAATTACAAGCTTTACTTGGCCATTTCACCACATCCTGCTGTGGTCCATTGTTAGGTATATCCTCCATCACTACTATCTAAATCCCCCACTTGTGACATTCCCTCCCTTTCCCCAACCATATTGATACATATGACCTTTTAATTGGGGTTTGTTTTTTGTGTTTTTGCAAAAGTGGGAACAGGTGCTTATAACTACTGCTTGTACAAGCATATCTGGCTTAACCTACATCCTCACAGCTCCTTATCTCGTTATCTGTAACATCTACCATTGTTTGCAGGCACGTTTCATTCTTGTATGCACATTTTAGCAAATACAAAAACAATTATATATTTCCTTCACATAGTTTTCATTCTTGTTGACTCAGCTCTTGGTTGAAACCATTATACACTGGTGTGAGTGCATAAACCTTGCGTAAATAATTATGATTGCAGAAGTGATACTACTTTAACTATATCCCAAAATTTCCCCCTTTTTCTTTAATTACAATTTGTTATCGTCTGCATTTTTCTTTTAAGCAATGCCCCCAAAACTCGCAAGCATCATTCTGGAGATTCCATCCTTCTTGGTCTCACTAAACCCTTCATTATTTAATCGACAAAGTTCCTCTGCCTGATTCAATTTTAGGGTTATCTGTTTTATTAAGGCTGTCTGAATCAGTCTTTGGGTGAGTCCTCGTATACAGGGCATGATACAACAGCCAATGGCTACCAATACCACGACTACTACAATCAGGGAAGTAAGGATGGAAACCATCACCCCCTTCCATTTTCTAAACCATGATTCACGCCAGCCCGTGAGAAATGTGTCTACTCCTGAATCTCAGCCAGTTCCTCTGCTAAAGTAGTCAATCCCCTTAACACCCGACTAATTGAACCATCAGGTGCAGTGTTATTAGGAATAAAGTTACAACAGCTTCCTCGTAACATCACACACACACACACTTTTTCCGCTAAAATCATATCAAGGGCCATTCTGTTTTCCCATGCCATCCTACTTGTCGCATCAAGCTGTTGTGATATTCCTTTAACCGCATCTCTTGTATAATTTATAAATCGCTGTTGATTATAGAAAATGTAATTTATCCAATTTACATTTTTATTAATTGGTAACCACCATAAGAGAGCTGACTCAAAGCCTTCTGCAATCTGGTTACGAGCCTTGAACTCATCAGGTACCCTCCTAGGGACTCCTACAGAATCGAGATAAATCCTGTCATCGAAAGTAGTGTCTAACAGTGATCTCTTACTCCTTCCCTCTTCCCCCACTATCTTTTCATACTCAAATGCCAGGGGAAATGGAATGAACAATTGTACAATTGCACATATTCCTTTCCAATCCGGTGGTAGCGTGGGTCTCAATATTTTGCCTCCACAATACCACCACAGATCCGCTCGGGGAGGCTTTGGTGCTGAAATATTTCCTCCCTTGTCCGTTTCAGTGACATTCTTAATCTCTGTACATAATTTCAGCTCCCCCAAATCTCTGGACCGATTTGTACCTCGTCTATGCACACACGACATGTGATTTCCGACTCCGGCTAAAAACGTGGTTTGGGGGGAGCTTTTGAATCTTTTTTCTCCAAGGGAGCGAACATCAGAGATAGGGAGGTACAGTTCCTATCATTTCATGCAGTCTTATCCTGTTACAGGACTATCATACATTTCATGCCCTTCCTGTCTCGCTTCCACCCGAGTGGAAAGGGAACCACCTGGGCCACTAGCCGACCGGAGGCACATGCACAGGAATTGCTCTTGTTAAGACTTTTTACAGTATACTTTACCCATTCAATCCAGGCATTTGCATCCCCATATCCAGTTTCTATTTCGATGGTTTGTTTCAAGTCCTATATCTCGATAATTTTTACTAGTTTAGAGTCATCGGGAGGGGTGAAAGGTTGTACTATTATCCAATAGTTCTGCCCCTTTTCACTGTCCTCCGATGATTTGAAAACAACAGCCCGAGAAATCCTTTCCGTTTGTTTACATTTCTCTCCCAAATGTTTCATCTAATTGTATCTCATAAGTGCCACCTCCCCCCCCCCCCCCGCCCCCGACCCCGAGAATTACTTTGTGCCATGTGGTTTTCTTTATCATTAGGTATATTGGGTTACGGTCTTTATTGCGACAATCGAAAGGTGATCGGAAGGTGGCCCAGTGTATTGTGACAAGACCATTTACTAAGTACCATCCCCAAAGGACTTAAGATGTATCTCTGAGATGCAGTACTGTCTCTGATTATCGACATCCCCACAATTTACTAAGCTACATGCATCAGGTCAATTACTTGCGGATTATCAGACTCAGGGACCGTTAATAAAACACATGAAAATTATATTTGATAAAATCCTAATACTAAAAGAGCTAGCATCATAACTCTAAGCATCCCCAGCATTCTAAAATTTGTGCTGAAGCACAACAAAAAAACTTAATACACAATCCTACAGAAATAATGCCACGCTCATGTCGCTACTGTAATAATCAGTTACTCTAAGTCTCTTCAGCCTGAGTTTCAGCGGGTCTTGCGTTGATTCGGCTGTCCAGACTTCTTCCTCAACTGGAGGGTCCACTGGCCCTTTGATCCGAGTGTAGTGAGTCCAGCCTTTCTCCGCTGTTCTTATTGTCGTTTCAGTAATCAAAGGATCCTGAGACGGCCCTTCCCAGTCCTGCTGCAAATTAGTTTCTGTCCATGATTTTACTAAGGCCCAATCTCCTGGCTGGATGGGATGAACGGTGAATTCAAGGAGCGGAGTCTGTGCCAATAAACTCTGCTTCCTGAGGAGAGACAAAGAGGCGGACAAGCCCAGTATATACTTCTTTAGAACAAGTCTTTAGTTTCGGGAATTGTCAATTCTCCGTTCGTTCCCAAATAAGGTAATCCAAGTAAGATTTCATAGGGGATAGTCCCAAATCTTTCCTTGGGGCTGTTCATACTCGCAAGAGAGCGGTCGGTAAACATTTGGTCCAAGGGAGTCTGTTTTCTATTATCAATTTAGACAGCTGTCGTTTAAGTGTTTGGTTCATTCTCTCAAACCTTCCCGATGATGGTGGGAGCCATGGATTATGGAACTCCCAGGAAGTTCCCAATCCTTTCATTATCTCTTGTAACATTTTCGAGGTAAAATGAGTTCCTTGGTCGGAATCTACGCGGTTCACTAGCCCATATCAGGGAATTATGTGCTCTAATATTGTTGTAGACAACACACTCGCAGGGGCGGAAACTCGGGGTTATGCCTCAACACAACCAGCTAGACGATCTACTATGACCAGTATATATTATAGTGTTCCTACTCTGGATAGTTCAGTATAATCTCCTTGTATACTATGGAAGGGTCTCAATCCCGGGTCTCTTCCTCCCGGGGTCTGTTTTCTCAAGACTTTCTTATTTACCTTTCTGCATATTACACATCCCTCACATATTTGTTTAGCAATTGTATATATTCCTTTACATCCATATTCCCTAAGAACTAAATCACACATTGCTTGTACTCCCCAGTGGCTGCCTTGATGTAGGACAGCCATAATCTCTTGCATCATCATTTTTATTAACATTTCCCTTCCATCAGGTAACATCCATTGCCCGTCTGCTGTTTCTTTGCAGCCCCGAAATCTTTCAATTCTTTTTCCTCTCTTTCAGTAAATATAGGAGCTTCCAGGGATCAGGAACAATAGATATTAGGGAAAGAATCAGCATTCCTTGTGGGTACAGGGCTGCTTCCTTAGCCACTTCATCGGCTAATCTATTCCGCCTAACTTCTGGTTCATTTCCGTTCTGATGACCATTTCCAAGCACTACCACTATTTCTCGGGTGTGTAATAGGGACTCCAAGACCCGTTTAATCAACTCCTCATGTGCTAATTCCTTCCCCCAGTTATTTATCAGTCCTCTTTCCTGCCATACCTTTCCAAAAGTGTGCACAACACCAAATGCATATTTAGAGTCACTATACGTTTCTCCCTCTTTATCTTCTAACGCCCTAAGGGCTCATTCCAATGCATACAGTTCGCAGGTCTGAGCTGACCACCCATTTGCCAATCTTCCTGCCCCTACCACACTACCTTTCGTCCCATCTACAATTGCATACCCATTATGTCTTTTCCCTTCAGTCACCTGGGATGATCCGTCTATAAAATGCCGGGCTCTGCATGAAGCGGGACATCTCTCAGGTCCATGCAGGCCTTAGTTTGGTATTCTATAATGTCAAGGCAGTCGTGCCCTGGATTCTGAGGAGATTCTCCTTCCCCTTTCCAAAGAAAGGCAGCAGCTGGATTGAAACAATTGTCCGTGACCAACACTAGATATCATTTTCTCTTAATATTGCCACATCTTTCAGAACCTGCGAGTCTGTCAACCATCACCCAGCTTTTTGGTTTAGGATCATTCTCACTTGGCGTGGGGTGCTTACTATTAGGGTTCCCCCAAATGTAAGCTTCCTGCTTTCCTCCACCAACAGTGCAGTGGCAGCCACGGCCTGCACACATTCAGGTCACCCCCGGGATACTGGATCCAATAGCTTCAAAATATAAGCTACTGGCTGTTTCATTCCTCCCCACCTCTGGGTTAATACTCCCAAAGCCGCTCCCTTACCTACGGTAGCAAAGAGCTGGAAAGGTTTATCTAGAGAAGGTAAGGGGGCATGGATCAGATCTCTTTTGAATACTTAAATAGTTATTTTTCCTCTTCTTCCCAACTCAGACATTTTGGCTCCTCCTCTAATAGTTTGAGATATAATTTATTCGCCTTTTGAGCATAAGAATCAATCCACAATCTGCAATATCCCGTTAAACCCCAAAAATTCCATAAGTCCCGTTTAGTCCTGGGCAGCAGAATCCCGACTATTTCCTCTAACCATTCCGGGCTGATCTTTCGCTTTCCCTCACTAATTAAATGTCCCAAGTATTTCACTTCTCGCTCCACATATTGTATATTGCTTTTAGATACTCGCAGTCCCTGCTGACCCAGGAAATTCAATTTTTTTTAGAGGCTTCTACTACTCTTTCTCTTCTCTTTCCTGTTACTAAGAGGTCGTCTACATACTGCAACAGGGTAGTTCCCTTGGGCTGCTAAATTTCTCCAATATTTGTTCTGACATCTGTCCAAATAAATTCGGGGATTGCGTAAACCCCTGTTGGAGCATGGTCCACCAGTATTGCTGTTTCCATCCTGTCTTGGAATCTTCCCATTCAAAGCAAAAAAAATCCTACTTTCCCCCGCCAAGGTACAAGCCCAAAAGGCATCCTTTAAATCTATCACACTAAACCATTTGTGGTCATGAGGGATCTTACACAATAACCTACAGGGATTTGGCACCACTGGGTGCCTGATCTGTACTATTCGATTCAATGTTCTCAAATCCCGCACCAATCGATAAATTCCATGGAATTTTCTCACTGGTAGAATTAGGATATTATATGGAGACATACAGTCCATCTCTAGCCCCTCAATTACTGGCTGCAGTTCTCGTTTACCTTCTATGGAAATGAGATTTTGTCGCTCATTAACAACGTCCCCTTTCCTTTTTAAACTTATTTCTAGTGTACGGATCTGTATTTTTCCACGATTCCCTTCTCTAGCCAGTATAATAGAGTCTATCTCTCTCTCCACATCTTCTGTCAGCATTGCCATTTGTACAACTAATTCTTTTTCCTGAATTCAGTCCTAAGAGGATAATTAAATCTCTCCCTAGTTAGTTACTTCCTATATCAGGGATATACAACATTTCTCCTGTGATTGCATCCGTCGGACCTTCTATCATCATAGGTTCAAATACTGGATCGGTAAATCCTTCCCCCTTTACCCCCGAAACAGTAATTGACCGTGTTGACATTCCTACTTTCTTTGGTTTAAAATTCAGCGACGACCGTGCTACCCCTGTATCTTCTAGGAAGACTACCTCTTCCCCACAGGGTCCCACCTTCAAGTTTATCAAGAGTTCCTGGTGGGCCACCAAGGGCAGGAACTCCTAACACCCCTATTCTTCATCAATATTCTTCAGAGGAATTGCCTTTTCTTCCCTTCGAAGATCAGGACACTCCCGCTTAATAAGCCCAAGTTTCTGCAATAACTGCGTCCTTCCTGTGGAGACTTCCTTCTCTGCCCCTGTCGCCCGAACCTTCTATCAAATGCTCCCCCTTTTCTTCTCCCTCTCCCTCTTCCTCTCTGTCCTACATGCTGCCACCCACCGCTCCGGTTGCTCACTATTTGTTCTATTCTTTTCTTAACTACATCATCAATCGTAGCTACCATCATTTTTACCTTCTGTTTTTGTCTTTCATCCTCTCTCTTTGCAAACACTTTCTGTGCCTCTCTTAACAATTCATCTAATGGTGTTTCACTCCTCCCTTCTATCTTCAGTATCTTTCTCTGTGTCTGGCTATGCTTTTGTCACACAATATACTTTCAAAAGACCCTGTGCCACTGGGTCCTCAGTGTTCATTCCAGAGTATTTCTGCACTGAGTCTCTTAATCTTTGCAAGACAGCTGAGGGAGTCTCATCTTTCTCCTGTATAACTTCAAAGGCTTTCGTCAAATTCTGCGACTTCGGAACTGCCTCACTTATTTATTGTAGAATCAGGTCTTTCAATTCCCTCATTTCTTCCCTTTGCTCCGGGTTTTGATTTTCTATGGGTGTCTCTGAGGGGAAACTCCGTCTCTCCCGGTCCAGTATCCCCATCCCCAATGGGAAGTTCCCTGTTCCATATTTTAACGGCTGCTCCTGGTATAAGTCCCCTTTCTTCCCCAGTAAATAGTACATTCAAAATAGACATTAACCCAGTCCACGTATACAAACTGGACCCCAAGAATTGATCAGCTTGTTCAGACAGCCCTACCCGATCCTCAACCATAACCTTCATCTCCTTTTTAAAAGTTCTCACTGGTGAAGGGGGCACTTACAAACCCAATCTCTTTGTCCCCTATTGATAACTCCCGAAGAGGATAAGTCTTTATATTTTCCCTTTTTTTGTTTTTGTTTCTTCCCCCTTAGGCTTTCGTTTAGATATTCCAGAGGCCTCCTCTACATCTACTTTATCTTCCCTTCCTTTTGTTTTGGATTGATGGTCGGGAACAACAACATCCCCGTCCACCGCCCCTTCGTTGTCCTCTTGTGGGTCATCCGTTCCCTGTCCCTGTCTGTCTGTCTGTCTCTACTCCTCCTCCATTTTCACCTAATCTGATTTTATGGTACAAAGGGCTGGAGTGCAAGCAGGCAAAAGCATACCAGGGACTAGGTGGGGCAGAGGGGGAATCCTTTGTCTTTACTACCATCATTTCCAAACTGCCCGTCCAACAGGGCACATAGTCCGCCTCCTCTTGACTAAAAGTTTGTTTTTTTATTCACATGCAAATCTAAATACTGACATACGCAATCCTCATCCGAATCATACTTTGGCCAAAAGACAGCTGGATGAAGGATTGGTTCTTTGGTCCATACTATACAACAATATCTTATAATTTTCTTTTTATCTTTTTCCCTTGTACAAGTGTAAATTGCCCATTCCCTCAACATCCTACCCAATGGACTTTCAGGAGGAATGTTAACAGGGACTTTTCCTTCCTTTACTCCGTGACAGTTTGACTTACTCTGCCTATCCCCCATTTCTCGGGGCCCTCACCAGTCCATCAGCGATTAAATACCTCTTTTCCCGGCCACCAAGTTAATACTTAAAAGTCAGTTTTCTGACTTTGGTCTGTGCACAGAGTTGCCTGGCCCCTTTTTTTTCTATATTTTTTATTGACCTCCTTTCACTCTGATTCAGATGTCTCTCCTGTGGGATTCGTACCAGTCGCCCAAGGGAGCGGACAAAACCCGGAACTCGAAACTGCTCCTCAATTGGGAATGGGAGGCATCTTCCCAGTGTCCAGGGCCAACCACTCCCCCCGGCGATGGAAGAATAACCCGGACAATCCCCCAATTGTGAGAAACTAAGCACACTCACTTCAATAATTTCAGTGCGAGACAAGATCTGAAGCAATCAGAATGTTTATTATACGCTTGCAAGCGTGGTGCCTGAAAGAGACACGCAGAGTTTAGCAAGTACACAGGATTCACTACTCCAAACCCGGTGCCCATTACTATTGTTTCTCTCTTGCCTTATCCAACCTTGTGCATAACAACGTACAGGTTTGACTTGGCCTTTTCGCCACATCCTGGCTGTGGTCAACTGTTAGGTATATCCTCCTTCACTGCGATCTATTTCCCCCACTTGTGCCATTTCCTCCCTTTCCCCAACCATATTGACCTTTTAATTGGGGTTTTTTTTCTTTTGTTTTTGCAGAAATGGGAATCAAATGCTTATAACTACTGCTTGTACAGGCATTCTGGCTTAACCTACATCCGCACAGCACATTATCTATTTGTCTGTACCATCTACCATTATATGCAGGCACCTTTCATTCTTGTATTCACATTTTAGCTAATATGAAAACAATGATATATTTCCTTCACATATGTTTCATTCTTGTTGATTCAGCGCTTGGTTGAAACAATTGTACACTGGTGTGAGTTCATTTACCTTGCATAAGTAATTATGATTGCAGCAGTAACACTACGTCACCTGTAACCCACAGTTGGTATTGTAGTGAACAAAGAAGAACAAAGAATACAGAAAATGTGCAGCCAAGGAACAGGCCCTTTGGACGGCCAAGCCTGAGCCGGTCCAAATCAACTATCTAAACATGTCGCCCAATTTCTAAGCATCTGTATCCCTCTGCTCCTCACTTACTCATGCATCTGTCCAGGCGCACCTGAAATGAATCTACCATGCCTGCCTCTACTACCATTGCTGGCAACGCATTCCAGCACTTACCACCCTCTGTGTAAAATGCTTTCCAAGTCTATCTCCCTTAAACGTTTCATCTCTCTCATTGAACGCGTGGCCTCTCATTATTGAATCACTCATCTTAGGAAAAAGCTTAGCTCTAGCCACCCTGTCTGTACTCTTCATGATATTGTCGACCTCAATCAGGTCCCCTCAATCTCGTTTTTTCTAATGAAAGCAGAAGTAACCTACTTATCCTCTCTTTAGAGCTTGCATCTTCCATACCAGGCAACATCCGCATAAACCTTCTCTGCATTCTCTCCTAAACGTCCACTTAATGTTGGTAATTTGGCGACCAGAATTGTACAGAGCATTCCAAATGCGGCCGAACCAAACTCTTGTAAATTTAAGCAGGACTTGCCTGCTCTTATACTCAATGCCCTATCCGGTGAAGGCAAGCATGCCATATGGCTTTTTGACCACTCTATCCACCTGTGCAGTCACCTTCAGGGTACAAAGAAACTGAACTCCCAGATCCCTCTTCTCATCAAGTTTACTCAAGGCTCTTCCATTTACTGTATACTTGGCGCTAAAATTAGACTTCCCAAAATCATCACCTCACATTTGCTTGGATGGAACTCCATTTGCCATTTCTCTGCTCAACTCTTCTGTCTATCTATATTTCCCTTCATTCTTTGACAGTCCCCTATGTTTTCTGGCTACTCCACCAATCTTTGTGTCATCCTCAAATGTAGTGGCGAGAGTACTGGGCTAGCAACCCTTGGAGATTGGAACATAGCAGTTGTTTATCCCATGCAGCAAGGAACCATGTTTGAATGCTTGTTCTCAGTGAAGTATCACTGTTTTCTGATGTACATCAATAATTCAAACTTTTTTTAGGAGTCATTATTTAGACTTTTAATGACGATACATAGTCGTGTAGTTGACTATGATGAATAATGTCAGGGACCTCAGGGATGTATCCATCAGGTGGAAAGGAAAAATGGCGAATGGAATGGAATCCAGACCAATGAGTGGTAGTGAATTTGGGGCGTTGTAACAATAACAGTGAGGATTCTGAGTGGTGTACAGGAACAAAGAGATCTTGGAGTGGACATTCACAGATCCCTGAAGATTGTTGGACAGTTGTTCAAGAGGTTTTTGGATATTTTCTATTGTTGACCACAGACTGTGGATGATATTCGATCTTTAGCAAACGCCAGTTTAGGAAACAACTAAAGGAACGAGCACAAGTCTGGTCCATGCAATCATCTACATTTTTAAACATTGAAAGATGAAAGATGGAGGGCTGAAGTATAAATCTTTGCCCATCAAACTACTTCACCACTCAATGAATTTACCACTGATTCCTCTCCAAGTCATGCTGATATGTGCCTTGGTGGGTACTTTGCAAATGGTGAAGTTTCAGTGCATCTTCAAACTTGTCCTTATAGTCGGTACAGTTTTTGAGCTTTGAAGGTTCTGTCAACAAAGCCTGGATGACTTACTCCAGTGAATCTTCAATGTGGTGCACTCTGCTGCAATTTTGCCTTAGCAGATAAGGGAATAAATATTCAGGTGTTGAACAATATACAGTTAAGTGACTGTATTGTCGTGGAGTGTGTCCAGTTGCTTCAGTGGTATTTCAGCGGCACCCACTTCGGCAAATGGAGAGAGTTTTGCTTAGCATCTAATTTGTCCGTTGCGGACGATGTGGGTTTCACGGAGACAAGAGTTGAGTTAATAATCAAACAAAGTCAACCCACGGACAGGGTTTAATCGTTAACTTCTTTGTATGGGCGGTCAGGTTCCATTTCTCCTGAATACTAGCTCCCAGGACGATTACACGGAGGAATTCTGTTACAATGAAACGATTGAATGTCAATCGAATATGATTACATTCACATTTGTCAGAGTAATCGATGTTGCATTTGGTCCTTCTGTGGGTCAATCTGATTCTAATCGCTTCCTGATTTCAAGTTCCAATTCCCTTCTGCGCCTGCAATTTCTACCCGTTTCCTCGCCGAAATTTCTCCACCTGTCTTAATAATACGTAAGGACGCTGAAAGGGACAGCGCAGACTAACAAACATGTTGCTAACTCTGTAAACAGTAGAACTTCATGGAATGATTGGTTCGGCTGGGATTATTCTCCTGGAAACAAAGGAGACGGAGGGGAGCTTTACAATCCCATAATAACAATTATAAACGCTCAATATTCGTGGGATCTTGACAGTGTAGTTACGGGCAGGTGGTTTGCCCTTTGCTCTGAGGAGAGCACCAGAGGACATAATCTCAGCATTAGATATTATCCATTTAATTCAGAAATGAGGAGTAATTTATTTGCTCAGGGGTCAAAGAATCTGTGACATTTTCCAGTAACCGCTGTTGAGACTGTGTGGTTGGGTATTTTCAAACTGTACCAGATAGTTAATCAGAAAGATAATGAAACTTTGCCGAGCTAAGTGAGCAGAAAGGAATGCAAGATTATCAGATCAACTATGTTAAAAATCACACAACACAAGGTTATAGTCCAACAGGTTTAATTGGAAGCACACTAGCTTTTGGAGCATCGTTTAATGGTTGAGCAGACTCCTTGGGCTGAATAGCATACTTCCACCTGGTTTAACATTTTGTCTAACGCCTTATTTTATTCATAAGTTCAGAATTGTGAGGGGATGGGATGAAGTGACAGAAAAGGTTTATTAAACAGATCAGACAGATCAGGAACAAGGCTCATAAACTCAGGAAGAAGAAATGTGCTGTGTCTTGCGGAAACAAATGACACTGGGCCCCAGCACAGGTGGCTGTGTACAGAAGCTGTGATTGCTGAAGGAAGTTGCGAGATCTTATACAGTTGGCAAGTCAGTGATCACGCTGATGATGGATCGTTGTATGATTCACACACAGCAGAAATTTGTGAAAGAATGAAATGTTTGTTTCATTGGAGAAATTTTCAACGGTTCCAATACCGAGTGACTGTTTGAAATACTGATCAGATCTTTGTGTGAAGTGTTAGGTTAAAATACATATGAACAACAACACTGGATAAACTTGTGCGCCCGATCTCTTGTTATTTTGTTTCTCTTTCTTTCGTTGTAAATTCATAGAAAGACATGATGAAATGGAGAGCGGAAAGAAAAATGGGTTCCTTCTCATTACACCAACTTCATCTACAATTGAATAGAATGACTTCTCTCACTCTTCATTTCTACTTTATTGTGGTGTCGATTATTTGTGAATCTCCCGGGCAGTGAAGGGCAAGAACAAGATTCTCGATCCAGTGTATACCAGAGTGTGAGGTGCAAAGAAACACTACTAGAGCGGTGCGTAATGTTAGCAACCAGAGTGTGATGCAAACCCGTGAATGTGGAGCACAGCGGTGTAATAACCCACCACCATAATCTCTCGGTCTCCTCTGCAGATTTTGTAGTGCGGTGACATGTGACCTCATCAGGTTACATGTGGTGAAAGTCATGGATGAGAAAATTCCAGAGAGGAATCGAATCTACACCATTGTGTTTCTGCTTTCACGAGAATTATAATAACAGCAAATTCTAATAAATAGCCTTGCTGGTCAGAATGAATAGCTGTCATTAAGACATTCTGAATCAGAACTGAGTCAGAATGAAACAGGGCAAGAATTTTCCGTCATATTTACACCTACATTTGACTCATAATTTCTTCAGTCACTTTCTCTCTCACGTGAAGAAGCAGCCATGGTGAGTGAAATAAAGGCAATGTTGTTGCTCAATGACCTTTCTCTTATGACTGAACCTGAACTGGATTAAGTCTCAAGAAATACTGATTTGTTCCTTTCATTTTAATTTTGCTGAAACCTCACAATGTTCGTTGTAATAATCAGAAGTGAATTAGATATATCTCATTGGAACGATTAATGTTGTATTCAAATTTGCTCTGACTTTATTTCAGCTTAAGGAAAATACTGATTAGAAATATAGAGAGTTAAAGTGCAAAAGGAAACCCACCAGTTTTGTTGCTCGTTGCTTTGGCAGATTTCACCGAGTATTAAATGGCTCAAAAATCATGGTGTTTGTTCTCACATCCTTAACGCATGTGATGAAAGCAGGATGTCGATCTCCAAGCAACTGGTCACTTCCTATTCATTATGTAATATCTTCCCTTCACAATAAATAAAAATCCACTCAGTTCCATTTACAATGCTTTAGGTGGAATATTATGCCAATTCTTTCAAAATGCAGAGTTTTGTAACAGAATCTTATTAAGCTGCACTCATTAAATAAATTTCTTTACATTTCAAGTCAACCAACTTAGACACTGTTTCCCCGCAACTTCCGACCAGCTACACCCCACCTCTGCACCTTTACCTAGCCACACGCTGTCTCTCTCCTTGTGATTTTTTTTTTCCTTGTCGTCACTAAATGTGCCTTTCCAAATATTTTGAAAAACAGATTCTCGGAGTGACAGTGATTCTGTTCTCATCATTTCTTTGTCCTTCAAAGGTTTCATCAAAGGTATTGAATGCCTGACATTTTACTTGAAAGAGGGAATTTTCCACCTATTTACTCTGTCCAAACATTTCATAACCTTGAAAAAACCCCATTAAGTTTTCCTTGGTTCAGGGATAACTGTTCTCAATTTTCCAAGAAGACAAGTGAATAAAATCTCATCCTCAGTAAACCCCGTCAGCATCTTCTCTAATGGCTTTACACCCCAATAAACACCGTCATTATCAATTCATAGAATCACAGAATCCGACAGTGCAGAAAAAGCATTTCAGTCAATCGAGCCGGTGTCGACTCTCTGAAGAGCATCTCACCCAGACCTAGCCCCCCCCCCCCCCCCCCCCCCCATTTCCTTATATTTCACCTGAAGAAGGGGAATCCCTCCCCCTTATGATTTCAAATAAACCTGTTGGAGTATAACCTGATGTCCTGTGACTTCTGACCTTATCCCCGCGTTACCCACGGCTAATTCACATAACTTACTTCATTCACTCCCTGGACACGAGAGGGCAATTTAACTTTGCCAATCAACCTAACCCTCCCTCTGAACAGCAGTGCAAAATACTGAGACAATGTTCCATCATACTGAGCAAATGCTGTATGATTTTTTAATGGTTTTATACCCTGGTAAAACTCATCAAAACAAATGAACCCAAATTCAATGTATCGAAACGCTACTCTGTCCTTGACAATTTCATTCGTGCTGCGGGAAATGTTTCTGCACTCATGTTTGAATGCGTTTATGTTGTTTCTTCCTCAGCTTCCTGCTTCTAGTAAACACTTCAATCCGGAACAAGTGTGTCAAATGCTTTTCATTCCAACATAGTCACAAGGTGAAGTTTGCAGAAGTCACGTGTTTGGCTGTTCACTGACACTCTGCCTCCCGGAGGGCTGCAGTCCTTTCCCACCTTTATTCAGCCAGCATTATCCTTCCAGTGACATGCCCCATCGAGAATGGAAGGACAGGTATCAATACCCGCACTGGGAATGGAGCGACAGTTTTAAAACATTGACACTGTCCCCAGCGGAGAATTGCGTCCTGTGATAAGCGGGGACACTAACCATTATACTACCGAGGACAAGATTGTCAAAGGAGGCCCTTCAACCAAATGTGGTCACACTTGTCAAAAACAGCTGCCTAATGAACTGAATCCCATTACAGAATGCTTACCCCACAGCCTTACATGTCTTGGTATAAAAAGTTCACATCTGAATATTTATTCAAGTTATAAGGGTTTCTGCCGATCTGAAAAATGCAGACAGTGTATTCCAAATTCCAACCACCCACTGGCTGATAAAGCCTTTTCGCGCATCTTCTCAAACCTTTCTGTCTTTCTCCTTAAGTCTCTGGTCCCTGCTGTTCGATCCCTCCATCAATGGGAAACTCGTTCAGTCAACCCTGTCCATACCCGAACTCAATCATGTCTTGTCTCCATCTCCTTTACACTGCGACAAACACTCCACTCTGTCCTGTCTTTCTTCACAACGGAAACTCTTCATCCCAAACAGTATCCCGGTAAATATCTCCTGCAATTTTCTCAGTGTGATCACATCCTTGCTATAATGTGACTTGCAAAACTGCACATAACACTCTTGATGGAACCTAATGAGCATTTGTTTTAAAATTTCTCCATTAGTATAAGGGCGATTCCGGCAAAGCAGAATTTATTACCCACACCGAATTGCCTCGAGGGCAGTTGGGACTCAACCATGTTGCTATGAGTCTGAAGTCACATGCAGCCCAGACCAAGTAAGGATAGCAAATTCCATCCCGAAATGACATCAGTGAAACAGATTTTTTTTCAACAATTGTCAATTGATCGAAAGTAGTCATTAGATTCTTCCTTGCAGATATTTTTTGAATCCAAATTTGACAATATACCATAGTGGGATTCAAGCCCTAGTACCCAGACTATTACCTTGGTCTCTGGATCATCAGTCCTATAAAATTATCACAAGACCAACGCAGAAAGCCATAAAAGCTGTTTTTATTCCAATAAACCGTCTTTTCACCAAAACTGCCCTGGGCATTTTCGATGATTTCCAATTGTCCCTGGCCTATGTCAGTAAAAGCTGCTACATAGGGATTGATTTCACAACCGCGGTATCCAAATGGATCGCTTTGTTTGAAGTTCCCGATGGTGGTATTGGGGCATGTTCACCCAACAACAGAACAAGATGAATGTGAAAGAGAGTGATAGATTGAGCATTGACACAGAGAAATGGGGGGAGGGATGGAAAGGATCTTTAATGATTGTGGGAAGAAGAGAAATCTCCGACAACGGGTGTATTTGAATCCTGATATAAGAAACGCAGTGTTGTGATAAAGCGGAATTTGAAGGTAAAACAATTGATTTCTTAGCATGTGTCACAAAAAGGACAACGGAGAGAACACTTAGTGCCGTGATTTGGTTTCAAATCGAGGTTGCTGTGATCACAATGCAAAATACCGACAACCACGATCACAGCAACCACAGAACAGGATGCTTGCAAGCAGCAATAAGTATACTAGCAGAGGAAATGTTTGGAAGAACAGCAAATGTACAATATCAGTACCCAGTGAACAGTGACAGATATGTGGGAACTGAGAATGCGCCGAATCTTTCAGTTCGATGTCCTCAGAGGCTGTGGAGATCCCTTGAATGAGAATGTTGAAAAATGAGATTGATCGATTTCAACAAAACATCAAAGACTCGGGGGACAGTACAGGATATTATTGAAATGTATGCTTCAATAGCATTTTAGCTTAACATCGGGCACAGCCGCCCAGATCCAACCGGAAATGGGGATGGGAATGAGTGCCCAGAGTTACTCTCTGGCTCCAGTGATGCAATAGGTGAGCGTGTTGTCCTTCTATGATATTATAGAGGCGCAAGAAATTCCTCGGTTGAGTGTGCTCCTGCTCAACGGAATAGTTGTCCCCGTTTATACAATCATAGCGATTTCTGGTGCATCTTTCTAATACAGCTGAGTGGCACAACTGGAGCGTGTTCAGCCCTTAACTTTGCAGTGATGGGTTTAAAAGATGATTTTGCTGTTTGGATCTGTGTTTCCGACACTGGCGGTGGCAGCTACATTTGCTCGCATCAGCTCAGTATCAGTTTCATACACACAGTCAAGACTTCAACCTGAAGAAGGTGACGGTGGGGTGATATTTTAAAATTGTCATCCTTGGCGACTGGGACACGGAAATGGTGATGTTTAGGTTCGACGAATAAAACCTGAAATGCATGCCTGACCTCAGGAACAGAGATAATAACTTTAATTTCCTGCAATCCCATTCATTCATGTCCCTTATGCAAGGGATTTTACCATCTTCACCCAGTCCTGCCTACGAGACACTCCAATACAGGAAACAAACATGAGCTGGCCCTTAATTCAGGAATCCCCATCGTGTGGGGAAGCAGGCTTGTCGGCCCTTCCAGTCCACACGGGATATCCGAAGCGCATCCCACCAAACCCCAGGGTATTCCCTGTCCCATGAGCCTGCATTTCCCATTGTTGATCCCTGTACCTGGCACATATTTGGTCAGAGGGAGGAATAAAAACGCAAACACGCAGAGAATGTGCAGACCGTCCACAGACAGACACCCGAAACTGGGATCACATCCGGGTTTGTGGTGCAGCCAGACAGCAACAAACGAGGGGCGAATAATAACTGTTGTCCTGACCAGTGATACTCACACCCTGTGGGTGAATGAGAAAGAATGAAAACACATTCACAACATGGAAAACGGGATTTGTATCTGTGTGGACACAATTTGAAAGGATCGTTCACCCTGTGTAGAAAAAAGGACACTGCCCTGCTTTGTCTGTGGTATCAATGTGGGAACTGCTGGAAGGGATTCAATTAACCACAGAAATGGAAACTCATTTAATCAGTTACACTGTCGAGAGACCGTTCACCAGTCCCATATGTGGGAAGGGATCACTGAGCAAAACAACCTCCGGAGAATCCAGCAGGTTTACATATCCCATCAAGTGTTCGGTTATGCTGTCAATGCTGCTGTTAATCCCAACCAGCTATTTGTTCCATAGCGACAATCATAGAGTCATACAGCGGAAAATAGACCTGTCAGTCTAACCAATCCATGCTGAACATACTGCCAAACTAATCTACTCCCATCTGCGTCCTCCTGTACCCGTTAAGTGGTTATAATGCCCTTGTAGTTTTATTACTGTGTTGTTAATCCAAAAAAAAGGTAATATTTGCGGACAAAGAGTTCAGGCCCTGACATGACGGATAGTGGAGTTTGAATTCATTAAGCACCTGGAATTGAAGAGTCTCGTGATGACCTGAATCAGTTGTGTGGAAAATCCCATCTGATTCACTCATGGAGTTCGGGAAGCAAACTGTCATATTCATCTTCTCTGTCCCACAGGAGAATCCAGGCGCATAATACCGTGGTTGACTCTTAAAGGTCCTCTGGGAAGTGACTGATGTACGAGGCATGAATAAATTTGTTTTAAAAATCCCACTTTCCCATTCATGTTTGGAATCAATTGTCCATTAACTGTTGCAAACGTACCCTCATCCATCACTTCCTCAGCAAGTTAATTGCACACGTAAAACACCTTCCTTAAAAAATGCCTCACATGATTTTTAAAAAAAAATCTCTCTCTTTTCATCTTAAACATATGCCCCCTGGCCTTGAAATCCCCCTCCTCGGAACAGCCAGCTATCGTTAATTCTAACTTGCCTCTCAATAATTCATAAACTTTTGAAAGGTCGCCGTTCAAACCCCTAACCTTGACTGAAAACAGTCTCAACGAGGAGAAAGTGAGAACTGCAGATGAGAGATCAGAGTCCAGAGTGTTGTGCTGGGAAAGGCAGCATTTGAGGAGCAGGAGAATCGACGTTTCAGGGAAGAGCCTGATGAAGGATACTTGCGCAAAGAACTGATTCTCCGGCTCCTGGGATGCTGCCTTACCCGTTGTGGTTTTCCAGCACCCCGATCACGAATCTGAAAATAGTGTCAGCCTATCCAGCCTTTCATTATAACTGAAACCTTCCACACACGGCAACATGCATGCATTCTTTTCTGAACCTGCTCCAGCTGAATAATATCATTTCTATAACTGGTCGACCAGAACTGGACATAATATTCCAGAAGAAGCCTCATCAATGTCCTGCAAAGCTTCAACATAACGTCCCGCTCCTATACACAAAGGACTGAACAATGAAGGGAAGTATGTTAAATGCCTTTGAAACATCTTGTGATGCAAACTACAAGGAATTATGCACCTGCACCCCTAGCTTCCGTGTTCTTCAACAGTACGCAACTTGTTGTTGTACCAAAATGCAATACCTTCCATTTATCCAGATTGAACACCGTGTTACATTTTTCAGTCCAAAGACTCATTGGATTAAGGTCCATTTGAAACTTAGATAATCTTCCTCACTATCGACAATTCTGGCATGGCCTGCAAACAGACAAAGCATGCCTGCAGTGAGTTCCACTGTTTTCTCATATAGATCAATGATTCATATTTACTTGTAGTGGCCGTGATTTAGCAGTGTGCAGATCATACAACAGTTAGTCATGCAATTAACCATGAGGAAGAAATCCCCAGACTGCAGGGAGATACTAAACAATTGGAAATGAAAATGGTGAAAGCAATTCATTCCAGACAAGTTGGTGACAGTGAACCAAGTTCAAACTTCAAACCAGACGCCCACGCTCCAGTTGTGGCACTCAGCTGTCTCAGCAACATGCACTGTTGATTGCTATAAACGGGAAAAAAAATTCCCTTCTGTTCCGCCTTTGACCAGGAGCACTCCCAAACTCGGAATTGCTTGCGGCTCTAAACCGGCATAGAAATGCCGTGCATTTTCCGGTTGTGTCACTGGAGCTCTCGAGTATCTGTGCGACCCCACACCCATCACGATTTCCAGTTGGATCTTCGCGGCTGCGCCACTCAATTCCTCTGATTTTCGGGCTGGGAATTGGGAGTCTGTGGCAGCAGTAATTACTGCCTTTGTGGGGAAACTAGTGAAGTAGCCGATGTTAAACTGCATTACAATTGAAGCATACATTTCAACAACACCTGCACTGTCCCCGGAGTTTTTGATGTTTTGGAGAAATCTATTTATCTCAGCCTTCAGCATATTAATAATGGAATCACCACAGCCACTGGGGGAACCGATATTAAATGGTCAGCCCATTCTGAGTTCCCACATATCTGGCACTGTTCGCTAAGCACTGATGTTGTTCAGTTGGTGCGCTGCCTAACATTTCCTATGATACTGTACTTATTGCCAACGGTCAGTGTGCTAGTCTGTGGGATGCCGTGATCGTATAGTGGTTAGTACTCTGTGTTGTGGCCGCAGCAACCTCGGCTCGAATCCGAGTCATGGTCGTGAATTGTCTATCTGCCCCAGTTTCTGTGAAACACAACGGAATCAGTTGTTTTAACATGGTAATTTTGTTGTGGTTCTGTTCGCCGAGCTGGGAATTTGTCTTGCAAACGTTTCGTCCCCTGTCTAGGTGACATCCTCAGTGCCTGGGAGCCTCCTGTGAAGCGCTTCTGTGCTGTTTCCTCCGGCATTTATTGTGGCCTGTCTCTGCCGCTTCTGGTTGTCAGTTCGACCTGCCACTGTTTTGTTTTGTCCGGTATATTGGGTCCAGGTCGATGTGTTTGTTGATAGAGTCTGTGGATGAGTGCCATAATTTTCTCCAAGGTGATGATCTTTTCCCTTCAAATTCTGCTCGCTCACAACTCTGCGTTTCAAATGTCAGAATTCAAATCCACCCGTTCTCAGAGACTTCTCTCCCTCCTTCGATCACTAACTGAACTTTCCGTCCCACACCCCCATTTCATTAATTTAGAGATGCCGGTGTTGGACTATGGTGTACAAAGTTAAAAATCACACAACACAGGGTTAGAGTCTACCAGGTTTAACTGAGCACTAGTTTTCGGAGCACTGCTCTTTCATCATGTGGTTGTGGAGTCATTTCCTATTTCATTAAGGCACTGCGGAATCTAACACTGACTCTAACATTGATACCGATCAGTCTGTGCTGCTGCGGTCACTGTTGCTGGGGGAACGTGACCCAATCCCACCATCGGGATCTGCAGACCAGTTTATCCAATTGGTTACCGTTGTTGTGAGGCCAATCCTCAGGTAGCAGCTTTTACTGATATGCATTTGCGATTATTGGGGGTCAAGCTCAGGAAAATGACACAGGACAATATCGAGGAGAAGCTACTTCATTGAGAAAGATTAGTTTCACGGGTTTTCTGCAATGGCCGAGCTTTATTACCACTGGACTGTTAATTCAGACACCAAGCAAATGAACAAGGGACCCGGATTTGACTCCAACTATGCCAGGTGTTAGAATTGAGATTCAATAGATATCTGGAATTACGAATCTAATAGCACCTATAAATCCATGGTCAATCGTCTAAAAAACAAAACCATCGTGTTCAATGACGTCCTTTGAGGAAGGAACCTGCCATTCGTACCTGGTCGGGCCGCGATGTGACTCCAGACTCACTGCAATACAGTTGACTCTCAACTGCCTGCTGTGCAATTCGGAATCGCAATCAATACTGACGAGCCAGCGACGCCCTCATACTGTAACAGAATATTTTTAAAAAGTTAATTCGGTTCTAGCTAGATTACTGTGTGCAGTTCTGCAATTCACAGTATCACAATTATGTGATCGCAATGGAAACGTTGCAGGAGAGATTCAATGGGATATTGCCTGGGCTGAAGTGTTTCAGTTATGAGGAGAGACTGGACAGACTAGGGTTGTTTGTCGCCGAGCAGAGGAGATTGGAGAAGACATGATTGAGATGTACAAAATAATGAGGGATATGGATAGGATAGACTGAAAGAAGCTTTTGTTATTGATGAAGGGATCGAACACTGGGGTCAAGAGATTTCTGGAAAAGGCAGAACGTTTTGAGTATATGTGTGGAAAGGGTCAGAGATCAAGAAACGCTTCCAACCTGAAAAAAATTGAGATGTGAATTTGCGATGCCAAAACACATAAGACTATGGGCTAAACAATTAAAACTTGATTCAGGTCATTAAGCAGTTTTATTGGACAAGTGCGGCCACAACAGGCTGATGGTGGTTAGTATGATTGTGACAGTATCGTGGTTAGTGTCCCCGCCTGTCACAGGGCTCAATTCTCCCCTAGGGGCATCGTAAAGGTTTTAAACCTGTGGCTCTGTTCCCCAGTGAAGGTTATTCATGCTTGGCCTTCCATTCTCGATTGGATATGTCACAGAAAGGACACTGCTGTCTGAATCAGCTGGAGAAGGACTGCAGCTCCGAGGGAGAGAGAGTGTTAGTGACAGTGCAAAACTTCTGCAAACTGCACATTTGTGTTTTAGTTGGAATTAACACCATTATATAGAGTTGTTCCTGACTGATATGTTTATTTAAAGCAGGGATCTGAGGAAGAAAACAGAGTAAACCCATTCAGACCTGAGTGCAGAAACATTTCCAGCAGCACTAATGAGGTTGTACAGCGTAGAACCGCGTTTGGATGCATTGAATTCGGGTTTGTGGGCGCAACTTGCTTTCACTAGGCTGAGTTTACGAAAGTGTGTAAATCCATTACACATGATACAGATAGTGTTCAATATGATGCTACATTTGCTCAGTGGTTCGCACTGCTCTTAATTCTGTGAGTTAGGTGGATTGGCCATGTTAAATTTCACTGATGTGTCCAGGGAGTGAATTCAGTAAGTTAAGTGTTTTAGCCAGGGGCAACGCAGTGATAATGTCAGCTGTCACACGATGCCAGGTTTTATTCCAGCAGGTTTATTTGAAATCACAAGCCAGATGCCTGCGGGGATAAAAACAGGAGCTCGATCTGGCTGAGATGCTGTTCAGAGTGACCCGACATACTCGTTTGGCTGAATTGCACTTTCTGCCTTGTAGGTAATCTGTGATTCTATCAGAGAGGACACTGCCAGCGTTTACCGGGGTGCTAAGGCATTCGAGACGATGCTGACGGCGTTTAGTGGGGATGGCATTTTATTTATTTGTGTGTTCGAAAATTTGAAACTAAACCAAAGAAAACCGAATGGGAGTCTTCCAGGGTATTTGAGGTTTGAAGAGAGTAAATAGGTGGTAAATTCACTCTAAAGACATCTTTGGATATTAATTATTCAGTTTTATATGGTCCCTTCACGAAGTTATGTTGTGCTTGATTTTCTTTTCAGAGAGGTTCTAACCGACCCAAGGTTCCAACATGTCTCAATTTTGAACGGCTCATTGGGGTCCTTTGCTTTATACCAAACTGGTAATACCTCAAGAAGAAGGCTTTCAAGTCTTTAAAAAAAAACTAGTATAATCAAGGGGACGTGGCCAGCTCTCCACCCGCGCAATTCAGTCAGTTCGAAGGTTATTTAAGTCAGAGTCACTTTTGAAACTGGACGCTCTCCCCATCCTTCTGTCCTCTGAATTCGTAACCTGTAAGCTTGGTTTGTGTAATTTTTCAGGTTCGGGTTATTCGGGTATTCAATATTCGGTTGGTTGTGTTTCATTACTTAATGTTTTAAATAAATTCTTTTTGTTTAAAACTCGGCGGTCTGACCAGCTAATTCACTCTGGGGATATCAACTATACACTTACCTTCAACAATTAGCAAATCTACGGTCAGGGCGACCTGCTTAAAATGTTTGGAGGAGTCGGGCCTGGTCCATAAAAATGTACAATAATCTTGTTAATCATAAGTTATGATTTAACAAGTAAGGGAAGGAATGAATATGATATTGGCTATGACACAGAAAGGATTGGGGCCAACAACTAAGGAGACCCCCTCAGATTACAAAAAGATCTTGATCAAATGGGTCAATCGGCTGACAAATAGCATACAGAGTTTAATCTGGATGATTGTGAGGTGCAGGCAGCAGTGTGTGTTTGCTGCTGTCTGCTGCACCAGGAATGGGATAATTTTATTCCCCATCTCCTGGGTTCAGCACATCGATGTCCTTCGTGATCTTTGAGAGGCCTTACTCTCCTGGTTAAGTCTTGCTGTTAATGTAGTTACGCAATATCTTTGAATTATCATTAACCTTATCTGCCCATGCTATCTCATATCTCTTTTTGGCTTTCCTTATTTCTCTCAAAATGGTGCCCCACTCTCTTTATATTGATTAAAAGATTCAATTCAATAAAGTTGTCTGTATCAAAAGTAAGTTTGTCTTTTATTTTTGAGATGAACCTCAATAACGTTAGTCATCCATTGTTCCTTAACCTTACCAGCTTTACCCTCACGCTAACAAGATCATAATGCCTCTCAACTCACGTCGTCAGACTGATGACTGCCTCCCCCTTGTCAGACATTATTTTACCTGCGAAAAGTCTACTCACATCAAACTTGCACAGTCCTTGTCGCATGCCATTAAAACTTATGGTACTCCAATGAAAAAGATAATATTAATAGAAGGCGTATTATTTTCCACTAATAGTTATGTTTACAAGACCCAAAAGTATTCTCCCATGTTCACTTCAGCCGCTTGCCCTGCCTATTTCACAAAACCAGCTCTCGTTTTGCTCCTTCTCTATTAGGATGATGCACGTACTGATGAAGAAAATTTTCTTCGACACATTTGACAAATTCTTCATGATTCAACCTTTTAACACTATGGTAGTCCCAATCATTTCTTTAGAAAATTAAAATCCCCATTACCACAACCTTATTAAGCTTCCATAAATCCGAGATCTCCCTACATGTCTGTTTCTCATTTTCTTTCTTACTGTTGGAGAGCATATGGTGCAATAACGTCAAAGTACTCCTTCCTTTCTTATATTTAATTTCTATCAATATATTTTGATTAGAAGATTTGTCACAAATGAGCATATAGTGCAATCTCTTCAAAGTGATCTTTACTTTCTTATTTTTAACACTACCCATGTATGTTACCTGATGATTTTTGAGAAAAAACTTCTCCAGTAATACCATTAATTTATCCCTTAATCTAAAACGACAGGCATTCCCCTCTCCACTCACCGTATGCCACTTTTTCTATCCATTCTATGACAGCTATTACCTGGAACGTTGAATTGACAATCTTGAACATCTCTCAGGCGAAAGTGAGGACTGCAGATGTGGAGATTAGAGTCGAGGGCGGTGCTGGAAAGGTACAGCAGGACAGGCAGCACCCGAGGCGCAGGGAAACCAACGTTTTGGGCAAAAGGCCTTCAACAGCCCTTTCCTGATGAGGGGCTTTTGCCCGAAGCTTCTATTTTCCTGCTCCTCGGATGCAGACTGGCCTGCTGTGCTTTTCTAGCACCACACTATCGACTTGAACACCTCTTCACCAACTTTCAGTAATAAATACGATATCCCAATCCTATGTTCATAAACATGCCCTGAATTCATCAACCTTCCCCATAAAGACCCCTGACATTGAAATGAATGCAACCTAGTGCTTTAGAATTAGTGTATACTCTGACTCTTTCATCTTTCGTTTCAAATGGACATGCTCTATTCACATTCATAACCTTCTCCATCCATCCGTCCATTAACACTGCCAATTAGAATAACCCCGTTGCCTTCTCTATCAATATTATGTCTCCCTATATGGAGTGAGCAAATCTCCCTGCTAAGATATTGGTTGATTTCCAGTTTAGATTAGACCAATCCTTTTTGAGCATGTGTTTTCTATTCCAAAACACATTCCAATTTTCCAAAAACTAAATCCCTCAACAACAACCCAGCTCTTCAGCCATTGATTTTTCTCCTTTAACCTTTCGTTCCTCCACCGGTTGGGGCTGGCATTGACAGTAAACCACAAATTAATACTTATAAAGTTTTATTTTTATTCTACCTCACCTGTTAAATTCACCCTGTACTGCTTTAATATTTTCCCTAAAAAGTCATTTCTACCAATATGTACAACAATCTTTGACTACTTAGTCTAACCTTTTACAAGGCGCTTGAAACGTTTAGAGCCATTAATAAGCCTATCACAAACCATTCTAAACTCATGCTCACTGCCACAGAATCTCCTGCTGATGCCTCTGACTGAAAATCCCACTGTAGCAATAATTCTTCTAAATCTTCTCTAACGCTGCCTAATATAAAAATCGTGCCATTAGTCCAATAACTGACGGCTTTTCCATTTTCGTCAGAAAGACTACCTTCTTCAACAACTCCAAAAAGTGAAAATCTTTTTGATAGAGGAATAGTCGCCGGAGACATTGAAATACCTTCTTATCTTTCCTGACAGTCACCATTTATCGGACTGCTTTGCTAGGTAGTCCCTTTTTTCTAAATCTTCTCGCCAACCTCTCTGTGGCCTAAGTAACATTATGCCTCGAAGCAGGATGTTCACAACACCTTATTTATATGTTACCTTTCATGGCCTTTAGATAATAATGTTAAAATGGAAGAAAAAACATAGACACATCAAACATATAAAAATTAGATAAAATCAACCCTTTTACTAATTAACTCAATATAAATATTCATCTTCAATATATTCCTAGCAGAAAAGTCTTCTCCTGAGCAGAAAACAGACAAGACTCTCCGGAATGAAGGCACAACTCCTTATTTTTTTTTTAAAAGTTTACTTTTTCGAAACGGAAACAAATTTTTGCAGCGTTAAAAAAGAAACCTTAAAAACCATGTGAAAACAGGAAGTGTTGGTTTTGCCTATGCCATTCGTGACTTGCCTCTTATCATCTAGTGGCACAGTGGTTAGCACTACTCTCTCACATCACCACACACTCCCAGTTCAATTCCTGCCTCAGGCGACTGACTGTGTGGAGTTTGCAAGTTCTCTGCGTGGGTTTCTTCCCACAGTCCAAAGATGTGCAGGTCAGGTGAATTGGCCATACACAATTTCCTGTACTGTTAGGTAAGGGATGAATGTATGGGTGGTGGGGCGGTGTGGAGTTGTTGGGCTGAAGGGCCTGTTTCCACACTGTAAGTAATCTGATCTCACTGTTTTCATCCTCTAAGACGCCAATATTTAAGTTTAACATTCTTTTACTTTTTGTCTTCTGCGAGAAATGTTATTTATCAATTCTTAATTCTACACGTTTTGCTTCATGGCCATTTTGATGTTGTTTTTAGTAACCGTTTGCTGGTATTTAAAACGTTTTTCTTTAATTTATTCATAGGATGAGGGAGTCGCTCGGTTAGACAGAACTTATTGTCCATCCCTAGAGGGCAGTTAAGACTTAACCAAATTTGTGAGGGTTTGAATTCATACATAGGTGAGACCAGGTAGGAATGATGGTTTCCGTCCCTAAAGGACACTCGTGAAATACATGGCTGTTTCTAACAATAAGCAATACTTTCATGATCATCAATAGACTCTTAATTTCAGGTTCATATTGAATGCGACAGCATTTGAACCCGAGTGCCTAGAACATTATCAGGATGAGCAGTCGGCGATAATACCACCAGGCCATCACTGTCGTGTTATTGTTGACTTCCTTGTTAAGCTATGGATCACTTTTCATCTTTTTAGAATTCCATATCCACTAAGGATTGCATTTCAATTGAGGTGTTTTGATTATTTCCCGATGTCGTTGCCACTGTCATTCAACTGTCCTGCACTTTAATGTTTTTGCCAGGTCTACTTGGGCAAATCACTTCCTCAGGCCAGTAAAGTTGTCATGGCTCAAAACTAAACCTCTCGTATGTGACTGTCTTCACTGTTTCAATCTGAATGTGAACCTCCAGCATGCTGTGCCACTCTTTCTAAGATGATCCTTACGACAATATGATTTATCACTCCTTCCTCATTAGGTTGTACCAAAGTCGGTTCTCTGGTTGGTCCCATGACACGTTAATCGAAGAAATAATCCCTTATACATTCGATGAGTCGTTCTTTGTGTCTCCCCTTGCAAATTGATTAATCTAGTCAATATGCATGTTCAAATTACCCATCATCATTCGTGTGCCCTTGTCTTAAGCCATCATTATTCCCTGGATCATGCGATTCCTTACTTTGAATGTAGTTTGCCGGGATGGGAGTTTGTGGGCTGGAAATGCTCCTCCCAATGGGTTTCTATAAATGTGTTTTATTTCTAACCGGACTGATTCATCGTTTTTGTCACATGTGTTAATATAATTTCTTAATACACCCTTGACATTACCCTTGACCATTGCAGACACTCCATCTACTGTACCCATGGACATTTTACACCGCAGTCCTGACCTTCCTGTAATCACGTTTCAGTAATCCCCACCATGCCATATCTAATTATCTCTGTTTGAGCTGCCAGCTCATTAATTTTATTCCAAATACTGCACGCTTTTAGTTAAAAGTTTTGTTTTTTATTTTACATAAGTTCCATTGATATGTCTTTTTAAAAATACTTTTGTGCACAGGCTGTCCATCCTTTTATATTGATCCCCAATAACAATATCATTTGCTCCAACTTTCTACTCATATTTTTAAATTGTTATGATTCTTTCTCTCAGCATGGTCATTGTACTGGCCCTGCTTGTTTATTCGACCACCCTCTACTTTCTGTTCAGTTTCTGACCTGCTGCTTTGGTTCCCAGCCTCCTGAGTTGCACAATCACACCTCCCTCCCAGGATGTTGGGGCCCCTCCTGTTAAGGTGCACACTTTCATTTTCATACAGTTCCCACCTGTCCCGGAACATTCTTTGCCAGACCTTTCAACCTTTCATTCTTCTTGCCGATGTCATTGATATCAATGTGAACGACGACCGCTGGCTGTTTCCCATCCCAATTCACTATGCCCTGAGCATGCTCGGAGACATTCCTGATCCTGGTACTGACGGCCCTTTTTATGAAGAAATAATAGAATCCCTACAGTGGGGAAGCCGGCCATTTCACACAGCACGTCCAAGCTGACCCTCCGAAGAGTGAATCACCCTGACCCATTCCCCTACTCTATTACTCTGCATTTACCCATGACCAATGTACCTAACCGACATGTCGCTGAACACTATTGGCGAAAAGTAAACAACCCAGACCCATTCCGCTATGCTATGTTGAATCTGCATTCTCACAACAGATACTGAGTATTGCCAGCAACTTCTAGTTTTGTCACAGATGATGATTGCATTTTGATTTAAAAAATGTATGTAACTCAGACTTGAAACAAAGCTGAATTTAAACTGCCAGGAGAAAATTAAATATCTGGTCGTTCGATGACCCCAGTAAAGGTTTAGTAAATTACTTCGGTTTGGCCCATGAACGTCATTTGTTCACTTTCCCAATCAATGAATAAAGGAGATTTTTTTAGCATCTTCTTTGATATCAGAAAATTTTGAAACGTTGCACTTTTACTCCTTCATATGGGTGTGATTACATCTCATTCTTTCGTCTTTGTGCAACTAAAGATGATTATTCACAAGACAAACACACACACACACACACACACACACACACACACAGTAATACTTTGTCGAAGAATGCCACTAACATTGTAAGTAATTGGAATGATACTGGAAAGAAGGAAATAAGTAATGGACGGATGAGAGAAGATGGGTCTTTTTCGGAACAGACAATACTTTTATGTGAACTTGCTAGGTTGATCAAATTTATGAAAAGCTGTGCAGGGCAGAAAAAAAATATTGTTATTAAGGTGTAGAGGTATACTTTCCCGTTAAGGTAGACAAGAAGCTGGCACAACGTGTTCTGAAAGAAGTTAAAATGTAACATTTGCCTGTGAAACCAATAGTGATGCTGAGTTGCCATGGAACAAAATCAAATGTAAATTCAGCCAGACAGTTTAAATTATGCACCAACAGACTGAAATCAAATCGAGATTGAAATATAATGTATTTGGTGGCATCAATATCAATGAAATTATCCGATGCGTTGTGGTACGAAACTGGATATTTTGAACATTTAGGGGGAGAACTGCTAAAGATATCCACAAAGATAGACAGCGAGTTGAAGAACTTCCTGAAGGCACCTGTCCATAAGAAGTTTGCACAGCAGAACATCAATGCTGACCGTGAGTAAAATCTACAGACAAAATCTACAAAGGAAAATCGACAAAGCTGGCCGGTTTTGAAACATGATTATATTTTTTGTAAACCTTTATTGGGGTTTTTGTTTCATCAGACCAGTATTGTAGAGTGGGAGGTAAAAGATACGTTTAACCCAAGGGATTTCTAAATGGTTGTTTATTTTATTATTCCCGTTGGACTTAAATAACAAAATTGTTAATTTTACTTTAAATAGTGACTCTGTAAATGGATCTTTTCCTCTCGACGTTTAAGATATTACAGCATGAGGTGAACCTTTTCTGAGTGGTTGGTTTAAATTAGGAGAGCGGTTAATCCTGTGTTGTAACAGTTTGGGGGCTTTCGTCCGCGATTTCAACAGGTTTAGGCAGATCCAAACTGACATTTGGGGAGATTTGAATAGATTTGAGGTATGAGAAAATGCACAGTATATTAAAGCATTTGCAATTGGTATCCGAGATCTTTAAATAAAACGTCAGTAAGACAACTAGTTCAATTTCGATGACTTGTGGTTGGTTAAATTAAAAGTGAGAGAAATGATTCTTTAAAAAAAATTAAGGGGGGTTTGAAGATGATTCTCAATTTTTCCAAGGACGTTTAGAAAGAAAAATAAAGGCCAAAACTTTAGAATTAGCAAATAACATTGATTAACGTTTAACCAACGACAAAAGTAAAGCTGAAATTGTCAGGGAATTACTCAAACGCTAAGGTGTGTCAGAGAAACAGACAAGTGCAGTAGACTGAGAAAAACTGAAATTATAATTGAGGGAAATGGAGTTTAAAGATAAACAAAGAAAGAGAGAAAGAGAGAGAGAAGAAACAGAAAGCAAAAGAGAAGAGAGACAGAGGAAAAGGGAAGGAGAAGGTTTGTATCTGAGCTAAGAGAGAAGAAAAAGAGAAAAAAGAGACAGAAGGTTTTTAGTTGAGCAAAAAGAGCGAGAGGTTGAACTTGAAGGTACGATTCAGTCAACAAAGTCAAAGTAACAGGATGGAGATTAAAAGGGAATTGGTGATGCATACAGCTATGTCAAAACGCTGACACATTTTGATGAGAAAGATTTTGAAGCCTTCTTTGATTCATTGATAACTTGGCTAGGAAGATGGAATGGTCCAAGTAATTATGGGTAATGATAGTTCAATCTAAACTGGTAGGCAGGGCGAGTGAGGTATTTGCTCCGGTGTCAGACAAGGGATCAACAGACCCTGAAGATGTCAAGCAAGCTATTTTAAGTGCTCATGAATTGGTACCAGAGACATGTAGACAGTAGTTCTGATGGATGGGCTAGTACAGAGGTGGACCATTTTCTTCCCAGAGGGAACTGCACCACCAGACCCACTGAGCATGGTCCGAGCACACCACCTAGACCAGTGCAGTATCTGCGGTCTGAGGAATTGTCCAGCAATACAGGACAAACATCAATAAACTTCCCCACTCTGTCAGAATAAGGGTCACTGTATTCTTTCTGCTCCCTCACACTCACTGTATGTTTGCTATAGCACCAACCACCGAACTAGGCTCATGCTCCACCACTCTCACTATTGCACTGTCTCTAATTCTCTCTCTCACACACAATTTCCCTCCACTTTCCAACCCACACTAATAACACAGCATGGACATAACTCTATGGACTGACTCCCTCCTGACACATCACCATTTCCCTTATCACACCTACACCAACACTAAGAGCAGGGCTACACACTGCAAACTTCCCTCCCTCCCTTTGTCCCATTCCAGGAGTAACAGCCTGGAATAGGATAGAAAGGGTCATGCCGGGTGTTGGAGTGCCCGATATCCGCTCCCTCATCCCCTCCGCCACATGGGGAGGACCCTGGTACGAGTCAGAGAGGACCGGGATGCCTCGTGTGGAGATTCTGAAATATCCATGTCCCACTGACCGAGTAAGGAGCAATGTTCAGTGAAGGTCAATTCTCACTTTAAACCAACTAGCAGCTCCGTTTCTCCCCGGCGCAACTTAGAAGCCGTGGTCCTGATGCCATATCTCTTTTGTGTCGAACTGGTACAAATGGAAACCCCACCGTCTCAGTGGGCAGGAGGGTGGGTTCACATCACATCGTCACTAGGAAGGGAGCACGGAGGGTCCCTCCTACACCTCCCCCTGTAAACAGCTCAGATACTGAAAATAATCTGTCACATTTACTGCTCTCCTCACTTGTCCTGCCATGTTCAATAATCTGTCCTCCTATACATCCAGAACTTGTGCTCCTGCAGCCCTTTTATAATGGTACAGATATTTTATATTGTCTGTCAATGTTATTCCTACCAAAGTGCATCATCTCACACTGCTCTGCATTGATGCTCATCTGCCATAGAACAGAACATTACACCAATTTGTCATTGCCCTTTTGGAGTTCCACACTGTCCTCTACACACTTTACAATTCTTCCAGGTTTGGTTTCTGCAAACATTGAAATTGCCCTACAATCACACTCCACACATTAATACTGACTTACTCACTAGTGTGAACAAGTGCAATATGCACACACTCCCCAAGAACAGACTGAAAGATCTGACACACACCAGAGAGCAAGTGATATATTGTCAAAGTTACTGGAGCAAGAGAAATACTGGCAGACAGTCCATGTCTGTATTAGTGTCAGTGTCTGACTGAGTGTCTCTATGTCTCTGTGTTAGTGTGCGTTTATCTGTGTGTATCAGTTTGTGGCGAGTCTGGCAGTCTCTGTGGTGTTAATGTGATGTACTCTATCCCTGACATGAGATTCTGAGGAAGGGGTACTCAACCCAAAACATTAACTTTCATTTCTGTCCACAGATGCTGACAGACTTGCTTAGCTTTCTGTTGCTGTCAGTCTCTGCTGGTCTCCCCACCCTTCTGTACAGGTGGTAATGGAGGGCGAAAATCATCAGGGATTCAGTTTAGGAAGGATAGACGTAGAGTATCTGCTCACAGCACTATCTAAACTGAGAGCACCATCAACACACATATACGCACACACATACTACAAACACGCACACACACACAGACATGTACACACATAGAGCTGCACACAGACACTCACGCACAGATACACAATACTCATACCCACCCCCACACACACTTACACACACACTACAAACGTGTGCATACATTCAGATACATACACGCAGACATATACCGCTGCAAACAGACACTCACACACAGATACACATACTCATAGCCACCCTAAACACGCCCTTACAAACACACACACACAGACGCAGAGAGCCACACAGACACAAAGAGACATACACACACCCATGACACACACACACACACACACACAAGCACACACACACATGCTTACACTCATGCAGACATATACACACACTCAAACATACGCATGCACTCACGAAGATACAGACACATCCGCAAAACACACACAGCCACAGATTTCATTCGTTTCCTCACTCCACCCCCTCACCCCAACTTATCCCAGATCCAATCTTCCAACTCGGCACCTCCCTCTTGAACTGTACTACCTGTCTATCTTCATTCCCACTATCCACTTCACCCTCTGCTTCAACCTATCACCTTCACCCCACCTTCATTTAATTGTCATCTTCCCTGCTTTCTTCCCCCAAGCACTACACCCTCCCATTTATCGTTCAGCCCAATTGGTCCACAAGACTCATTATTAATGATGGGATAATGTTCGAAATTTCAACTTTCCTGCTCCTTGAATGCTGCCTGAAATTCTATGCTTTTCCAGCACCACACTCTTTGACACAGACAGACACGCACACACAGACAGAGAAACACACACACAGACACACATGCACAAACACAAAGACAGCCATGCTTCCCACACACGAAAACATCCACACTCCCCACACAGACTCACCCACACTGCCCACACACACCCACATACCTCACACACAGACACACCCAGACACAGACAGTCAGGCATACACATTCAAACAGGCACACAAGCACCCACATTCCCACACATACACGCATGCATTCACACACAGACACACAGTCAGACGTACACACTCAAACAAACATGCACACTAACACACACAGACACCCACACTCCCCACAAATGCACACGTACGCTCATACACGACAGACACACTCAGCCAGACCCCCGTTCCCTAGTTAGTTCTGAAAGTTAGTTTCTGGACCTTCCCCTGCGGAGACAGAACCAATGCTCCCTCACATCGGCAGAGGTTTCTATCAGTTAATGATATATCGGAGGACTGCACTCCAGAGATGGTGCATATGTTACCCACTCCTGCCTGGAATGTTCCAGAATCAATGCAGTTCATGTCATGATGTATATCAGCACAGTCCTGTCCCTAGTGTGAAGCTACAGGTTATGCTGAAGGAGAGGACACAGCTCAGTGGCCACCTCGTTTTTAAACAAACTGGTTTCACACTTTATACTTGGAATGGGTCCAACTTAGAAACATATTCCTGGAAATGCTAGAGATGATAGTACAGTGCCCTGCCCCTCCTTGTGTACAGAGCTTCCCTTCTGTGAAGTCTCAGCTCCATTTGTTTACCATACAGTGCTCATATCTGGTCCAGAGTGGGGTCACCAAACCCTCAGGTCTCTCTGAATGAACCCAGCATCAGACAATACAAACCCGAGAAAAGCATCCACAGAACCTCCCCTTACTCTGTAATGACAGAAGCAAGTGAAATCCCCCCACAGACGGTGCACACATTCGATGTTGAAAATATTTCTCTTCTGAGCGAAAAAAAAACTGTTACATGACTGGACTGTCCGACAGTGACAGTTCCATTCTCCAAAGAAGCAGTTGACAATCTAATATTACGTTTCTCTGCATCTCAGCAGCTATAACGACAGCACCAGAATTGCCAATGGAGTTGATCAGCATACACAGGGAACATATATAGAGAGAATATAAGTTTATTGTCAATATATTTTTATCTGGAATAGTGGTCAGAAGAAAACTGGAGCCGTAAAATTGGAAGTTAACAAGGGGACAGATGACAGCTAATTCAGCAACAGTACTGAGGCTGAGAGAATACAGATACACATAACAGTCCAGGGCTAAAGGAGGACCTAAGGGTCTGAACAGCCTTGTTCCTTCTTAGATGTTTATGAGTGAGGAGTCTGAAATTGATGGAAATGGATTTTGTGACTGAACCTAAGAATAACAGTTTATTCATTTGTTAAATATAAATAACTGAAACAGCAATAACTTTCACCATTATTTTTAGAATTGACAGGTATAGGCTTACCAGGAACACCAAAAATCGTGCGGATGGGGTAGTAACCTGCCTGAATAATCATCAGTACGGCTTCTATTAGCAACTCTAACCATGGCCAATCATGAACACGATAGTGAAGACACAAGGATAAACTCCTGTCCATTATTAGAATATTCCAGCCAAATGTTCTCAAAATCTGATACATTGTTGGAACATTCCAGTCTAATGTTCTCAGATTCTGATCTATTGTTGGAGCATTCCCCTCTAACGTTCCCAGATTCTGATCCATCATTGGAACATTCCAGTCTATTGTTGTAAGATTCGCTTTGTCTCCCTCTCTCTGTCCTGCAGATACAAACCATCTTGAGGATGACGCTATTGCTGATAATATGGGATAACAGGTTGAAGGACGCCCCGCATTAAGAGAAGAGGAAACCTTCCAGTGACGCAATTAGGGTCCATGGAGACTGACATCAACCACAGGCACTGAACATGCAGCTCCAATTAACCTCCTTTCATTACAACCCTCATATTCCACAGTAATACTTGGTCTGGGTGGGATGTTGAAATCGTGAATATTGGGTGAATGGTACATCTCCAATTGCAAATTTAGAGGTGAGGCAGAGAGCTGATGCTTTCTCTTCACAAGCTCGATGTTTCTACTGTGCTTTGGCAGAATTGGATTTGACGGGCTCCCGACGCCGTCTGTGTCTGATCACGAGGACTGCTGCATCCTTTCGTTTTATTTATGTTTGACTTTGACATTTGTCTGGCCATGATTTAATGGCTTAGTTGGGGTTAGGTATTTTTGAGAGGCTCCTACAGTGCCATAGATAGTGTAGATACAGTCCATTCTTTGTGGCCCTTGCAGCCACAGTCTAGTCCTGTGGAGGGATGGTCAAGCTCTCCCAGAACCAGGATTCTTAGTTTTACCTTTTGCCAGTTATTGCTGGGTTCACAGCAGGGTTGGAAGGATGCTATACACGCTCTCTGATATTTGACTCAGAATTGTATTTTGATGTGCTTTCCTCCTGGATTGGCGAACTGTTTGTGAGACAATCTGTTTCTTGAATGTGCTTTAAACAAGAGTGTGTTTATGTGATGTTACCATGTTACCATATTGGATTAGTAACTGTTTAGCAGTTAAATAAACTGTTGTTCTGTTAAGTTTTCCAATAATTATTCCAAGTTTCTCTTGCTGCTGTATTTGGCCGACAGTGTTTGAATAGATTGTGTTTTGCTGAAAGTTGAATATTTCTACCTAGCGAATTGTATCTGAAACACAGCACCTCGCATTTACCTTTAAAATAAGAAAATGTTCGGTTCGAGGCTACCTTTTCCATGCATTTTGAGGGGATCTGCTCGGGTCCTTCACAAGTGGGACAGATATTTACGCTTTACTTGGGTAATTACTTCATGGGCAACATTTTACAGAAATATGGGGTTTGACAGCAGAACGCGCCGTGCTGGAGGAGTGATATCTCTATCAGGAATTAGACCGGATACTTAATCCACCTCACAGACACAGCCCAGACACGTATAAGCAGCAATGAGATATCTGCTTGCATGGAACACTGTGCAGACCAGGCTCAGTAAAACCAGCAATCTGTCCAGGATGGAATATTGTGGAGCAATCTGTCTAGAATACTAGACAGACTAAGCTCAATACAACACAGAAATCTGTCCAGGATGGAAAACTGTGCAGATCAGACTCAGTACAACCAGCAAATTGTCCAGGATGGAATACTGTGCAAGTCTCAACTGCCCACAATCTATCCCTCCAACATGAGGAGCATTACAGACCAATATGGACTGTGCAATATGGACATGCAGTCTGCAGCCCACACCAGTGTCTTGCTCTACAAACGCGGACAAGGTACCTGTTCAATATGAGAGCTGTACAGTGGATAGCAGTGAATTGATGTGTAAACTAGGAACGGTTACCCTCCCAGCATGTACACCACTCCAGTGCATTGCTCCATAACACTGTATTAGATCACTACCCAGCGTGGGGAAACTTGCAGACCATGCTGGAAATGACAAGATGTGCAGCTCCCAATCATTTCCAACTCCATATCTCCATTGTGCCATGACAAACGGTGCTGTGGGTATAAACATCACTGACGCAGAGAGATGGTTGTGGAGTGGGGTTGGGGGAGACGAGTTTTAGTACCAATAACGAAAAGGATTTTGTGAAAAAGAGAAAAAGAGGTAAAGAGACATTTTCATGGAAGATCTGAAATTTCAGAATGCTGAAATAAAGACATTTTGGTAACATGAGCCATTATGCTCAGGAATGATGGGTGAACGGGATATCAGCATGAGTTCTGATGTTGGAGATTTTGATGAGCATTTCTTTTGCAGCTTTATAACTGGAGTGGCCTCAGCAGAGTCTTCAACTTATCGTGCTGAATCTGACAGTAATTTGTCTCAGTGACATTTTCTTTGAGTGTGACAGAGGGATTGTCTGCACGAGGCTGAGCCAATTTCCTGGTGCTATCTTATCGGACTCACCTCATTAACTACCAACCCCACCCCATGGTGTCCCTATCATTCAATACCATCCGATTCTCCCACCCATCATGGCTGGAGGTACTCGCCATCGCATGGATGTCCCTGGATATTCTGTGATCCTTGCATTGCTGCCATCTTTAAACACCAAAGGGCACATGTTTATGCTTTCTCAGTTTGGATCTGCTCTGCATGGTAGATAAGAGGCAATTGCACCATGTTTTATCAGCCAGGGACAGATGGATGGGCTACTACAGACGGGGACCATTCTCTTCCCAGAGTGGGGCACACCACCAGATCCACCGAACATGGTCTGAGTTCACCAACCCAGCTCAGTGCAGGATCTGCGGTATGAATAAATGTGCAGCAATACAGGACAAGCATTAATAAACTTGCCCACTCTGTCAGGATAAGGATCACCGTATTCTCTTGTTCCCTTACACTCATTGTTACAGCACCTACCACTCTCACTACTGCATGCAGCACCTTCCGTTTGTCTCTGACTCTGTCTCTCTTTTGCTCTCTATCTCTCATCTTTGCAACACCCCCACAAGGTGGCAGCATTTTCTGGATCATGCCGATTATAGAATGTCCAGATAATGTTCCAAATATTTCCCATTTTCAGAAAAATGTCGATGTTCCCATATGTGACGCATAAAGTGGAGGAGCATAAATGTACGTTTTTCAAATCCCACCTAATTCAAATCCATCATGAGACTATTCAGGCATTCAAACGTGCTCTAGCATTTAATAAGATCGCGGCAGATTTGATGGTTTTCTCAGCTCCATGCTACAGGAATGTTCAGCCATTCAACCCTCTGGGTTCCTGTCGTGACCCAGTCGACACTCAGGCACTTCTACCCCGGTTTTCTTCAAGCGCCTGTTCGAGGGCCTTTCCCACGGGGATGGACAGTCCAAACAATATATTCCATCAGCTTTGTACTTCTACATGATGGTAAGCACATTTTACACAGATTCATAAAAAAATGCCCTTATTTAATTATGGTTGATATCCAATCACAATTAATCACTCTGGTTACTTCACTTCCCTCACCTCATTATATTCAGCCAAAGACAGTTTTAAATCACTTCTCTGCTTATAAAATATAACTTCTGGCAGAGAACATTTTTGTCCTCAGCCGTTATCTTGACCGTTTTCTGAATTGCATCTTTTTTCGTTGTTATGAAAGTTTCTCTTGGCCTTTGTCTGTGACTGTTTCTGTCTGTAACAGTTATATTGTCTCCCACTCAGTTGGCTGGATGGCTGGTTTGTGATATAGCGGGAGGCCAACAGTGCAGGTGCAGTTCCTCACACTGACAGAGGTTACCATGAAGGGGACGCTCTCTCATCCTCATCCCATCACCCGAGATGTGGTAACTCTCAGGGCAAACCATCATGAGTGTTCTCTCTCTCATGACAGAGCAGTCCCATGGTCATTTGGAAGTGTATTACATCACTGTTAACATTTTAAAATGTCATCTATGTTATAATTTAGTTTTGCATTATATTCTTGGATGTTCTGTAGCCATTTCATTTGTACAGCTGTCAGCATTTCCTCCACACTGCACATTCCTGCCCATTTCAGAACAATTCTTGACTCTGTTGCTATTTATGAAACTTCTGTCTGTGCTTCAAGGGCATTCAATATTTCTGTCTCTAATGCTCTGTGGGGAAGAGAATTACAAAGGCTCAAAATAATTCAAGAAAACAAAATACAAATCTCATCGGGATGTGAGGTTTTCTTTTGTCTCCATACCATAATTCCATTGGAAGCAGTTCAGAGATATTTCACTTCATGTATTCCATGGATTTAGGGTTTATACTATGGAGGCTTTAACAGGTTGCTCTTGTTGCTCTTGAGAGGTGTTTTTGTTGAAACATACAAGACCTCGAGGACAGTGGATCAGATAGATACCCACTGGGTGTTTGTATAATCTAAACTTGTTGTCATTGTCATAGAAACCCACTAGATTGGAAGCAGGACGTTCTGTCCATCGAGTCCACACTGACCCACCGAACAGTAACCCACATCGCCCTGTCCCCAGCCGTATGCATATAACCGTGCGATCCCCATGACAAACCCACATATCTATGGGCACTATAGGCAATGGCACATGGCCAACCCACTCTCAGCTGCACATCCTGGGACTTTGGGGGAAACTGGAGCAATGGCAGGAAAGCAACACAGACATGGAGAAAATGTTCAAACTCCACATAGGGAGTCGCCCGAGGTTGGAATTAAACTCAGCTCATTGGTGATGCGAGGCAGCAATGGTAATCACAGATCCAACGTGTTCCTCAGTTAGTTCCATAGCTGCTTGTGGCTGACTAAAGAAATCTGTCTAACTTGTGCCTATCACTGAACCTGACACAATCTGAGACCTTTATCATTGGCCATTTCACCAACCTAGTTACATTTAAAATTTGTTGTGAGCAGTGGAGGAGTGGGATTGAAAAGCAAACAGTGACACCCTTCAACCTCAGTCAGAACATGAATGAGGCGAAATTCACAAAATGGGATTTCATTCCAGTGGGAAGTCTCTTTCCAAGAAGTTTGTGATAGCTAAATCTTTATATTATATCAATATTTGTTCGTCTTATTTTCCATAGACATGTGAATCAGGGATAATGGTGCACGGAGAGAAAAGTGCAACTGGGACCACAATAAGATGAGCCACGACCTTATTTACTGGTGGAGTACAGTGAAAGTTTCAAATAGCTCACTCCTGTCCCTCAGCCCTATGTTCTGTGTTCCATTCAGCCCTTCAGACCTGATACACAGGGGCAGATCGAGGCCACTCCGATGGTTAAATAAAGTTTCGTCAATGTACTTGGAAAATCCAGGCTGGGTCAGGAAGTGACAGCCCCCCCACCCCCACGCACAGGCCTCCCCTCTCTGTAACTTCTACTCCAGATGTGGGTCATGTTACAGAGCCAGATTCACTGTGAATACACCCTCCTACTCCTCCCCCCCCCCCCGTTAACTCAAACAAGTCCTCTTCTCCTCCTGAATGCAACATTGTACTGCATGACTTCCAGTAAAATATCCAGTTACTTTCCAAAAGCATAACACGAGAACATAATAAATAGGAACAGGATCAGGCCATTCTGCCCCTCAAGCTCGTCCTGTCATTTAATACCAACATAGCTGACCTACTCCAGCGCTCAACTCCGCTTTCTTGCCGACTCCTTGTACCCCTGCATCTCTCTGGATCTGAGAATTCCAAATATTCACTACCTTCTGCGAGAAGAAACTGCATCTCAGTTTGAAATCTATATTATATATTCGGTATCTATGTCCGTGAGTTCAGTACCACACCCAGCAGTGGAAACACGTTCTCAAAATCTAACTTGTCAAGCCCCCTTGGTATCTTGTATTTTTCATCAGTATTACTCCTCATTCATTTCAACCACAATGACTAATTGCCTCCCATTTTAGAGGTTCTCGATAACACAACCCTTTCATCCCAGGAACCCGCCTAAAGTACCAACCGAGTTACTTGCTGTATCAGCATGCTGACGTTATATTTCATACACAGGAACGCTCCAATCGTTTGGACTGCTCCTTTTCTGGAAGTCTTCTCCATTGAATAACAGCCTGCCTTTTGATTCTCAGTGTCATCCTCAGTCTCGGATGTATATTGCACTCAGCTCTCTCCTTCAGGCTATTAGTGTAGATTGTCAATAACTGATGCCATGGACTGATATCTGTGGTACTCCAGCCGATACACTTTTATCATAACCATCCATTAATCCTGACTCTACGATTTCTATGTGTTAACCAATCGCCATCCCATGCTAATACATTATCCGTCAAACTATGATCTTCTATCTGTGTAAGAACCTTTATTTTGTGATACCCTGTGAAAACTCTCTGGAAAGCCTCGTGTCCACCAGTTCCCCTTTATCAAGTCCGCTTGTTACGTCCTCAGGGATCTCCAGAAATACTTTGCATGATTTTAAAGGACAAAATATAATCTTCAGTTCACTAAAACACACTGACTTTGCGTGAAGCTTTTCTAATTGTCCATGCTGGCCAGCTTTTCCAAACTAAATTAGTCCCATCTGCTTGCATTTGGCCGATATGCCCCTAAATGTTTCCCATTCATATGTTTGCCCAAATGTCTTTTAAATATTACGGCTGTACACGCATCTGCCAATCTTCCTCTGGCAGCTCATTCCATACCCACACCACCCTCTGAGTAAAAGCATTGCTCCTTCTTCCCTTTTAAATCGTCCCATTTCAACTTAAGCCTATGCCTTCTATGGTTGAACTCCCCCATCCTGTGGAAAAGACCTTGGCTATTTGCCCTATCCATACTCCCACGATTTTCTAATTTCTGTAATGTCACCCAGCAACCTCCTTCACTCCATCTGATACTAAGTTCAAGATCAATATTTAAAAATAAACATCGCAAATTTGAAACAATACTAAAAGAGACTGGTAAACAACACACAGTCCAAACTTCATATTGTCATTTGCTTTTCTCTATGTTACAATATTGAGGCAGCATGAAAATTTTACTAGTGTCAATTCGTTTTTCTAAAGGGGGTGATGATGATCTCGACAGTGAAAACTTACTTTTGGCCAGATCAGCATAATACCACATAGTTAACATTCTCCATCCTGAACTCCCTATGACCTTGACTTTTTGTGTCTTCTTTATCTTGCACTCAAGAGCAGGAACCCCTTTCCCCCATTCATATCTGAATCTAAACCCGTTTTACATCATCTTCTCGTTCTCCACTGCTAAATGTCTGTTTATCTGTTGCCACACCCTCTTTTCCCTGTCATCCATCCCCCACCTCTGGCAAGGGATCAAAAATCCACTTTCCAATTATTTTCAGTTCTGAAGAAGCATGGCACTAGTCATGAAACGCAAACTCTGTTCCTCTGTCTCTGCAGATGCTGTCAGACCTGCAGAATTTCGCCAGAAATAAATAGGAGCAGAACAAATGTTAAAGTCAGCAAATAATTATGAATACTGGACATAAAAATGCAAAAAAATTGCTGGCCAGACTGAGAGCTTTGTAGAAGGGTCACTGGAAGAATTAAATCGAAGATATTACAGGTAAAACTGGGTTAACATGCGATGCTGATAAGCCACAGCAGCAGCAGAAGCAGATTTCTTTTCAATCATAGTCTGTAACTTTTCCCCAGGATAATCCCTCAGTCTACTATTACCATCAAGCCAATCCATAGTTAAGTGACTAGTGTGTGTGAACATGCCAGAGTCAGAACCATGTGTACCTAAACTTGATGATAACTCGTTAAAGCTATTGCACTGGTATGGTTACACTCCAAACAGCGGAACTAACATCTCATGGAGAGGGAGAATTGATCCCAATTCAAACAGATCAGATCTAAGCTCTGGAGTACTGCCACATCCAGGGATAAAGGTCGATGGAATATTAAACAACTTACTGGCGGAGAGGACTCATGAAATATCCCGAACCAAAATAAGGGAACAGCCATGTACATTTGAGTAAAAGACAAGGGAGTAGTATCTACACCATCCTCAGCCAGAAGCGTGGTGTTGATAATCTACCTCATCCTCGCCATGATTCCCACAGAATCACAGATGCCAGTCTTGAACCGAATCAATTAGCTGCACGTGACATGACGAAACAGCTGAACACAGTAGATAAGGCAATGGGTCCTGACCCAATTCCTGCATTAAGACTAAAGACTTGTGCTGCACAACAAGCCGTGTCCCTGGGGAAACTGTTTAATTCCTGCTCCAACTCTGACATCTCCCTGGCAATGTGGAAAATTAGTCAGCTATGTCCAGTCTCCTAAGAGGACAATACTTACAATTGACCAAATACCAACCCGTCTGTCCCATCACGATATTCAAACCACAGGGAGTCATTTCCGACAGATCTGTCAAGCAGCACAGAAATAATCTGCTCAGTGTGGTTTCTGATGAAGATGGTGCTGCTGTGGAAATGTCACTGGATTACTAATCCAGACCAGACCAATCCTCTGGCAGCTGGTGGAAGTTAAAACCAATTAATAAAGCATCGAGTTGTTAAAATCTGATCAGTAGTAGTGACCTTGAAGCCAATTTGCAAACACCAATTGCCTTCCCCAATGTACTTTGAGGAAGGTTATCTCCCGTGCTTTCCTTGTCTGGCCTAAAACTGACTCCGAACACACAGACATGTGATACACTGTTCAATGGTCTCTAAATTGGCCAAGGAAGACATTCAATAGCATCAAACTGCTCTGAAGTCTTAAAGGACAGATGCGGACAGAATACTCGGCACCAGCATTAGTATTGGAAAAGGGAATGGGAAACACAGTTCTGTTGTCCCTGCAGAGACCTCTTTCTTACAATCTGAGATCTTCTGACAACATTGCCAGAGTTTTTTCACCGACTGCACAGAAACATCGGGAAATGAGTCGGCCAATCAACACACTGTGCCTTCCCCAATTCCAGCTCAATGCAGTTTTCCCAAACAATATACATATCCCGCAAGATGATTAACCATCGGAAAAATATAAAATAGGAACTACAATAGTAGAATGTTCTACCCCATTCAATACAATGACAGCTGATCGTTTATCTCCACATCATGAGTCTGTTATCGCAACACTTTTACTGTCTAGAAATCCTTGTGTATAATCAGTGCCTTGGTTTCCAAAGCCTGATCTGGGAGACAATTCCCTCGGTTCACCAGTCTCTGAGTGTAGACATTTATTTTCATCTCAATGCAGTGTGGCCAGTCTGCACCTAATATTGTGGCCCATGGTTTTAGACATCTCGGCCAGGGGAATTATAATCCGTGCTTCCAATCTGTCTCAGCCTGTCAGAGTTTTATATATCTCACTGTGATCATCACTCATTTTCCTAAACACCATGGAATACAGGCCCAGTCGCGTCAATCCCTTCTCCGACAACAAGCCTGTCATCCCAGAGGTCAGTCTGGTCATCCTTCACTGCTCTTCCTCAATGTCAGCTTTGTCCTTTATTAGATAAGAAGACCAAAACTGCACACAATACTATACAATGTTCGAAATGGGGTCTCAACAAGACCCTGTACAGCTGCAGTAAGACAACCTTACCCCTGGACTCAAATCGCCCTGAAATGAAGGTCAACACATTATTAATCTTACTAACTGCTTTCTGTTCCTGCAATATTGCTTTTAGTGACTGGTGTACAGGGAGATCCAGATCATTTTCAATGTTACAGCTCCCCACTTGCTTTGCCTTTATACACTGGTCAGCGTGCCAATGCCATTCCCCGTATTGAATTCTGGATTCAGAACTTATTGCCCTACATGGACCTCGGAGGCTGCGCAGACGGAAACAAAAAAAGAAGCATAAGTCCATTTATAAATCAACATTTTAGAACCAATCCATTTTCAAATGGTCGGCTGCTGTTCTATTTATCCAATGAATTACACAATGTCACATCTACCCATACTGCTCCACATCTGCCAAACATTCACTCCACTTATCTCAATCAATTTAGAGCTTTTCTACATCCTCCTCACCAACTAACAATCCAACATGGTTTAGTGCTGTCAGCAGGCTGGGAAATATTGCATTTGTTACCCTCAACCAAAAGTTGGGGACCAACCCCCGATCCCTGTGATACAGCATGTGCCTTCGTCTCCAATAAAAGGGTAATTTTATTCCGGTGTTTCTGGTTCAAGGGCTCCTTTGCTAGTGCTTGTAAACTCTGACTTGCTTTTTTCCCCTATTTTCTTCACCTCTCTTTTCTCTCTGTAACTGACTGACCTTGTCGCTTGGACAGCATCAGCAGCAACGAGAGCCCAGACATGCAGACTTTCAATGGACTCAGGGCATGGCCGTCGAGAGGTCTCAAGTGGAGCACAGTGTATGGACCTTTAACTGGGCCCAGTGCAGAGGAGAGTGTGTCCCTGCTTACTTTTCCAGAGCAAGCACAGGACCTAGAATTGGCGACTCCTACATCAGCAGAGGCAATGTGTGTGAGGTAGGCCCAGTAGCAAAAGGTGATGCCAGAGGATCGGGGACATCATTGCTGGTTGAGTGGTGCGTTGGTGCTGATGAAGTAGGCGATGGAAGGGCATCATGGCAACATCGATGAGGTGGGCACAACAGTAACAGACATGTCCCTGACATTGGAGGGTCTGGCAATGGGGGCAATGAGGCGGTGATGGGAGAGTATTGGCCCAGCGGCAAAGATGGCACCTGAGGATCAGCAACTTCGATGTTGGTGGCCTCTGGTGTAGATGGTGATGAAGCTGATGTCCAGTGATGGGGGATGCAGGTGTCACTGATAATAAGGTGCTGACTCAGGACACATGGACTTTCTTCTAGCTATACCTTTAATTTTTTTCAATATTCCGTATTCATATTATTTAAAACGGTGCCAGTTTGATACAAAAATGTCTTGTGTTTACCCTGTAAAATACACCTGAGTGTAAACTCAAAATCGATATCAAAATATACCATTCATTGTTCCCTGCCAGCTATGCCGTGCTTAGGCCATTCCATAAGTTAGCCCCAGTTCCATAAGTTGTGATGGTGCACATTAGTTTTGGAACTTTACCGAAAAACTTGCCAAAAATTCAAATACATTACATCCATTGCTTCACCATAATTAACTAACCAGCCAGTATCTCAAATATGATACCCATTTCATTAATTCATGCTGACATTGTCTAGGTTCATTACTTTCAGCCCCAATATTTTCTAAAACCATGTCTTTACTAATTTCATTCTATTCTTTTTTTCACCTGACTGGGTTTCTGAGTCGTGCTGGGAAGTTATTTTTTGTTTTGTTGTTGATGTTTTCTTCTGTGAAGACAGAATTGAAGTACTTGCTTCACAGTTCTGCCACTTCCCTGTTTTCCATTCTCCATTCTCTGGTTTCAGATTGTAATAAACTGCTATTTCTCGTTTACTTTCACAATAACATACTTTTGGAAGCTATTGCAGTTGAGTCATATAACCTTTATTAATACGTGTTTTCAGAAACCCTGCAATTTCTGCCTTAGGCTGCTCAATGACTACCCTTCCACAATCATACAATCAGAGAAGGAGATATTCTGCACCATCTGAAAGACTGCACGATATATATTATTCCCACATTCCTACATGCAGCCTGTAGGGGGGAATGTTATGGGAGTCTGATGCGGGTCCATGTACTTCTTAACGGTTGTGAGGAGACCCACGGCAACATTTTTAAAAAGTCATTAAAGGTGATTTATTTTCGGGGGAGATCCAAGATAATGGCGACCCAGTAGGTTTGCCCTGCTCAGCTCTACAGCAGAACCCAGACAAAGTGGTGCATTCACATTCTCTTTCTTACCCATTGTGGTAAAAAAATACTGACCCGCCTGTATTGCTGTATGTCAGTTGAAGTGAGTAACGAAAATGACTAAGGGTAAAGGACCACGTAGATTGCAACTAGCAGGCACTGACCTGCAGCCATGGATACATCCGCGGCCGTGGCGTCGGCTTCTGTGAACCAGGCAGGGGACTTAACAGAGCAGAGCTTGGTCATGGAGTACATAAAATCCCGAGAGAAGATTGATTCAGTGATGTAGGAGACCCAGACCAGGCTAGAACCGATCTCGGCCATGCTGCAGAAGCATGACTAGGAGATCCAGCATCTCAGACACATTTCATGGAGGATGAGCAGCGGACTGTGTCGTCTGAAACTGCAGTGAAATCCTCAGCACGTCGGATCCAGACCTTGGGCTGGCGGGTACCGGGCGTGGAGGAGCAGGTTGACATTGAAAATCGAGGCCATCGGGCTGATCGGGCTGATCAGGGCTGGCGGAATGGGAAGAAGAAGACCAGCCCGTCTGTTTTTGGAGCAATGGCTTCGGTAGTTGTTTGAAGCTGGAATTCGAGACGGGCAGGATGCAGGTGGAGCAGGCCCACCAGGTTACAATGCACAAGCATGGGTGAGACCAGCAGCCCGCCCAGTCCTTGTGCAACTCCAGCACTATGGAGAGAAACAAATGGTTCTCCGGCACTGGGGAAGGATCCACAGACTGTTATATCCAAAGGATCACGAACTATATTTTTCCAGGACCTTTCTATGGCCATGGTCCACACGAGGCAGGCCTTTGATAGGGTAAAAAAGGGGGCTGAGGGAATTAAATATTCAGTATACTGTAAGTAACCCGACAATATTACGTTTCAAACACGGAGTGTCCGTGTTTAATTTTGACTCACTCGAAAATGCAACGGACTTCCTGGACACGTTAAGATAGATTGGCTGCCTCAAATAGTATGGACAATCATGTTCTCTTTGCTTCCTCTGTGGTTTGCCTCGTTTACTTGGTTTTGGATTTTTTTAATATGTGGGGTCCCATTCATTTCTCTTTCTCTCTTTACTCCTTACTTCCTCCCCTCCCATTAATCCTTTTATCACTAATTTCCTTTTCGTTTTTCTTAGTACGGAATGGGGGCAGTGTTCGGGGGGTGGGGGGGGGGAGGTGGGGTGGTGGTGGAGGGTTACATTTTTTTCACCAGGAATGCCTTGGATATGGATGAGGCGGGTTGTGTACCCACTTCTAATTTTCTTGTTGTAAGACACATGTAACTTTTTAAAGTTTGTTTTGTCTGGGGTTGGCGAGCAGCTTCAGCTAGTAGGAGCCAAGGGGAATGAGTGAGTAGTATGAGCACTCCCTGTGGGGAAGGAGGGAGAATCACCTCTTACTTGTGTTACATGTTGGTTCATTGTACAAGGAGTTGTTAGGAGTTTTGAGTTGGTAGTTTTTGCAGTTGTATTTTCAAGTTTATATGAACTGTTTACCACTTTCTCGCAGTGCGCAATAAAAGGGTCCTTCCTCACAGGGGGAACACGGGCTGTTTCGGATAGCTATGGCTAACCGCTCATTTAAATGGTGCACCTGAAACATTAAACAGGAGTCATTCACCAATTGATGCTTTCAGGCCTTAGAAAGGAAAGGGTCAATGTAGCGTTGTTGCCAGAAAAAAAAGACATCCAACCGATAAGGAACATTTAAAGTGACAGAAGAGAGTGTTTGGCTGGATGTTATTTTCATCCTTTAATTGAAAATGTAGAGGAGTAGAATTTCTCATTCAGAAGAACCTTCTATAACAGTTGTTTGACTAAATTAAGGAAGAATGTCAGCTTTTTCTGATCCATAAAGCTTTAATACATAGAGAAGAACATGGGAGAGAGTCATAAAGTCATAGAGATGTACAGCATGGAAACAGACCCTTCGGTCCAACCCATCCATGCCGACTAGATATCTCAAACCAATCTAGTCCCACCTGTCAGCACCCAGCCCATATCCCTGGAAACCCTTCTTATTCATATACCCACCCAAATGTATCTTATATGTTGCAATTGTGTCAACCTCCACCCCTTCCTCTGGTAGCTCATTCCATACATGTACCACCCTTGAAAAGTTGCCTTTCAGGTCTCTTTTATATCTTTCACTTCTCACCCTAAACCTATGCCCTCTCGTTTTGGTCTTGCCAACCGCATGGAAATGACTTTGCCTCTTTACTCTATCCATGCCCCTCATAATTTTGTGCAACTCTTCAGGTCTCCTCTCAGCCTCCAACGCTCCAGAGAAAACAGGCCCAGCCTGTTCAGCCTCTCCCTATAGCTGAAATGCTCCAACCCAGGCAACATCCTTGTAAAAACTTTCTGCATCGTTTCAGGTTTCACAATATCTTTCTGATAGGAAGGAGACGAGAATTACACACAATATTCCAACAGTGGCCTGAACAATATCCTGTACAGCCGCAACATGACCTCCCAACTCCTGTACTCAATACTCTGAACAATAAAATAATGCATACCAACCGCCTTATTCACTATCTTATCTACCTGCGACTCCACTTTCAAGGAGCAATGAACCTGCACTCCAAGGTCTCTTTGTTCAGCAACACTCCCTAGGACCTTTCCATTAAGTGTATAAGTTCGGCTAAGATTTGCTTTCCCACAATGCAGCACCTCGCATTTATCTGCATTACACTCCATCTGCAACTTCTCAGCCCATTGGCTCAATTGGTCCAGATCCTGTTGTGATCTGAGGAAACCCTCTTTGCTGTCCACTACACCTGCAACCTTGATGGAATTTGAAAACTTACTAATTGTACCTCTGATGCTCGCATCCAAATCATTTATGTAAATGTCAAAAAGTAGTGGACCCAGCACAGATCCTTGTGGCACTCTACTGGTCACAGGCCTCCAGTCTGAAAAAGAACCCTCCAACACCACCCTCTCTCTTCTACCGTTGAGCCAGTTCTGTATCCAAATGGCTAGTTCCTCTGTATTCCATGAGATCTAACCTTGCTAATGAGTCTCCCACGGGGAACCTTGTCGAACGCCTTACTGAAGTCCAAATAGATCACATCCACAGCTCTACCCTCATCAATCCTCTATGTTACTTCTTCAATATCTCAATCAAGTTTGTGAGACATGATTTCCCACGCTCAAAGCCATGGTGGCTATCCCTAATCAGTCCTTGCCTTTCCAAATACATGTACATCATATCTTTCAGGATTCCCTCCAACAAGTTGCCCAACACCGCGTTCAGGCTCACCAGCCTATACTTCTCTGGTTTGTCTTTACCGCCCTGCTTAAACATTGGCACCACGTTTGCCAACCTCCAGTCTTCCGGCACCTCACGGGCAAATACCTCAGTAAGGGGCCCAGCAATCACTTGTCGAGCTTCCCACAGAGTTCTCGGGTTCTCCTGATCAGGACATGGGGATTTATCCATCTTTACCCTTCAAGTCATCAAGCACTTCCTCCTCTGTAATCTGGACAGTTTGCGAGATGTCACCATCTATTTCCCTTGAGTCTATATCTTCCATATCCTTTTCCACAGTAAATACTGATGCAAAATATTCATTTAGTATCTCCCCCCTTTTCTGCGGCTCCACACAAAGGCCGCCTTGCTGATGTTTGAGGGGCCCTATTCTCTCCGTAGTTACCTTGTTGTCCTTAATATATTTGTAAAAACCCTTTGCATTCTCCTTAATAATATTTGCAAAAGTTATGTCATGTACCCTTTTTGCCCTCCTGATTTCCCTCATAGGTTTGCTCCTACTTCCCTTGTACTCTTCTAAGGATTCACTTAATGTATCCTGTCTATACCTGATATATGCTTCCTTCTTTTTTCTTAACCAAACCCTCAATTTCTTTAGTTAACCAGCATTCTGTATACCTACCAGCCTTTCATTTCACCCTGACAGGAATATACTTTCTCTGGATTCTTGTTATCTCATTTCTGAAGGCATCCCATTTTCCAGCCATCCCTTTACCTGCGAAAATCTGCCTGCAATCAGCTTTCGAAAGTTCTTGCCTAATACCGTCAAAGTTGGCCTTTCTCCAATTTAGAAATCCAACTTTTAGATCTGGTCTATCCTTTTCTATCACTATTTCAAAACGAATAGAATTATGGTCGCTGGCCCCAAATTTCTCCCCCACTGACACCTCAGTCACGTGCTCTGCTATATTTCCCAAGAATAGGTCAAGTTTTGCACCTTCTCTAGTAGGTATATCCACATATTGAATCTGAAAATTGTCTTGTACGCACTTAAGAAATTCCTCTCCATCTATACCTTTAACACATTGGAAGTCCCAGTCTATGTTTGGAAAGTTAAAAATCCTCTACTGTTCCTACCCTATTATTCTTACCGATAGCTGAAATATCCTTACAAGTTGTTTCTCAATTTCCCTCTGACTATTGTGGGGTCTATAATACAGTCCCAAAAAGGTGATCATCTCTTCCTTATTTCTCAGTTCCACCCAAGTAACGTCCATGGATATATTTCGGTGAATATCCTCCTTCAGCACAGTTGTAATGTGATCCCTTATCAAAAATGCCACTCCCCCTCCTCTCTTGCGTCCCTTTCTCTCCTTCCTGAAACATTAAGCTGCCACTCCTGCCCATCCCTGAGCCATGTTTCTGTAATTGCTATGATATCACAGTCCCAAGTTCCTCACCATGCCCTGAGTTCATCTGCCTTCCCTGTTAGGCACCTTGCATTGAATACATGCAGTTTAATTTATCATTCCAACATTGTCCCTGCCTGCCCTGTCAGGTTGATTGACTTCTGTTCTCAACTGTACCAGTCTCAGATTGATCTCTTTCCTCAGTATCTCCGTGGGTATCCCCCTCCCCACCTTACTAGTTTAAATCCGCCGGAGCAGTTCTAGCAAATTTCCCTGTCAGTATATTACTCTCCTTCCAATCTAGTTGCAAACTGTCCTTCTTGTACAGGTCACTTCTACTCCAAAAGAGATTCCAATGATCCAAAATGTGAGTCCTTCTCGCATGCACCAGCTCCTCAGACATGCATTCATGTGCTCTATCCTTCTATTCCTGCCCTCACGAACTCGTAGCGCTGGGAGTAATCCAGATCTTACTACCCTTGAGGACTTCTTTTTAAATTTCTGCCAAACTCTCTCTAATCTCACTTCAGAATCTCAACCTTTTCCCTTCCTATATCGTTGGTCCAATGTGGACAATGACCTCTCGCTGAACCCTTTCCCCCCGTGAGAATATTCTGCACCCTCTCTGAGACATCCTTGATTCTGGCACCATGGAAACAACAGTCCATTCTGCTTTTCCTCTTCTGGCCAGAGAACCGCCTGTCTGTACCTTGGACTACAGAATTCCCTAACACAATTGATCTCTTGGAAGCCGACTTTCCCCTCGTTGCATTAGAGCCAGTTTCAATACCAGAAACTTGACTGTTCGTGCTACATTCCTCTGAGAATCCATCACCCCTATATATTCCAAAACAGCACACCTGTTTGAAATGGGTGCATCAACAAAAGATTCCTGCCCGAGGTGCCTACCTCTCTTACCCTTCCCGGAGTTAACCCATCTACGTGACTGTATCTGAGACTTTCCACCTTCCTATAACTGCCATCCATCACATACTGCTGCTGTTGCAAATTCCTCATCGCTTCTAACTGTCTCTCTAACCAATCCATTTGATCTGGTAAGACTCGCATCCAACAGCATTTATGGCAGATATAATCCGTAGTAACCCTTAAACGCTCTTTAAACTCCCATATCTGACAAGAAGTACATATCACTGCAAAGGCCAGTTTTGCTCCTTCACAATTTACAAACCCAGAAAATAACACCGTCTTATTCCTCTCCAAAACACTGCACCAGGTTAAATTAATGGTTATGGCTTTTATTTTAAGTTTAATCAAGAGACTTATCTCCAAAAACATATAATCAAGAAAGAACCCACTATGCTCACTACTACAGCCTTTCCATTGTACAGAATTAAAACAATGATTAACTGATCTGATTCTGTGTTGTGAACTTCGCCCAAAAAGGTTTCTCCAAGATTAGTCGTGAAATTCACTGTTTGTTAGTTTTTGTAGACGCACTCCGATGTCCAGCGATTCATGAAATCAAAAACAGCAAAGGCAGTATTTGTGCAGGTTCTCTCTGTCTGTCTCTCCCCAACCCCCCCCCCCCCCCCACCTCCACCCCCCACACGGTCCTCACCATGTGCTTCTTTTGCCTGTTCTTCTCCCTTTTGAAACTGCTGTTTTTTTGACATTGTTTTCTTTCCCCCAAAGTTCCAAAACAATTCAACAGCATATAAACCAGTAACTGCTGCTCCTGGAATTCGAGGAAATCACCTCCAGCATGTAAAATACCTCAGAAAAGGAGCAACCCTTACAGCCAGAAAGTTTTCCCGTCCTTCATCTTGTCCCTGGTACACCCTTCAAATTAACGGATGCACTCTCCAGGTTGATGGCCCTTGGGGGGCGTCATACAATTTTAGGGGGAGACTTTAACTGATATATGGATCCCAAAGTAGATAGGGTCTTACGGGTTCTCGACGGTATTTCCCTGCAATTTAAGCAGCTGGTGGATCTAAACAGGGAGCTGGGCTTGGTGGATGTGTGGAGATTGTTCAACCTTTGGGGTTGGACTTCACCTTTTTACCTAACCCACATAAGTGCCAAACTAGGATTGATATGATTTTTGCCCCATTGGCCTTTTTGAATTCAGTGCTGTCCTATAGATTTGCGAATATAGCCATTTCTGATCATGCGACAGTGTATATGGAGGTTTAGGATGGTGACAATGTGACAGACTCGCAGCAGTGGTGCATGGATACCTTCCTGTGAAGGATAGCTAGTCATAGAGTCGTAGAGATATACAGCATGGAATCAGACCCTTCAGTCAAACCCATCAATGCCGACCAGATGTCCCAACCCAATCTAGTCCCACTTCCCAGCACCCAGCACATATCCCTCCAAAAGCTTCCTATTCATATATCCATCCAAATGCCTCTTAAATGTTGTAATTGTATCAGCCTCCACCACGTCCTCTGGCAGATCATTGCATATGCGTACCACCCTCTTTGTGAAACAGTTGATCCTTTGGTCTCTTTTATATCTTTCCCCTCTCACCATAAAACTATGCCCTCTAGTGCTGGACTCCCCAAATCCAGGGAAAGGTCTTTATCTATTTCTCCTATCCATGCCCCTCATAATTTTGTAAACCTCTATAACGTCACCCCTCAGGCTATGACGCTGCAGGGAAAACAGCCCCTGCCTGTTCAGTCTCTCCTTGTAGCTGAAATCCTCGAACCTTGGCAACATCCTTGTAAATCTTTTCTGAACGCTTTCAAGTTTCACAACATCATTCCGACAGGAAGGAGACCAGAATTACACGTAATATGCCAAAAGTGGCCTAATCAATGTCCTGTACAGCCGCAACATGACCTCCCAACTACTGTACTCAATTCTCTGACCAATAAAGGAAAGCATACCAAACGCCTTTCTCACTATCATATCTACCTGCAACTCCACTTTCAAGAAGCTATGAACCTGCACTCCAAGGTCTCTTTGTCCAGCAACACTCCCTAGCACCTTGCCATTAAGTGTATAAGTCCTGCGAAGAATTGCTTTGTTACTGAATATTTATCATGGGATTTAAAAAGTTTTGTACACCAATTTGGACGGCCAGTAATCCGACGGTGCGTTGGGAGACTGCCAAGGCCTATGCAAGGGATTTGATTATTTCTTACTCAACGACTCGGAAGCGGTAGAAGGGAGAGCAGCAGTTAACAGAGCGTATTTTGACAGACCGTCTGTAACTAAGTTGCACCAGATTACAATGCTCCGCGCTGCTCTGAACGCTGCTGTCCCCCAGAAAGCAAAAAGAGCGATCTCATTTCCAAAACAAAGGGAATTCGAGTAATCTGATAACCCGGGTAGATATCTGTCATACTTGGCCAGAAAGAAGAGTGCCCCCAGTCTATCGCATCCATTAGTACGTGTGCTGTTAAAATCACCTGCGATGCCAGAAAGATTAATGCAGAATTCATGAAGTTCATTTCTGGGCTCTTCCTGTCAGAGGACTGTAAGGACAGATTGGCGACAATGAAGCCCTTTTTTCGTACCCTGGACCTCCCAGGTGTAACTTCAGAGCAGGCGTATTTTTCGAATGCCCCTCTGACAAGCCAAAACATACAGGAGGCGGTGAGGCACCTCCAGAGTGGTAAAGCACCGTGCCTAGATGGATATTAGAGTGAGATTTAAAAGGAGTTCGTAGACATGCTGACTGGGCCAATGTTGGATATGTACAGTCAGACCTGCCTCCCATCCTCTCCGAGAGAAGGAAATATTTGTCTTATTCTCCCGAGGATTGCACTTCATAAAGGCCTTTATCCTTATTAAAAGTGGACTTTGATATTTGAAAATGCTGTCGTTGAATCTGGAGAAGTTCTTGCCCTTCATTGTGAAATAGGACCAGACAGGTTTTATTAGGGGTCACAGGTCATCTAATAATAATTAGAGAGTGCTAATATGGTTCACGTGTGCCAGCAAGGGTCGATTCCGGGCTTGGTAGTGGATGCAGAGAAAACATTTGACCGGGTGGATTGGCCGGACCTCTATTATGTCCTGGAATGGCTTGGCCTTGGAGAGGCTTTTGCCAGGTGGGTGACAGTATTATCTAGTCACTCATGGTCCAAGGTCTGACAATTTTAGCAATGGCAGAGTCAGCCGTCAAGGGTGTCCTCTTTCACCATTACTATTTACATTGGTGATTGAACCGTTGGCAGAGCCCATCCGGAGGGATCACTATATTACTGCCCTGGAGGTAGGATCAGGATGGCATAAGATCACATGTTATGCAAATGACGTTCTTCTCTTCCTAACTAACTCGACGATAACTGTGCTCCAAGTGATTAATGTATTTGGATCTTTCTTGGGCTATAAAACCACCTTTATGAAATCGGAGACTATGCCTGTCTGTGTCTTATTAGAATACTCGATCTTGGAGGTGCATTCCAATTCCCTTTCAAATGGTTAGATGGAGGTTTCCTGTATTTAGGCATTTTTATCACTCCAGCCTTCAAACAATTAGATAAAGCTATGTTCCTGCAGTTGCTCGAGAACATGAGACAGGACCTTCAGCACCTTCTATATCCTTGTTGGGAAGAATATCTCCGGTCAAAATGAATGTGTTCCTCCGTTTATTATATCCCAGGCAAATGCACCTTTTGATACTGCCCAGTCAGTCTATACGGAGCTTTATAGTCGGCTTGGATGTTTTATTTGACATCACAGGCGGCCTCTTATGGAGCTCACCCAATTGCAGTTTCCACGGGAGCTGAGGGATGTGGATTTTACACTCTTTAAAAATACTAATTGAGTTCCCTCCTAGCCTATTGGGCTGATTTGATTTGCCAAGACCCACGGTCAATGTGTTTGGACATCGATGCCTCCCAGGTAAAATGTCCCCTCATTAATCTGTTGTTCGTGCACAAGCTGCGGACTGTTATGGACCATTGCAGAAATCCAATTGTCCTAACACAGTTAAAACAATGAGAATGATGCAAGAAAGTGAGGACAATTTACAAACAAAAACACTTCCACTTTTACTCCCATTGTAGGATTGATGGATTCTGGCTTTTGGCTCTGCGAGACCAGAGGACTTATTTTGTTTGGGAGACTGAATTGACGAGGTGGGCATGACGTCTTTCGAGCAGCTGAGCCAGAAGTATGAGCTATCTATGAGATTAGGGATTTTATACAGAAAAAAACTACATTAATGGTTAGTCGCCATAAGTCGAATATGGAGGTGAAAGTGCTTCAGTCCATGTGCACTCTCTCGGTCAGCATTCTGTAGCATTTAATAGGAGGTAGTGTCTCAAAGGACATCGAGCAGCTGTGTGGGATTTGGGTTCAGCAATTGGGGGTGGAATCTTCAAGAGAGGAGTGGGCAGATATTTGGAAGAATGTTTCGAAGATTTCGATTTGCAATAGGACGCAAGCTACACAACTGAAAGTACTCCACAGGGTTTTTTTTGGCATCGGAGTGGCTTGCCAAATTTAAGAAAGTAGCGTCCCCAGCGTGCCCAAATGTAAAACAGATGTTTGTACTCATACTCATTGTTTATGGTCATGCCACTAACCTCGTAGCTATTAGGGCCCTATAGCGAGTGTTTCGGAAGGGGTCTTGGGAACTGAGGTCAAGGTAGATCTGATGTCCGGCCTCTTGGGTTTGCCAGATCACCCATCTTTGGGAAGAAATTGTTTAGTATGCTTTCATTTTGTGCTAGGAAGAACATTCTGATGAGGTGGGTGTCGGACAATCGCCAGGATTCTCGGGGTTGTGCAAGTTAATTATGAAGCACATCCCCCTGGTCTTCCTTACAATTATAATGCACCAGAAAATGGAACATTTTCATAGGACGTGGTGGTCCTTTTTGAACCATGTAGGCGCGGACATTTTGGCTATTTTGGTCAGGGCCTTTGTGTAACTATAAGCAGTGTGTCTGGTGTCCTAGATGCCCCATGGGAGGAAGAATTCTGAACAAACATGGCTTCACAATGCCAGCTCTCGATACACTAAGGAGCCAACTTGGACTCACAGCCGGAACATACAGGAGAGCTCAAGCCATATATCTTGCAATTGTTTCTGAGATTGATAATGATGTCCATGGGAATCCAGTGATATGAGCACCAACTGCTAGGTTAAGGTACAGAAGGGCGGATATTCATGTTATAATTGAATGATTACTTCACTGACAAATCGAATAATCGTGGCGCTTCTCAGCAAAATAGGACTAGCTGGAGATATCAGACTTTGGGGACAGCGTCCAATAACAAGAATAAGAACATAAAAAATATATGCTGAGAGATAAGCTCAAACAGTCAATTATATCAGATGCCCAATCCGCCACACAGGATCAGACACCATAATACAGAGGAGATATCCGTTTAGCATGTAGCACAGTGCAGACCAGGCTAGGGAACTGCTCAATACAACCCAGTACTCTGTACAGACAGTGCAGACCACACCAGTCCGTGGGAGCTGTGCAGTGCATAACAATGAATTGCTCTGTAAAGCTGGAGCACTTAACCTCGCAGCATGTACAGCTGCTTACACCCCAGTGCATTTATCTGTAAACCAGGAGCAGTTACCCTCCCAGCATGAAGTGCTGTGTACTCCATCCCAGTGCATTGATCTGTAAACCAGGAGCAGTTACTCTCCCAGAATGTAGGACTGGGTACAGCACCCCAGTGCTTTGATCTTTAAACCTGGAGCAGTGACCCTCCCAACATGCAGAGCTGTGTACACCATCCCAGTGCATTGATCTGAAAACCAGGAGCAGTTACCCTTCCAGCCTGTAGAGCTGTGTCCATCACCCTAGTACATTGTTCAGTAACACAGTGTTAGATCACTGCCCATTGTGGGGAAACTTGCAGCCCATGCTGGAAGTGACAGGATATGTAACTTCCCTCCATTTACAGCTTCATACTTCCATTGTGCCAATGGATGTAGAACATCTCGTCAAAAGGAAGGAGGAAGTTTTCTTAAGGTTGAGGAGGCAAGGGTCAGACAGGGCTCTAGAGGGTTACAAGTTAACCAGGAAGGAACTGAAGAATGAAGTCAGGAGAGCAAGAAGCGGGCATGAAAACGTCTTGGTGGGTAAAAGCGAAGGTGTTCTACACGTATGTCAGGAACAAGAGGACGGCAAGCGTGAGGGTAGGGCTCATCACAGATTGTGGAGGGCATTTGCGTCATGAGTTGGAAGAGGTAAGGGAAGTCATTAATGAATGCTTTGCTTCAGTATTCACTACTGAGAAGGGCATTGAAGTTTATGGGGAGAGCGTGAAACAGGCTGATTTCACGGGGGTGTGACGAAAAATTTGAGAAACACGAGGATAGATAATTCTCCTTGGCCAAACAGAATGTAAGTGAGTATTCCACAATAAATGAGAGATGAGATTGTTGCGCTTTTGGCAATGATCTTTGCATCCTCACTCTCCACTGCAGTCAGGCTAGATGAAAAGATGTTGGAAAATGTTATTCCCTTGTTCAAGCAATGGAATAGGGATAATCTTGGGAATTATAGACTAATCAGTCTCACCACAGTGCTAGGCAAAGTATTGGAGAGGATTCTGAGATACGTGATTTATGATTACGTGGAAAAAACATCGTTTGATAGAGATAGTCAGTATGCCTTTGTGAGGGGCAGGTCATGCCTCACAAATCTTTTTGAATCATTTGAGGATGTGACAAAACACATTTATGAAGGTAGATCAATGGATGTGGTGTATATAGATTTTAGCAAGACGTTTGATAAAATTACCCACAGTAGGCTCATTCAGAAATTAAGTAGGCATGGCATGCAGGGAAATCTGGTTGTCTGGATACACAATTCCTGGCCCATTTAGAACGAGATTGGTAATAGATAGAAAGCATTCAGTCTGGAGTTCTGTGATTAATGGTGTCCCCCAGAAACAGTTTTAGGACGTCTACTCTTTGCGATTTGTACAATTGGCTTGGATGAGGAAGTGGAAGTGCGGATTAGTATGTTTGCCGAAAACACAAAGGTTGGTGTAGTTCTGGATAATGTTGAGGTATGTTACATGTTGCAATAGAACGTTGACAGGATTCAGAACTGAACTGATGAGAAGCAGATCAAGTTAAACCTGGAAAAATGTGAAGTCATTCACTTTAGTGGGTCGAATTTGAATGTAGAATATTGGGCTAAAGGCAGTATTCTTGGCAGTGCCGAGGAACAGAGGGATCGTGGGGTGCATATCCAGAGATCCTCACAGTTACCACCCAGGTTGATGGTAAATCGGCAAAAGCGAGGACAGCAGATGCTGGATATCAGAGTCAAGATTAGGGTGGTGCTGGTAAGCATAGCAGGGGACGCAGCATCCGAGGAGCAGGAAAATCGACGTTTCAAGCAGAAGCTCTACATCAGCTGATGAAGGGCTTCTGCCCGAAACATCAAGTTCCCCGCTCCTCGGATGCTGCCTGACCTTGCTGTGCTTTTCCAACACCACCCTAATCTTGACTCAGTTTGATGTGGTTATTAAGAAAGTGTATATTGTGTTGGCTTTCACAAGCTACGGAACTGAATTTCAGAGTTGTGAGATTGTGCTACAGCTCTATAAAGCTCGGAATAAACCACTGTTATGAAATTGAAGGTGTTTATAGTACCTTTTAAGAGAGAGAGAATGTTGTTCTGCACTGAGAGCTTGCAAGCACCTGTCGTATGACCAGCTAGCGGTCCCAGGGTATACTGGAAAATATAAAGTATGCAACGTTTGGCTGTGAAACAGATAGCTTGAGTTTTGGTTGCTGTTTGACAACAATTCGAATTTAACCATTTAGATTATATTATGCCCTAGGACATGAAAGTCAATCGATTTTGATTTTATTGTTTTCCAACATCTAACAAATGAGATGATCAAATATTGAGTGGCATAAACGAGGCAGGCAGTTCGCTAGTTGGGCTGAAAGTAACTGCCATCTAGAGAGAGACGGCCATACAAAACTCTCTCTGACAAAGATACCGTTTTTGTATGAAACATCCTTGCACTAAAATTCTGAAGACAACCCAGGAAGATGTTCAGCTGAAAGAAAGGTGACACTGGAGATGACAGATGCTGTGTGGTTTTGAAATTAAGTTGATGCAATTTTAATATGGGTGGTTCTTATTGGAACATTATGTTGTTATAAAGTTGGAGGCAAATACCAACCAGTTCAGAGAAAGAGGGGCTTCGAGTTGTGAATAGCTGTTGTTCAATGTTCACTTTTAGAGTTAAGGAATAAATTGAAATTATTTATACTTAAAGAGTGAAGTTTGAGGTTTGTCACTCGTACTTTAACAGCTTACATTGCGAGTTTAAGACACACACTTTTTGACATGGCGTTGTAAAGTATTCTTGGGAAAAGAAAGGGTAGGTGACGGTGTGAAACATCTCATTACACGGTCTTTACAGAACTGTCTTCATTTCTTGGTCATGTTGCCGATTCAGATTCACTGTAAATACAGCGCCCACACCTCACAAAGAGATGGCCCACAAAATCCGCTGTTCTCCATGACTGCAGCATCCAATAACAGAATTTTCAGGAAAATAACTTCCCAATAAGAAAATGAGAGAAAATCCGATACACGAATAGGTCATTCAGACCTTCTGGCCTGTCTTTCCCTTCTTTATGATCATAGTTAATCTGCAAAATCCTCAACTCTTCTTTTATGCTCAATCACTGTAGCCCTCAACATTCTGATGCCTCATATATCCATTGTGCCCCCTTCTAAACATCTTAGTGATCTACCTCCCCTACCTCTCTGGAATTCAGAAGTCCCGACAGTCACCGCCCTCTGTGAGAAGGAAACGCTGCTCACAAAGACACCGTGACCAATTCACTTGAATAAAAATATGTACACGTGGTAAGAGTGACTGGCCCCGATATCAAGGCAGGATTTCAAGGAACAAAATTGAATTAATAGGAATGAGTCGTGGTTAGATGCATTCAGAGGACAAGAGAAGGTATTCGCGGTTGGTGAGGATCAATCATCTCTGTCACAGGACATCTCAGGGCGCATCCTAAAGGTAGCTTTCTTCAGCTACTTCAACGTCTTTCCCACATCATACAGTCAGAAGTGGGATATGTTCACTGAAGATTGTTAAGAATAATTTGTCACCTGTCCACTGCTGATGCAGTCCGTGTCCATGGGCACCAAGACCTGGATAGCATCTAAACTGTGTTGCTAAATTGAAGATAACATTCTTGTAACATTCCAACTAGAAATTTCTCTTTTCCACAGTTAAATAAGAGGAGCTCATTCAGCATCTCAAGCTGGTTGCAACGGAATGTATTCAACCCACTGAAACTATTTGGCAAGAACAGACATAGCCAATTCAGTCCCTCCTGTGTATTACACAAAGAGGGAAGGAGTGTAGTCAGCACATCGAGGTGTTAAACAGGAACCAGGAGTTGCCAATTCAGGTCTTTGAGTCTCTTCCGTGTGACCAGGAAGAGGTCACTCAGCCTGTCAAGTCAATTATACCTAAATAGTAAGATGTCATTGATGCCCCAACATGACAAACAGTGAAGCGGAGACTACACAGATAAACTGCTCTATGTTGTTCCTCCTGGATCCATTGCCAGTGGTACACGTGTTACTTTAACTTGCTTTACAGAATGTGACAAGGGAAAGTGGATGGTTCGTGTCAAGTGTCTATGAAATAGCTTCTGTCTCCGAGAAGGTAGATTGGTGTTTCGATGAAGATTAGAAACTGGTGGGAAAGCCTAACTCTTTCAGGAATAAGGTTTTGTGGCTGCTGACAGATTTGTGAACAATGCAGGTTCATACAGCAACTGCATATTGAGACAGTGAGAGTTCATTCGGAGCCTGGAGCTGCCTCTCAACCAACATGGGGGCCCCGGGCAGGTCTGTGAACTATTGGGAATCAAATATCATAGAAAAATATAATGTTTTACCTGACCACTGTCTTTTTCTTGACAATATGAGTGTCGTACCTAATCTTCAAGTTTAAATGTAAAAGCCTGTTATTTGCTCTCAGCGCCACGGATTAAACACTCATTTTCCTCACTCTTTTCTCACGGTACCATCATCCCAGGAATAAGTCTGGTGAAACTATTTTGCACTATCTCAGTCGCATTGAAATAATTCCGTATAAGGGAGAGAGAATTTGTACTCAGTGGCCTAACTACTATCCAATCAACACGCTTCAACTGTAGGAACATGAATATACTTCAACACTTGAATCATTTTGTAATGAAGGACAACGTACCATTTACTGTCCTGATTACTTGCTGGCTAGTGTGAATTGTATAAGTTATAACTGCACTTCCAAATCTCTCATCTTCTAATAAATTCAAAATGAAAATGACTGTATTTGTTGCTCACATTCAATTCATTTCTTTGCCTTGTGAGCATCTGTGCTCCAAGCACTGATACATGGGCTACCTGATGAGCAATGACCTTTAGTCTAGAGCAGAATCTTACTCTCTGTATTCTCCCCATTATCCAATGCTCAATCCATGTAGTATATTCACCCCTTAACTTTCTTCACTCACCTGTCAAAAGCTTCCTGAAAATTCAAATACACTGTTCCCATTGGTTCCCATTTGTCAATGTCACAATCAACATCCTCCACAAACTCCAAGTCATTTATCAAAAACGATTTCCCTTTCTAAAATCTAGGCTGATTCCACAAATCATATCATTATTCTCCAAAGATCTAGTTATTACGAATTCCTAAAAAATAAATCTAATATTTTCCCTCACATCTGACATCGATTTATTCATCAGTTGGTATTCTGATTTCCATCTCTCTCCTGATTTAAATATTTTTGGTCGCAGTAGCTACTTCCAAGTCTGCAGTATCCTTTCCATAACACAAAAAGCTTTGAGAAACTTTGCCCTCCCTTAAAGAGTTAAGGAATTGACTGTACAGAATCAGGCCATTCTGTACCTGCTCCCGAAAGAGCTTCCCGGCAAGCACAACTCTCCAGCCCTAACTCTGTAACCCTCTCAATTCATAACTCATTTAATCCAGCAACGTACCAACATTCAACACAATGATCTTTGTTTTTTTCCCAGTACTTCCTCGTTAATGTTTCTAACTTCTTGCAGTTCCACATTTTTGCCAGTCACCATGTTCCCTAACATTTCGGGAAGATTATCTATTCCTTCCTCTGTGGAGACAGAACCAACATATTCACCTCACCGGACGGAGATGGCCTCTGTCACCTTGTGAGTGCATGAGAGGATCTCACTCTGGCAAAATGGATGCTTCACCCACTCCTGTCTGGAAAGTTCCAGAATCAAAACAGTTGGTGGGCATTTTGAGTACAGTTCTCTCCCTGGTGTGAGACTAAAGGTTATGCTGGAGGAGGTTTCTGTGACCTCCTCATTGTTGAAATTAACTGGCTTCACACTTTGCACATGGAAACCATTCAACATTGGGAAATATTTGTGGAAATCATCAGAAAGGGTAGTGTAGTGTCCTGCTCCTTCCTATGCAGTCTCTGCAGATCCGGACTCTCTCTAAAATGCAGCGCCCAAACCTTGTCCAGAGTGGGGCCACCAGACCCTCAGATTTCCCTAATTCCTAGTAGCTGATAACACAAACCCAAGAAAACAATCCAGAGAACCTCCTCTCACTTTCCAGTGACGGGTCCAAGTCAAATCTCTGTATACATGTCACACCCACTCAGCGTTAAGAAATGGCTTTCTCTCCTCAGTTTCTATTCCTGGGTGAAAAAAAATTGCAGCTCTGTACAGTTCCCATGAGCTGAAATACTACTGATTCTGTTCTCCATGGAAGTAGTTGACAATTTAACTGAAAATAAACTTTCTGTACCTCAGTCACTTTAACAGCAACACTACCATTATCAGTGCAGATGCTGGGAATGCAATGGTGCTATTATCAGCAGACTATTAATCCAGGGGCCCAGCTAATGACTCAAACCTGGATTTGAATCGAACCTCATCAGATTGTGGAATTTGAATTCAATGGTGTATTTGGGTTAACAATCTAATGAAAGATTGTCAATTGTTAAATAAAAACAAACACCTGGCCCACTTGTATGCTCCGTGGAAGGAAATCTGTTATCTTCACGTGGTGAGGCCCACATGTGACATCAGACCCAAAGCAATGTGATGGACTCTCAACTGCCCTTCTGAAATGGCCAAGTCAGCCATTCAGTTTTATCACTACAATGTCTCAAAGAAATGAAACCAGACAGATCTTAAGCACTGGCAGCCTGCAGCATGTGGACTGCTATGGTTCAAGAAGGCAGCTCACCAACACCTTTTCATGGGAAACCTGGAAAGGGAAACATATACTGGCCAGGCCAGTTGCACCCATGCCGTTTTAATGAATTAAAAAAGATGACCACACTCAGTGAAGAGAGACAGAGGGGACAAAAATATGGAATGTACGAGGACCTTGTTCATTAAAATCCCTGGATTAATGAGCCAGGGACAGAATGAAAATAACATTAGTTAGAAGACAGAAAGCAATGTCAGCAGTGGTTGTGGAGATTTGAGGGGAATACAACGATATTTCCCCAGTCACCATCACGCTTTCTGGCAGACAGAATGGAATGCAACACAAATCAACGAAACTTGTTACATTTGGGCAACAGAATGCTGATTGCTGATGTGGCTCTGTGGGTCATGGATTTAGCAGTACATTTTCATAGTGCTAGGGCCTGGTTCGACTCCAACCTCAGGCGAATCTCTGTGCATATTCTCCCCACGTCTGCATGAGTTTCATCCCATAGTTCAAAGATATGCAGATTAAAGTGAAATGACCAAGCTAATATTCTCATTGTGTTCACAGATGTGTAGGTTAGGCACAAAAGTGAGGGGTCAATATCGGGAGGTAGAAGAATGGGCCTGGTCAGGTTACTCTTCCAAGGACCTGTTTCCACACGACATGCATTCGATGAACGTGGACAGGGCAATTTCAAATGGAAGGAATAGTATGCTACATAAGTGTTTTAATCACTGGATATACAGTTCGATAGGGTTGTGCACATATAGAACATAGAACACTACAGTGCAGTACAGACCCTTCGACCCTCAATGTTGCGCCAACCTATGAAACCAATCTGAAGCCCATCTAAACTACACTACTCCATTTTACATCCATTTGCCTATCCAATGACCACTTAAATGGCCTTAAATGTGGTGAGTCTACTACTGTTGATGACTGTGCTTTCCACATCCCTGCTACTCTCTGAGTAAAGATACAACCTCCGACATCTGTCCTATATCCATTAAAACTCAAGTTAAAGCTACGTATCCTCATGCTAGCCATTATCATCCAAACAAACAGGTTCTCGCAATCCAACCTATCTGATCTCTGATTATATTAAATGTCTGAATTAAGTCACCACTCAACATTCTCTCAAACGAAGGCAGCCTCAAGTTCCACAGCCTTTCCTCATAAGATCTTGCCTCCATGCCAGAAACAACCTAGAAAAGCACCTCTGAACCCTTTCCAATGATTCCACATTCTTCCAACAATGAGATGACCAGAACTATATTCAATAGTCCAAGTGCGGCTGCACCAGGGTTTTGCACAGCTGCAGCATGAACTCAGGGTTCCGAAACAAAATCCTTCTCGTAATAAAAGCAAACACCATATGCCCTCTGATCAATACTATCAAACTGGGTAGCAATTTTCAGTGATCTATGTACATGGACACTGAGGAATCTCTACTCATTTACACTACCATAAGTCTGACCAAGGGCCAAATGCTCTGCATTCCTGTTGCTCCATCCAAAGTGAATCACCTGACATTGTTCCGAATAGTATTCCATTTGCCAACTCACAGCCCAGCCTCCAAATTATCTGTGTCCTGCTGTAACCCGCAACATCCTTTGGCACTATCCACAACTCTAGCGACCTTAGTGTCATCTGCAAATTTACGAACCCATCCTTCTACGCCATCATCCAGATCGTTGATAAAAACGACAATCAGCAGTGGGACAAAACCAGATACTTGCAGTACACCAAGAGTAACTGAACTCCAGGATGAACTTTTCCCATCAGTTACCACCCTCTGTCTTCTTTCAGCTAACCAATTCCTGATCCAAACCGCTAAATTACCCTCAATCCCATGCCTCCGTATTTGTTTTGCAATAGTCTACCGTGGGGAAGCTTACTAAACGCTTTACTGAATGTCATATACACTACATCAACCGTTTTACCCGCATCCAACTGTTTGGTCACCTTCTCAAAAAAACCAATATGGTTTGTGAGGCACGACCTAGCCTTCACCAAACCGTGTTGACTATACCTAATTCAATTATTCCTTTCTAGATGAGTTTAAACCTTATCTCTTTAACAGTTTCAACATTTTACTCACAACCAAAGTAACGGTCTCTGGTCTATAATTAGACTCTAATCACCTTCTTGAATAAGGTAACAACATTTGCTATCCTCCAGCTTTCTGCACTATTCCTGTAGACAATGACAACATAAAGATCATAGCTAAAGGCTCTTCAATCTCCTCCCTGGATTCCCAGAGAATCCTCAGATAAATCCCATCCTGCAGAGGGAAGTTATATATTTTTACACTTTCCAGAATTGCTGAAACCTCTTCATTGTGAACCTTTATCCCATCTAATCTAAAGACCTGTATCTCAGGATTCTCCTCGACAACAATAACTATTTTCTACTGTGAATACTGATGAGAAAATTCACTTTGCGCTTTTCCTATCTCAGCTGACTCCAAGCACAACTTACCACTACTATGCATGATAGGCCCAGACCTTACTTAGTCATTGTTTTATTCCTGATATAGTTATCGAAAGCCTTCGGGTTTTCCTTGACACAATCTACCAACGACTTCTCATGTCCCCTCCTGGCTCTTCGATGCACAGAATTAAAAACCACGACATGGATAACGCAATGTGCAGGGCCATGGAATGAATACGGAACAACATCAGTAGCAATGTAGCTCATTACGTGCTGATACAGAGAGTTTTGCCCCAGTAACCACCGCATTTGTTATAATAATGATGTACAATTCTAATGTGTTAGAATAAAGCAATTGGCCCATCGGGCTGACACTGATCCTCTGAAGAATATTGGACACAGATCCACCTCCTACACGATTCCTCTATCTCCCATAGTTAAAGCAAGTAGTTACAGATGAACAATTTTTCATGGTCAATTCGAAGGAATCAGAAACACCTGGATGAAACACTTGCAGACACGGGAAGAATATGAAAGCTCATTGCAGGCGGTGACCCAAGGGTGGAATTGAGTGCAGGTTCCCAGGTGCTTCGAGACAGCCGTGCTAGCCACTGACCTACCGTGCCGTCCACCCAAATATGTCACTGTGCTAGTGTATACGAGGGAACTTGGAAATCTCAAATGCAAGTGGAAAATGTTGGTGAAACACAGTTGATGAGTCAGTATCTTGAGAGTGAAAAAGAGTTAACATATTGAGACGAACATGAGTCTGTTCTGAAAAAGTCATATTTTTCTCAGAACGTTAATTCTCTTTCTGCTCAGATGCTGTTCGACTTGTTAAAGTTTTTCACCACTTACAACTTCCCTTTTCGTTTGGAGTGTGGATACTTGTCTGATATGAAAGGGAACAGTGAAGCTGCCATTTCAGTTAAATCATATGTATTTGGTTATGGTCATTGAATGAAATATTAAAAACATTTTATTTGACATAGACCTAAATATTAGTAACATTTTCCATGTCATAAATCATCATGAAAATGTTGAATTCTGTGGCCATGAATCACATGATCAATCCTCTATAAGTAACCAATTGAATTAAGGATCCCAATCATTACCTCAATATCATATCATGCTCCTGGTGTCACGAGGGTCATACTCATTCAATAAAGTCTTACATTTCTGAATCTTTAGATGAAACTGTGGATTCATAAGATACATTGGTACAGGGCATAGTTATCCACGGGTTTTGGAAGGAACTAGCATGGGCAGATTTTACGTGTCAAACACCATCACTCTGGAACAGGTGAAATAGAGCAGCCTACTTGAATCTCTTGTGTCCAAGTGATGCACATACGCACAGAGCTGCTTGCAGGCACATTCCAAGATGTCTTAACAACTGGTTAGTTCCTCGTCAGGATGGCATGTAACTTGGAAGATAACTTGTGGAGATCGTTTTCCCATTGTTCCCATTACCAGTGCAGAATGTTCTCTAATTCCCATTAATCGCAGTTTTGTTCAGGGTCCTTGATTCCACGCTCAGTCAAGTCCTGCTTCGATTGAAGGGGAAGCCTCTCTGATCTCACCTCAAAGTATATTGGAAGATCCGCTAAAAGAACAAGGAGCAAAAGATAAAAATACTCTTTGTTTGAACAATATCTTCGCAATATACAAAAGAAAATTGATACATGGACTTCCAATTCTGTCCCAGGATGTTTGTCCCGTTGGTAATGAGACTGTTTGGTTAAGTGTTGTGATAGAGGGACATGAAGAAACTCCAATCTGTACCATTAGTTAACAAAGCCATCCTGTTCACGGCGCATCAGACAGTGGCAAACATGCTGTTTTCTGTTGCTGTTGGACAGTGATCATTTCAAAAGCACCATTGACTGATGACAGGTAGTAGCAGAGAAGTCAGCAATTCCCAGCATTTCATGTGAGAGCAAAAAGCGAAAGAGAGAGTCAGGGAAAGTGGGAGTGATAGGGAACTGGTGTGACACCCAGTGCGAGAAGTGTGAAGGGAGATGTTCAGTGGAAGGGTAAGTCACAGCAGAAGGGGCAATGCAAGGGAAATAGGTGTGTAAGGAAAGAGTAGGAAGGGGCGGAGGTAGTATGTCAGAAGGACCATCTGTGACAGGCAATAACTATGCAGTTGGAAAACTGAGATTGATGGATAATCAAACATCACTGTTAAGGAAAATTGGGATCTGGTTTCCTTTGAATATTAGGAAAATGATTCTCATACTTCTTTTATTTACAGGATTCTTGTTGATATTGTACACCCACTCTACATTTCTGTATCTGCATCAAGGGCAGACATTTTCTTTTCTCTCCAATTCATTATCTCAACATTATGTCACTTTATGTCACTAAACAATATCCAGAACGATGGGTGTTTTTTCTATGAATTTGCTTCCAATTCCATGTAGAAATGAGAATGTGATTAAACCTCTACTGTATGCTTATAACGCAGAAATTAATTGAATCTTTATCCTCACCACCTTAATTCTTTTAAACAAACTTCATGAATGAGCCTGCGCCCATCCTGCAGAATAAAAGAAGTTCTCTGTGCTCTGACGAGATTGCAGCGAATGTTATAAAGAATGAACTGTAGTACCACATAAAATGGAAATGTTGCAGTGCACAGTACCAAATGCGAGTCCAAGAATAATGATGTACAAGACTTATGAATAATTCATGCAGGGGGCCGGTATATAAAAACAGAATTCAGTTCCATGTACAAAAGAGTATTTGTGGCTCCCTAATAACAGCCCTCTACTGCATCATGCTGCAAATTCATCGAAAGAGGGAAAACTATAGACTGGAATTATCAATTCTTCCTCTGCAACAACGACTGTAGAACAGGTAGAAAAGCAAGTTTTGTTTCTGATATTCATACACGTTGATGATAAGAATGTGGGAGATGGGGGTGTGGGTTAGAATGTTGTGGATATTACAATGATTATTCCGGTGGTTCAGAGTGAGGACTAAAGTGTTAGGTTACAGAAGGGTACAATCGGATTGTTCCAATGGCCAGATCAATGACCGAAAAACTTAACACTGCAATATGTGAGACTCTGTACTTTGAAAGAATAACAACAGATCAGAGTACTCAAACCATGAAAATAGGCTAGATTTGCTTTTGCATTACTTTGGAGCAGAGAATGTTATGGTGTGAACCTGACAGAGGTGTATAACAACATGAGAGGTATAGACAAAGTGAACAGACAGCAGCTGTTCCCCTGATTCAAACGGTTAAATACAAAGGGATACACGTTTAAAGTGAAAGACAAGAGATTGAGTGAGGATTTATGAAATCTGTTTTGAACCCAAATGGCGACATGCTTCTGGAATGCATTGCCCACGATGGTGGTTGAGGAAGGAAACCGTACAAACTTGGCAAAACACTTGTATCAGCACTTGATGGTGCCAGATTTGATAGGCATCTTCTTTATTATACGATTTCATGATATATTGTGAAGTACCAACCAATGGTAAATGTTGATTTGTTCCATTGAACTGTGCTCAGTAAGTGTGGAGATTACAAATCAGTATCATCTCATGGAGCATCAGCACTTACTAAACCGAGGACAGCCCGGTCATCCCTGAAAATATGCAAGATAATTCATATGCTCAGTGCAAGTTTCGTTCAATAAGCCCACCAACATTATTCCAGTTGTTTGACACCATTAGTTTAAGAACACGAATAACATAGAAACAAACTTTCCTTCATTGTTATATAGACTTCTCGTTGTAAGGTTGCTATTTCTCTGCAGAATAATAAATACCTTGCCACATATTCGCTTTGACAGAGTCAGTGTTACTGCGTTTTTCTGCCAGCTGTTCATCACAGTACAATGGCTTGTTTGACACGACGTCAACCACCAGTAATACTTACTCTCAGCTTAACTGGCACATGAGATGTACAGCTGTTATTCCAGCGAACAGCCACTTGGATGGGCCAACACCATCTGGACTGGAACTTCTCAACTGCAATTAATTTTGGAATAGCTCCATTAAAATCCCAAATGAAATTTTGTAAAATCCAATTTTCTAATAAAAAATTGAACAATGTAACCATGTTTATTGATCTGATGAGCTTGTTGCGGACTTTGAACTGGTGCGATGCATTGGCAGAAACCATTTCATGAATACATTGAAATAAAAGGCCAGCTGACAGCCCAGGTCACGAGAAACACAAGTTAATGTAGCATTTAATCAGCAGCTGAATGTGCACAAAATGCCAGAGCAGAGTGGGCCATGCGCCTTGAGGTAACTTTCATTAATGCAGTTTGGTGCATTCTGGTTGGTGTAGACATGTTGCGCTGAATGGCCTGTTTGGGTGCCACATAAGAGTCTATCACTTTAATTCTTGAAAACAAGAAATATCTCACCATTTCCATAGCTTGTGAGCATCAATTGGTGAAGAATATAATCTGCAAGGTCACATTGCATCCTGACTTGAAACGAAACCATTGTCCCTTCACTGTCACTTGTTCAGAATCCTGTAACTCTCTCTGAAACAAAAATGTTAGTGGTCCTGTACCAAGTGGATCACTGGAGTTCATGAACACATTATGAGTGGAAATTAAACGAAGGCAACATATTTTCTAAAGAAACTCACCTCACAACAACAACTGAAAGGAAGCTGCACTATTAAGACATCTATTCGACATTATCTAATTTCTAAAGCAGTTTCAAAGGAGTTTTTCACTTGTTCAAAGACACATTTGGAAGGTTGTACCAATCAATCTGAAAGGAAAAGTCTTCATGTTCATGAGAATGGTATCCTAATTTTTCGGTAGCTGAAGACAACAAAAAAGTAGAAACTAGCACCAGGCATAAGTGTTCCTTCCTTGCCCATACAACGTTAGTGTGTCATTCTTAGTCAAGAATCTGCCTGCCTCTGCCTTAGGAATATTCAATTTCCTAGCTTTCATCGCTCTCTGGGAGGATAGTTTCACAACACACAACACTTTCAGAGAGTTGAAGCAACCCACATCTTATGAAATGAGATATTCTTCAATTTTACTTTCCATCCACTTATTGTAATCTCTCATATAAACTGAAGTATTATTTCATAATTCAACTTTAAAAGACGATTCGGAATATTCTGAGGTTAAACACGATCACATATTGTCCAGCTGAACTCCAGGAGATCCAGGGGCAGTCTGCTCAATATTTCCTCCTGAAGTACAATTCTTCACAGGAGTCAGTTGAGTGAATCTTCTCTGGACTGCTTTGCATGTCATTATGGCCATAGCTCTTTCGATGTGGTCTCACTTCTTCTGAATGAATTCTGTTTCAAGTGTGGTTTTGCGGTGATTCTTATTCTTCAGATTCTTCACCTCATTTTTGGAGGATATGGAAGATCTGTCACAGAATGACTATGTGGGATAACTCTGATCAATCAGAACCAACCAGGGGGCGGCACATTGATGGCCCAAGGGAGGCATCCCGTTGTCCCATTCAAATTCAACTCCAGGTTTGTACTGCAGGGTCTGTAGCTGTCAAGTTTGTTTACAAACCGTCTGTGGGTACCTGCAGCCTGTCTGTATTCTGCAGCATGCAGATTAGCACAGAGAGTTTATTCAAGCCCGGGATCCATTTCCCAGCATGCTTTAATCATTGTTCATTTTTGTAACTCCATGGTAATTTGTTATTGTCCATCATAATTTCATTATTTCAGGTGGCAAGGCTGGTCACAAAGGCAAATATTTATTTTGAGAGTGCTGGAATATAAAAGCATGGATGTAATTCTGATACTCTATAAGGCTCTAATCAGACTAAATTTGGATTGTTGTGTGATGTTTTGGGCCCCATATCTCAGGAAGGATATAATGCCCCGGGGCGTGTTCAGAGGCAGTTTACAGGAATGGTCTCATGAATGAAAAGCCTAACATATGAAGTCTCTGGAATTAAACTCGCTGAAGTTGAGAAGGATGAGGGGATCTAATTGAATCATGCAAAGTACTAAATGTCTGGCCAGAGTATATGTCAGAAAGATGCTTCCAGTCTTAGGAGGGAAAGGACCCAAAACCATAGTATCATAGTTAAGGGAAGACATTTTATATCGGAGATAATGAGAAACGCCTTCAGCCAGAGAGTGATGAATCTATGGTAAGAATGGAAGTGTCCTTCCTTAAAGGGCATTAGTGAAGCAGATGCGTTTTCTCTTAAAATCGATTCATGATCACCATCAGTCTCTTAATTCCACATGTTAATTCAAGATGCACCATCTACCATGGCAGAATTCAAATCCAGGTCATCAGAACATTAGCTGGGTCTCTCGCTTAAAAGTTCAGTGATAACACCACTATGCCACTGTCTTGCCCAGTCCTGCAGAGTGTGTTATATGATTTGCCTGATACTTTTCCCTGAAGCAATTATTGATTTCCGTGTCAAATCATGGATGATTTTTCTCTTCCCCTCACCAATATACTTTAATTGAGAGGTTATTTAGTATCTCATTGTGTCTTTACCTTTTTTTTATCTGTCCTGCCCATGATAGTTTTGTTTTTTGCCTGGCCAGTCCACCCAAGCCAACTCCTTCCTTAGCCCAATATTCCAATCATTGCTCAACACTAAAAAGGTCATATGTGACTGTGTCCTTCTACATTCAATCTGAGTTTAAAACTGCAGCATGTTCCGGTCACTGCTTCTAAAAGGATCCTTAGCTGCAAGATCATTTATCAATCCTTCCTTGTCACATAATATCAAAGCTGAAGTAACCCGTTCTCTGGTTGAATCTATTACATGTTGCTCTCAAAAACTATCCTTCATGCAGTCTGCGAATTGTTATTCGAGGCTACCTTTGCCAAGTTGATTAATTGAGTCAATGTGCATGTTCATCCCACTGTTGTGCCCTTGTTATCAGCCGTCATTATTTCTGAACTCAGAAATGTTTCGGGTGAACAGTGACTGAACGTTACTCTTCCCAAGAGGTTTCTTCTCTTGCTTTTTGTTTATGCCTGATCTGATTTACATGCCGTTCCCTCATGCCAATATCATTTCCTAAAGCAGCCTTGATATCATACTTAACCCAAATCTCATGATAGAAAGAGAGAATTGTCACAAGGTCAATACACCCAGATGAAACCTCTGCAGCCTGCCACATACGGCCAAAAATCGTGATAGACGATTAAACAACTAACTGGTGGATAAGGCTCCACAAGTATTTTCATTCTATCAATGAATCAGCTCTGCAATTCAGTGTAAAAAACAAGGAAATAGTATCTGTACCATCCTAGCCAGGGATGTTGAGTCGATGATTCAACTCACCGTCATCATGATGCCCACAGGATCAAAGATGTCAGTATTCAACCAATTTAATTTGATGCACATGACATGAAGAAACAGCTGAACATAGTAGATACGACAAAGGCAGTGGGCCCTGACCCCATTCCTGTAATAGGACTGAAGACCTGTGCTGCACAAGAAGCCGTGTCCCTGGTGAAGCTGTTTTATTCCAGCTCCACAGCCTTATGTGAGATAGAATTCCCAGGTTCATCAGTCTCTGAGTGCAGGCATTTATTCTTACCTAAATGCAATGTGATCTGTCTGTACCTAATACTGTGGCCCCTTGGTTTAGACGTCCCAGCCAAGAGAAATATTATCACTACTTCCAATCTATCTAACCCTGTCAGTGTTTTATATATCTCACTGAGATCGCCACTCATCTTCCTAAACCCCATGGAATACAGGCTCAGTTGCCCCAAACTCTGCTCCATAAAATGTCTGCCATCCCAGAGATCAGTCTGGTCATCCTTCGCTGCACTCCCTCAATGACAGGTTTGTCCTTTATTAGGTACGGTGACCAAAACCGCACACAATACTGCGCAATGTTCGAGTTGAGGTCTAATCAAGGGCCTGTACAGCTGCACTGAGACACCCTTACTCCTGGACTCAAGTCCACCTGAAATGAGGGTCGACACCCCATTTATCTTCCTGACTGCTTTCTGCTCCTGCAATATTGCTTTCAGTGACTGGTGTACAGAGAGATCCCAGATCCTTTTCAATGTTACAGCTCCCCACATGGTGGGACTGTGTAAACTGGTCTCTGTGCCAATGTATTCCCTGTATTGGCCTCTGTCTTCAGAACTCACTGCCCTGTATGGAACTGAAATGTCTGTCCAAACAATAACAGAAGAAAAGTGCAGTTCCCTTCATAGATCGACATTTCTCAACGGCTCCCTTTTCCAATGGTTGGCTGGAATTTTAGTGTTTCCCAACAAAGTAGACAACATCACATCTATCCACACTGCTCTTCATCTGCCACATGCTTACTCATTCACTCCATTTGTTTCAATCACCTTTAAGTTTTTTTTCACATCGTCCTCACTTTAAAAATCCTAGTTCCGTCAGCAGACTTGGAAACTTTGCATTTGATTCCGTCAACGAGATGTTTGAGATGTCTTGTGAATACCTTACACCCCAGCGCCAATCATTGCGATGCCTTATGAGCATTCCAAACTGAAAACCATCCATTTATTCCTACTCATTGTTTCCTGTCAGCACTCCCATTTTAGCACCATGTACAAATATATTACCCCTGTCCCATGTGCTTTTACTTTGCACACAAGGCTTGGGACTCTATTAAAATTCTTGCTGAAAATCCAAGTTCAGTTCCTCTATTGTTTTTTTCTGTAATTAATCTACCAGTCAGTTTCTCAAATATGTTTCCCATTTCATCAATGTAAGTGAAATTTTTTCTATGCCCATTATTTTTAGTTCCAATAATTTCTCTAAATTAGTTTATTTACTAATTTAATTCTACATCATTTTCTCATCAGACTCAGGTTTTCTGCTATTGCTGGGAAGGCTTTGTTAATGTAATTTTATGTGAAGGCAGAAGTGAAGTAGTTCTGTTATGCTTCTCTGTTCTCCATTTCCTCTTTTCAGACTGTAAGGAAGCTGACACTTTGACTAAAAAGAACAGCTGTGTCTATTCACCCTGTCCATGCCCCTTGTAATCTTAAACCTGAATTACTTACCCACTCAACTTCCTCTGCTCCAAAATAAATAACTCGAGCTTATCCAGCCCCTCTCCACAGCTCATATGGACCATCCCAGGGAACATCCTCGTAAATCTCCTCTGCGCCTCATCCAGTACAATCACGTCCTTCCTGTAATGTGGCTCACAGAACTGCACACAATATTTCATTTGGCCTTACCGAAGTGCTATAAAAAACTCATATCATCTTTGGGTCAATGAATCAAGGCTTTATCTAAAGTCATGCTGAACTCATCAATTATCATATCCAGTCACATTCAGGGATGTGTGGAGAAGCACGCTCTGAGCTTCCTAGTGTGATGCCATTCTTGGTTTCCTACCCTGTCTGGTTCCTTCTTCCAAACTGTATCACCTCATATTTATCAGGGTTACATTCCATCTGCCATTGATCTGACCATCTGACCATTCCATCTGTATCTTTCTGTAACATAAGACCTTCCTCCTCACTGCCAACCATCCGGCCAATGTTTGTGTCAAACACAAACTTACTTATCACACTCCCCCGACCCAATTCACATTCACATCACTTATAAATACCACAAATAATAAGGGACACAGCATTGATCTCTGCGGTGTACCTGGGGAAATTCGGCTCCAGTCACACAAACAGCCTTCTACCATGAAGTTGAGATTGGATGCAACTTGGCAAGTCACTAATAGGCCCTACATGTTCCCTGGTTGTTCTGTTCCACCTGAAATACGTGAAGAATATCTGGGGATTCTCCTTAATCTTGCCCTGCCAACAGGCTTCCATGCCCCTGTGTTAGTCAGTCCTCACCGAGGGAAGAATTTCCTCCTTATTCTGGTCTTAAATGGCATATCCCTTATCCTGTCATTATTTGCCTTAAATATAGAGTAGACAGCTAGGGAAACATCCAGTCTGTTTCCACCTCTTCACATGTAGCATGGATTTTTGAAATTTCACTGCGATCACCTCTCATGCTTTGAAACTGAAGACGTTGCAAGATAACTCCCCATCAGAAATTCTTGTCATCTGAGGAATTAATCTGGAGAATGTCCATTGCACGTCCTCTGTGATCAGTGTAATCTTTCTAAGATTAGGTCACCAACGCTGCACTCAATACCTCAGGTACACTCTCACCAACACTCTATGCAACTGCTTCATGATGTCTTTACCTCTATATTCCGATTCCCTTAAACGAACTCCAACCTAACTTTAACTTTCCAATTACACGTATTCCTCCAAATACCATTCACACTAATTGGATTTACGAACTGACTGTTTGAGTTATCGAGTCATAGAGATATACAGCATGGAAACAGACCCTTCAGTCCAATTCGTCCAAGTCTAGCAGATATCCCGACCCAATCTAGTCCCACCTGCCTGCACCCGGTCCATATCACTCCAAACCCTTCCTATTCATATAACCATCCAAATGCCTTTTAAATGCTGCAATTGTACAAGCCTCCAACACATCCTCTGGCAACTCATTCCATACACGTACCACCGTCTGTGTGACAAGGTTGCCCCTTAGGTCTCTTTTACGTTTAGATTTAGATTAGATTACTTACAGTGTGGAAGCAAGTCCACACCGATCCGCCGAAGCGCAACCCACCCAGACCCATTCCCCTACATTTACACCTTCACCTAACACTATGGGCAATTTTGCATAGCCAATTCACTTAAGCTGCACATTTTTGGATCCTGGGAGGAAAATCATGCAGGCATGGGGAGAATGTGCAAACTCCACACAGCGATGAGGTGGGAATTCAACCTGATTCTCCAGCGTTGTGAGGCAGCATTGTTAACCACTGTGCCACCATGCCACCCAATATCTTTCTCCTCTCATCCTAAACTTATGCCCTTTAGTTCGGACTTCCCGACCCCAGGGAAAAGACTTTGTCTATTTATCCTCTACATGCCCTTCATAATTTTGTACGTCTCTATAAAGTCACCCCTCAGCCTCCAACGCTCAAGGCCAAAGAGCCCCAGCATGTACAGCCTCTCCCTATACTCAAAACCTCCAACCTTGGCAACATCCTTGTAAATCTTTCCTGAAACCTTTCAATTTTCACAACATATTTACGATAGGAAGGAGACCAGAATTCCACGCAATATTCCAACAGTGGCCTAACTAGTGTCCTGTACAGCCGCAACATGACCTCCCACCTCCAATACTCAATACTCTAACCAATAAAAGAAATCATGCCAAACACCACCTTAACTATCCTATCTACCTGCGACTCCACTTTCAAGGACCCATGAACCTGCACTCCAAGGTCACTTTGTTCAGCAACACTCCCCAGGACCTTGTCATTAAGTGTATATGTCCTGCTAAAATTTGCTTTCCCAAAATGCAGCACCTCACATTTATCTGAATTAAGCTCCATCTGCCACTTCTCAGCACGTTGGCCCGTCTGATCCAGATCCTGTTTTACTCTGAGGTACCCTTCTTCACTGTCCACTACACTGCCAATTTTGGTGTCATCTGCAAACTTACTGACGATACCTCTTACTCTCGTATCCAAATCATTTCTGTAAATGACAAAAATAGAGGACCCAGCACTGATGCTTATGGTACTCAGGTCACAGGTCTCCTGTCTGAAAAACAACCCTCCACCACCACCCTCTGTCTTCTACCTTTGAGCCAGTTCTGTATCCAAATGGCTAGTTGTCCCTGTATTCCCTGAGATCTAAACATGGTAACCAGTCTCCCATGGAGAATCTTGTCGAATGCGTTACTGAAGCCCATATAGATCACATCTACCGTTCTGCCCTCATCAATCCTCTTCGTTACTTGTTCAAAAAAACTCAATCAAGATTGTGAGATATGGGTTCCCACGCACAAAGCCATGTTGACTGTCTCTAATCAGTCCTTGTCTTTCCAAATGCATGTACATCCTCTCCTTCAGGATTCCCTCCAACAACTTGCCCACCACCGACGTCAGGCTCACTGGCCTATACTTCCCTGGCTTGTCTGTACCACCGTTCTTAAACAGTGGCACCACATTTGTAAAACTCCAGTCTTCTGGCACCTTTCCTGTGACTATCAATGGTACAAACATCACAGTAAGAGGCCCAGCAATCACCTCTGTAGCTTCCCACAGAGTTCTAGGGTACACCTATTCAGGTCCTGGGGATTTTTCCACCGTTACCCGTTTCAAGACATCCAGCACTTCCTCCTCTGTAATATGGACATTATTCAACGTGTAACGATCTATATCCTGACATTCTATACCTTCCATATCCGTTTCCACAGTAAATACTGATGCAAAATATTCGTTTAGTATCTCCCCTATTTTCTGCAGCTCCACACAAAAGCTGCCTTGTTGATCTTTGAGGGGCCCTATTCTCTCCTTAGTTATGATTTTGTCCTTAATGTATTTGTAAAAATCCTTTCGATTCTCCTTAATTCTACTTGCTAAGGCTATGACATGGCCCCCTTTTGCCCTCCTGAATTCCCTCTCACATATACTCCTACTGCCGTTATACTCTTCTAAGGATTCGCTCGATCTATCCTATCTATATCTGACATATGCTTCCTTCTTTTTATTAATCAAACCCTTTAGTCATCCAGCATTCCCTCTACCTACCAGCCTTTCCTATCATCCTAACAGGAATATAAATTCTCTGGATTATTGTTATCTCATTTCTGAAGGCTTCGCATTTTCCAGCCGTCCGCTTACATCTGCCCCCAATCAGGTTTTGAAAGTTCTTGCCAAATACCTTCAACATTGGCCTTTCTCCAATTTAGAACTTCAACTTTAAATCTGGTCTATCTTTTTCCATCATTATTTTAAATCTAATAGAATTATGGTAGCTCGCCCCAACGTGGACCTCCACTGTCACCTGCCCTGCCTTATTTCCCCAGAGTGGGTCAAGTTTTGCACCTTCTCTACGATATTCATCCACATACTGAATCAGAAAATTTTCTTGTAAACACTTAACAAATTCCTCTCCATCTAGACCTTTAACGCTATGGCAGTCCCAGTCTGTGTTTGGAAAATCTACTACCAGAATCACCCCACTTTCTTGCAGATAGCTCAGACCTCCTTACAATTTTGTTTCTCAATTTCCCTCTGACTATTAGGGGGTCTATAATACAATCCAAATAAGTTGATCATCCCGTTCTTATTTCTCAGTTCTACCCAAATAACTTCCCTGGATGTATTTCCAGGAATATCCTCCCTCAGTACAGCTGTAATGCTATCCCTGATCAAAAACGCCACTCCCCCTCCTCTCCTGCCTCCCTTTCCATCTTTCCTGTAGCATTTGTATCCTGGAACATTTAGCTGCCAGTCCTGCTCATCCCTGAGCCTTTTCTTCTGTAATTGCTATGATAGCCCCGTCCAATGTTCCGATCCATGCCTTGAGTTCATCTGTCTTCCCTGTTAGGCCCCTTGCATAGAAATAAATGCAGTTTACTTTATTAGTCCTACCTTGTCCTTGCCTGCCCTGATTGTTTGACTCGTTTCTGTTCTCAATTGTACCAATCTCATATTGATCTATTTCCTCACTATCTCCCTGCCCCCTCGCCCAACCCCCCCTCCCCCCTTACTATGTTAAATCCTCCCGACCAGCTCTAGCAAATCTTCTCCCTGCCAGTATATTTGTCCCCTTCCAAGTTAGGTGTAATCCGTCCTTCTGGTAAAGGTTCCTTCTACCCCAAAAGAGATTCCAGTGATCCAAAAATGTGAATCTTTCTTCCATACACCAGCTCCTCAGCCATACATTCATCTGCTCTACCCCTCTATTCCTGCCCTCACGAGCTCGTAGCGCCGGGAGTAATCCAGATTTTACTACTCTCGAGAACCTCCTTTTAAAATTCCTGCCTAACACCCTGCAATCTCCGTCAATAATCTCAAACTTTTCCCTTCGTATGTCATTGGTTTCAATTTGGACAAGGACCTCTTGCTGGCCCCTCTCTCCCGTGAGAACATTCTGCACCCTTTCTGAGACATCCTTGATCCTGGCACCAGGGAAGCAACACACCATTCTGCTTTATTCTCTGCTGGCCACAGAACCGTCTGTCTGTACCTCAGACTAGGGAGTCTCCTAATACAAATGACCCCGTGGAACACGACATATCTCTTGTTGCATTAGAGCCAGTCTCAATACCAGAAACTTGCCTGTTCATGCTATGTTCCCCGGTGAATCCATCACTCCCTACATTTTACAAAACAGCATATTTGTGTGAAATGGGGAGAGCCCCAGAAGACTCCTGCACTAGCTGCTTACCTCTCTTACCATTGTTGGAGTTAATCCATATATGTGACTGCAACTGAGACATACCACCCTTCCTATAACTGCCATCCATCTCATACTATTGCTCTTACAAATCCTTCATTGTCTTTAACTTTCTTTCCAACAGATCCATTCGATCTGATAGGATTCGCAACCAGAAGCATTTATGGAAGATATAATCCGCAGTAAACCTTAGATCCTCTTTAAAATCCCACATCTGACAAGAAGCGCATATGATTCTACGAAGGCCATTTGTGCTCCTTCACAATCTACAGACCCAGAAAAACAAAACTGTCTTATTCCTCTCCAAAACACTGCCCAAGGTTAAATTAATAATTATGGTTTATATTTTAAGATTAATCAAGAGACGTATCTCAAAAACATATAATTAAGAACGAACCCACTCTACTAACTTCTGCAGACTTTCTGTACGACACAGTTAAAACAATTCACTTACCTGGATGGGAACTTTGCCCAAACATTTCCTCCAAACCAGTTGTATATTTCACTGCTTGTTAATTTTCCTAGATGCACTCCGATATCCAGCGATACATGAATTCAAACAGCAAAGGCAGGAACTGTGCAGGTACACTGTCCTGTCAGTTTCTTCTCCTCACCATGTGCTGCCTTTGTCTGTTCCTCTCCCTCTTTAATCTGCTGTTGCTTTGACTTTTTTCCCCCAAAGTTCCAAAAATATGTAACAGCATACTAATCAGTAATTGCTGCTCCTGGAATTCGAGGAAATCTCCTCCAACACCTAGAATACCTCAAAAAAAGGAGCAGCTGTTACTACCAGAAATATTTCCCGCCCAGACTTCTGAAAATCCAAATACACTACTTCCACTGGTTGTCCGTGGTCTATGCTGCAAGAAACAACTTCAAATATTTCCGACGTTTGTCAGGCATGATTTCTGTGTCAGACATGCATTGTGATTCTCTGCAATTTTGTTGTTCATTACTAAGTACCCAATATCAGTTCTTATATAATGGATTCCAACTCTTTCCATACATATGTCAAATCAATTGGTCTGCAGTCCTCCACATCATCTCTTCTTCCCTTTGTACATAGATGGATCATGTTTACTACCTTTCAGTTATCTACAATGGCTATGGCCTTTGCAGGATCTTCAAGAAAATAAAACACAGTCACTGAAAGTTCAATAAATATGCTGTTTTTTTCAGGTATTTTGATATGAAGTATATCTGGCCCATCCGACTTAGCAATGATCAATTTAGCTCAATTTTCAAGTACTACCTTGTTGCTGATACGCATTGACTTTATGTCTTTAGTTCCACAAGTCCCATGTGATCGCTTTCTTTACACAGAGATTGCCTGGCCCTTCCTCCATGAAGATAGATGCAAAGTAGCTGGTTAGGTTCTCTGCCATTTCCTTGTTCCCCTCAATAAATTCTCCTGTACCTTACACATTTCCACATTTGGCCATACTTTTGTTTTCTTTGGTACATTGATCGGAGATTTAAGCAGTCTGTGTGTTTCCTGTTTGTTTGTATTCATGCTCTTTTTGATTTCCATTGCACTTTCTTTATTTTCAGAAAAGTGAATATCTCTGTATGTTCAGGTTTGCACAATATCTGGAATTCTTCTGAAGCTGCTTCCTTAGATTTAACGCAATCATTAATTTATTACATAAACCATTGATGAGTCACCTTCCCTTTCGTTAGTGTTTGTAACTTAGTGATATGTACGTATTTTTCAGACTTTACAGTATTTCTATCACAAACAGTCAATGTCTGTCTCACACTAAATGTCATATTGTATTTTTCCAATTCACTTGACACTCTAGCCTTCGGGTTTCCATGATATTTGAGTGTAATGTTCAAACATTCTATATTGCTTGCAGGCGCCATGTAAAATGCAACATATTAATGTCACCATTGCCCCAAAGCTGCCTCAGAGCACGGTAAGTAATTAGTCCTTCTGACCACACAGAACCACGCCCGAAATAACCTGCTCTCTACTTTGGTTCACAACATACACTTCAACCCACCTCATATACGTTTCTGAAATTTATTTTTCACAGCATGAGCAATCATTTAGTTTACGCACTTTAGATGCAAATTTTAGATCATCCAGTATTACCGCAGCACCCACGATATTTACATATCTAATTTCCAGAGAATCGGATGCACAAAGTTGCACAACAGTTTTGGTTTAGATATGTCAGGCACCAATGTGTGTTCCTCCTTGTTGTTTGCAAGATCCATACAAACTGATTCTGCAGAAGCTGTGGGATGTGCTCTGTGGTATTCTTAGTTATAGACGTGGACAAGACGTTGAGGAGGCTCACCCCGATGCTAAGATGATCTGAAGAAATGCACATCGATACAGCACAAGCAAAAATAACCTTCCCCGCTCGCCAGGACAACTGTCTCCCTATTTTCTCTACTCCCTAACACTCTCTGTCTATCTGTTAGAGCACCTACCCCCGAACAAGACTCTCGCTCACCACTCTCACTATTGCATGCAACACTCTCTTTCCTTCATTCCCTGTGTCACTGAAAGCAAATCGCGATTGAATTTATTGTTTTGCCAACATCGAACCAGTGATACAATTTGATGCTGGGGACATAAAAATGCGAACATTTTGAAAATTAGGGAGAGAGTAGATTCCATCGAGATGGAAGAAGCCTGGGGATCAACCATCTTGATCCGTCAGAAATTAGGAAACACTCACTATCATAAGTATTTTTTCATATGAAACATATTCACAGTAAACAGAATTACGACGACCCAGGGAATTCAGCAGTCAGGAGAGTAACATCACAGAGGACGGCAGTGGCTGTGTGGTTTTGAAATTAAGTTGATGTAATCTTCATAAGTGTCTTATTGAAACAGCATATTGTTATAGATTTAGGGGCAGTTGTGGGGGGGGGGGTGTGGGTTGGTTAAAATTATAAATAGTTGAGGCGTAATGTTCACTTTTACAGTTAAAAATAAATTGGCGTTATTTTCTTTAAATAGTGGAATTTGGGAGTTCTCTGTCATTCATATTCTAATAGATTACGAGGTGAGGTGAGCTCTCCTGCGTGTTTGGTTTAATTAACAGAGGCGTTCTCCTCCATGTCATAACACTTGCAAAGACTAGCAGAGAGCCAAAAAAAGGAGTGAGAAATTTAAATATGAGGGTAAGTGAAACCGTCATGTAAAGAAAAATTGTAAGATCCTCTTTCGATACGTAAAGGGCAAACGAGAGGCAAAAATGGGCATCTGATCGCTAGACATTGACACAGGAGATTTAGTAATGTGGAACAAGGAAATGGCTGAGGAGCTGAAAAATTACTTCGTGTCAGTCTTCACGTTGAAAACACGAGTAATATCCCAAACATTGAAAAGACTTAGTGGACAGACCTGAGTAAGGTGGCCATCACCTTGGAAAAGTTGCTGGGAAAACTGAATGGCCTGAAGGTAAGTAAATCACCTGGACCAGATGGACTCCACTCCAGATTTCTAAGGCAGATAGCTGATGAGGCGGGGGAGGCGTTGGTGATGATCTTTCAGGAATCTCTCGAATCAGGGAGATTCACAGAGGACTGGAAAATCGCTAACGTGATACCCCTGTTGAAAAGGGAGTAAAGCAAAAAACGGAAACTTACAGACTGACTAATCTAAACTTGGCTGTACGTAAGATCCTGAAATCCATTGTGAAGGATGAGATTTCTGAATAGTTGGATGTGGACGGTAAAGTAGGACAAAGTTACCATGGTTTCATCAAGGAGAGGTCATGCCTGGAAAATCTGCTAGAAAACCTTGAGGACGTAACGATCAGCTTAGAACAAGGAGAGCAAATGGATGTCATCCATCAGGACTTCCAGAAGATCTTTGACAATGTGCCGACAGGAGGCTACTGAATAAGGCAGGGGTCCATGGTGTTAGAGGCAAGATGCTAGCATGGATAGAAGTTTGTCTGTCTGGCAGAAAGCAATGAATGTCAATAAACGTGTCCGTCTCAGGTTGACAGTCGGTGACAAGTGATGTTCCATAAGGCTCAGTGTTGGGACCACAACCTTTCACTTTATACATTAACGATCCAGATGAAGGATCTGAAGGTATTCTATCTACGTTTGAAGATAATACAAAGATAGGCATTGGGACAGGTAATGTCGAAGAGGCAGAGAGGCTCACGAAGGATTTGGATAGTTTAGGATAATGAGCCAAGAAATGGCAGATGGAGTCAAAGTGCGAACTTGTGGGAACATGCACTTTTTTTAGGAAGAACATAAAACATGGACTACCGAGAAAATTCAGATGTCTGAAGTGCAAAGGGATTTGAGAGTTCTACTCCAGGATTCTCACAATGTAAACTTGCAGGTTGAGTCAGTAGTTAGGAAGGCAAATGCAGTGATGGAATTTATTTGGAAAGGATTTGAATATAAAAGCAGGGACGTACCTCTGAGACTCTATAAGGCTCTTGTCAGACCATATTTGGAGTATTGTGAGCTGTTCTGAGCCCCATATCTCAGGAAGGATGTGTTGACCTTGGAATGGGATCACAGGAGGTACACGGGAAGGGTCTCAGGAATGAAAAGCTTAACATATGAGAACGTTTGAGGACTGTGGGTCTGTTCTTGATGGAGTTCAGAGGGGTGTGGGGGTATCTAATTGAAACATACAGAATACTAAATGGCCTGGACAGTACGGATGGTGAGAAGACTTCCATTGGTAGGAGACTCTAGGGCCCAAGGATGCAACCTTAGAGTAAAGGGACATCCTTTAAGAATGGAGGTAAGGAGAAATGTATTCAGCCAGAGAATAGAGAATCTATGGAATTCATTTTCACAGAAGGCAGTAGAGGTCAGGTCATTGTGTAGATTTAGGATAGAGGTAGTTAGCTTCTTGAGTATCAAAGGGATCAAGGGTTACAGGGAGAAGGCAGGAGAATGGTGTTGAGAAACTTATCAGCCGTAATTGAAAAGTGGATTAGACTCGATGGGCTGAATAGCCTAATTTCTGTTCCTATATCCAATAATCTTGTGGTCGTAAGCCACAGTCTATTGCCCCCCCTCTCTCACTTTGTCCCTTCTGACAGCAAAATGTGAGAGTAAAAAATCTGTGAGTCATCTTCACCAAACTTGGAGCATTCCTATTGAGGATTCATGGGAATCGCTCCACTGATTGAAGGAAAGGAAATTCTGCTAAATCCAACTGTTCCAGAAAGAAGTCCCATACCAGCAGCTTGTCTGAGGACAATAACGTCGGAGACAGAGTATCAGTTGGGATGCATTCTCTCTTTTCCATTTGAAATGAGTTCAACTACTATGAAACTCTGGAAACCTTTTCCTATTCTTTTTCCTCTTCAGACATGTGTGATTGTGTATGTGTCTGTAGGTGTATGACTCTGTGTCTCACATTTTTCGAGACACTGGGCTAGGTTACACTTCAAACCTGTTGTAACCAGTGGAGAAGTGGGGCTGGAAAAGGACACAGTGACCCTCAAACATTTGTCAGAGCAGAAATAAGAAATTCGCATGGGCTGTTCAAAAGGGAATTCTCTTCCCCAGAGGTTTCAGCTCAAGATGGCAGCTCAACACCACCACTTCCAGCGTAAATAGATATGATCCATAAATGTTGGCCGATCAACAACACCCACATTCCTTGAACAAATCTAAAATGATAAACTGCAGCAGAATTAATTGGATGGGAACAAGACTGATAGATAAATGCTTGTTGCCTTGCAGAATTGTGCTGCCTGTTTACTTTGACTTTGTGCAGTTTCCTAGTATTGTGCCTGGATGCTTGCATTTATTCAAAGTTGTGTTTTGCAACAGTTGACAGACGTGTGAATGGAGGAAGATTGTGGACAGACTGAAAAGTGCTGCGCAGACCATAATCAGATCAGCCATGATCTTATTGTCTGGTCGAGCAATGACAAAGTGTCCAATGACCCACTCCTGTTCCTCAGTTCTCTGTTCCGATGTTTCATTCAGTCCTTAAAACCACTTGTATAGGAGCAGATGGAGACCACTTGCTCCAAATACCTTGTCCGCAGTATTACAGGATATAATTCAGTCCCTCATCACTGTGTGGTTTGCTGTGGGTTGGAAAATGTGGTGGGAAATCTAAGCTGTGTATGAAAGTGGTCTCCCACGTCTTTAAAGAGTGTCTCCTCTCTGCAAGTGGTGTTTCGTATGTTGGTCATGTTGTAGACCCAGATTCATGTGAATATCGGGCCCATTCCTCTCCCAGAGATAGCTCACAAAATTCTTTTCTCTCACTGTCCTCAACATTCAATAACAACATTTCCAGGAAAATTAAAACCATTAACTTTCCAAAGACAGAATATGAGAACATAATAACAGGAGCAGTTATTGGGATGCTCAAACCATTGTATGCTATCATGGCTGACCTACTGCTGGCATTATCTCTTCTTTAATGCTCAATTCTTCACACCCCTCAGCTGTCTGACAGGTCAAAAATCCGTCAACCTCATCGTTAAATACTTGGAGTTATATCGCTCCCCTAACTTTCTAGAACTGAAAATTCCTGACATTCACTACCCTCTATGAGAATAAAATGCTCTCCACACAGAGACCATCACGTATTAACATTAACAAAAGTGTCTAACTGACATGCTTAGGTAAGAGGGATTGACCCTAATATCAAGGCTGGATTTGACTGAAGATTTTATCCACAGAAGCACTTAAATACCCAAATTCATGCATCGCGAGTAGAAATAAAAATACAAGCCATGGAATATATCACCTTCTCAGTGTCTGTGTAGAACATAACGAGTGATTGTCCATCACCATCAAGTTTCAGTGCAATGACCTCTTATTCTCTGACAGTACTACAGATTAACCTTCACTCACTCCTCTTTTACCATCAGCCCAGGGATTAGTCTGGTGAAATTCCTTTACACAGCCTCTATTGTAATGAGATAATTCCTTTTAAAGGAGAAAAATCTGTCCATAATACCCCAAATACTGCCTCAACTACACTCTCAGTGATGATCACAATAATTCCTTTCCCTCACTTACTGGTCTCCCTATCTTTATTATGACATAAAATCCCATTCCTTTTCTATGCGCTGCCACTGATGTGGACTTTAAAAGTTCCTTACATCTGCATGTCAGCATCAGTAAAGCCAGTACCAGAAGTGCCCATGGAGATTAACATCACTCTTGGGGAGAGACTCAGTCAGAAAGATTGCATTTGAAATAGGGAATGGTCACCTACCTGAATGGAAATGAAGTGTAGAAATAAGGAAAACAGGCAGAGGAAGGGAACTAACTTTACTTTTGTTCTTCTTTCACGGGATGTATGCAGCCATGGTCTAGCTAGCATGTTACGCTGATCTTGAACTGAGTGACTGATTCAGCTGTTCCACAGGACAGTCAAGAGTAAAACACATTGTTGTGGGTTTGCCCAGACATGACTGGGGAAGGATAACGCATTGACTTCTCTGAAGGACATGAAGCAAGCAGATGGGCCTTTTCTCACAAATGATGATAGTTTCAGTTGAATTACATCAATTTCGTTCATTAGATATCAACAGAGTATTATTCTGTGCCTCTAGATTATGTGTCAATGATTTAAGCAGCATGCAGCGTGTGCCCGTCTGACAGAATCTGTGCAGTAATCAAGTTCAAAATGCTTAAGAACAATTATTCTATAATTGACATGTGGTTACAAGGGACTTGATAAATTGTATCCAGATTTAACAAAGGCACAATTGATGGTTTATTCAGAAGATGCACTGAAGCAGAGGAAGAGTCGGGGATTTCATGATGGTGGTATTGGACAGGATTAGTGAGTGGGAGGACATAGAAATGTAGATCTGTGCAGGGCTAGAAAGATTATGGAGTTTGAGAACAGTCTGGTTCTCCTCACAATTTGGTGCGTAATTTGTCATGAGTAATTTGCTCGATACAATTTGTGAGGAATGGAATATTTCATTGGAATCGAAAATGCTGACATCCACCTTTCTAAATTTTAAATAATATGTGCAGCAATTCAGTCCAACCTGGCTTAATGAACAGATAGAATGAATTACCAGGAACACCAACTTTGCGAGGATGGGATAGTAACCAACTTGAATAACCATCAGTACATCATAGATCCGCAAAACTAATGAGATCCAAGGCCGAGAAAGACAGTCAAGACCCTCGGATAAACTCCTGTCCATTGTTGGAACATTTCAGTCAAATGTTCTCAGATTCTGATCCATTGTTGGGACATTCCAGTGTAATGTTCTCAGATTGGGAGCAATTGGATTGGGAGCAATTTTTCCATGTTATAGGCACTAGAGACATGTGGAGACTGTTTAAGGAACAGTTGTTTCAAGTGATGAATAAATATGTCCCTCTGAGACAGGCAAGAAGGGTTAAGATAAAGGAATCTTGGATGACGAGAGCGATGGAGCTTCTCGTCAAAAGGAAGAAGGTAGCTTACATAAGGTGGAGGAAGCTAGGGTCAAGCTCAGCTCTACAGGATTACAGGCAGGCGAGGAAGGAGCTTAAAAATGGTCTGAGGAGAGCCAAGAGGGGGCACGAGAAAGATTTGGCAGAAAGGATTATGGAGAACACAAAGGCATTTTACACTTATGTGAGGAATAAGAGAAAGAGTCAAAGAAAGAGTAGGCCAGATCAGGGATAGCATAGGGAATTTGTGTGTGGAGTCTGAGGAGGTAGGGGAAGCCCTCAATGAGTTTTTTGCTTCTGTCTTTACGAAAGAAACGAACTTTGTAGTGAATGAAACCTTTGAAGAGCAGGTGTGCATGCTGAAATAGATAGAGATAGAGGAAGCTGATGTGCTGAAAATTTTGTCAAACATTAAGTTTGACAATTCGCCAGACCCGGACCAGATTTGTCCTCGGCTGCTTTGGGAACGAGAAATGCAATTGCTTCGCCACTTGCGAAGATCTTTTCATCCTCGCTCTCCACTGGAGTCGTACCTGAGGACTGGAGAGAGGCAAATGTAATGCCTCTCTTCAAGAAAGGAAATAGGGAAATCCCTGGCAATTACAAACCAGTAAGTCTGACGTCTGTCGTCTGCAAGGTGTTAGAAAGGATTCTGAGGGATAGGATTTATGACCATCTGGAAGAGCTTGGCTTGATTAAATGCAGTCAACATGGATTTGTGAGAGGCAGGTCATGCCTCACAAAACTTATCGAGTTCTTTGAGGATGTGCCTAGAAACGTTGATGAGGGTCGAGCTGTGGATGTGGTGTATATGGACTTTAGCAAGGCATTTGATAAGGTTCCCCATGTTAGGCTCATTCAGAAAGTCAGGAGGAATGTCATTCAGGGGAACATAGCTGTCTGGATACAGAATTGGCTGGCCAACAGAAGACAGCGAGTGGTAGTAAAAGGAAAATATTCTGCCTGGAAGTCTGTGGTGAGTGGTGTTACACAGGGCTTTGTCCTTGGGCCTCTATTGTTGGTAATTTTTATTAATGTCTTGGATGAGGGGATTGAAGGATGGGTCAGCAAGTTTGCAAATGACACAAAGGTTGGAGGTGTCGTTGACAGTATAGAGGGCTGTTGTAGGCTGCAGACACTGACAGGATGCAGAGATGGGCTGAGAGGTGGCAGATGGAGTTCAACCTGGATAACTGCGAAGTGATGCATTTTGGAAGGTCGAATTTGAAAGCTGAGTACAGGATTAAGGTTAGGATTCTTGGTAGTGTGGAGGAACAGAGGGATCTTGTGGTGCAGGTACATAGATCACTTAAAATGGCGACCCAAGTGGAGAGGGTTGTTAAAAAAGCATATTGTGTTTTGGCTTTCATTAACAGGGATATTGAGTTTAAGAGTCGTGAGATCTTGTTGCAGCTTTATCAAACTTTGGTGAGACGCACTTGGAATACTGCGTCCAGTTCTGGTCGCCCTATTATGAGAAAGATGTGGATGCTTTTGAGCGGATTCAGAGGAGATTCACCAGGATGCTGCCTGGACTGGAGGGCTTATCGTATGAGGAGAGGTTGACTGTGCTCGGACTGTTTTCATTGGAGAAAAGGAGGAGGAGAGGGGACCTAATTGAGGTAAACAAGGTAGTGAGAGGCGATAGCCAGAGACTATTTCCCAGAGCACAAATGACTAACACGGGGGGTCATAGCTTTAAGCTGGTTGGAGGAAAGTATAGAGGGGATGTCAGAGGCGGGTTCTTTCCACAGAGAGTTGTGAGAGCATGGAATGCATTGCCAGCAGCAGTTGTGGAGGCAGGGTTATTGTGGACATTTAAGAGACTCCTCGACATACATATGGTCACAGAAATTTGAGGGTGCATACATGAGGATCAGTGATCGGCACAACATCCTGGGCTGAAGGGCCTGTTCTGTGCTGTACTGTTCTATGTTCTATGTTTATTCTGATCCATTGTTGGAACATTCCAGTCTAATGTTCTCAGATTCTTCTCCATTGTTGCAACCAGCCAGTCTAATATTCTCAGATTCTGATCTCTCCTTCCACTCTGTCGAGGTCTGCTAATGCCTGTTAATGCTGTCGCTGATGCTTCCGCTGATACGATGAGATAACGCATTGAACCGAGTCCCTAATTAATAGAAGAGTAAAGCCCTCCAGTGACATATTTAGAATGCATGGAGACTGACATCAATCACAGTCACTGAGCCGATACCTCCCGTTAACCCATTTCAATTCAATACCTTTTATTAAATTTTCCAAATTATGATTAAAATTTTCATATTCTGGAAGGGATATGTGGGGATGACTGAGGGAACAAAGTTTGGGTCTGGTAGATCAATCATGTGTAAGCATTCAATCTGCCTTGGATATGGGAGCAATGCCAGAGGTTTATCAGAATATAAGCATGCTTCTCCGTTTATAAATTGAAACATACGTTCTGTATCTACTGATCAGGCACTGGAATATCAGGAAGACATTCAGAGAACTTTTATCGTCCATGATCTGAGAAAAAAATATCCCTAAGACTACATGCGGTTATAACAGACTGCGACATGGCTACATTAAAAGGGAATTGTACCTAAGAGATCATGGGGATGCAGATATTGGATAATTCAGTGTAGGAAAAGCATGGCGGTGGAAAATGCACAGTTTGCCAGGCAATATCCGAGGAGCAAGAGAGTCAACGTTTCAGGCAGGACCTTTCTCCAGGACTGGGGAGGGAGAAGGGGCTAACAGAAAATGGGTGATGGGGTGATGCTGGGGGAAAGATAAGTGAGAGGTGAGTGAAGATAGGAGGTGATAGTGATAGATCGGTGCGGAGTGTGGAGCAGATGGTGGGAAGGAAGATGGACATTAGGTCTCCATGAGAGGGCAGTGTGAGTCCGGGGGTTGGATCTGGGATCTGGGTTGGCCAGGGGAGATTTGTAAACCAGTGAATCCAATGTTCATGCCGTGTGTTTGTGGCTTCCGAGGCAGAAGATGAGGTGTTACTGGTAACATCCTGCTAAATCTCTTCTCAACCATCTCCAGCTTAATAATCTCCTTCCTATAACAGAACTGCACACAATACTTCAGAAGAGGCTTTATTAATATCCTGCACAATCTCAGTATGACTTCTCAACTTCTCACCTCAAAGGTATCAGTAATGAAGTAACCTGAAACACCCGAAGCCACCAACTTCAAAGAATTATACCTGCGCCCCTGGGTCCGTCTTTACTATATAACTACCAAAGTCCAGCATTAATTGTATAAGCCCTCCCCTTGTTTGTTTTTTCAAAATGCAATGCCTCACATGCATCCATGTTAAACTCCATCTGCCACACCTCAGCCCTGTGAGTGATATTACTGCCCCCTCACAATCCCCCTTCGGATTAAACGACAATCCCCTGTCCATCAGGCCAACAAACACCAGCCTTGAGTTTCCAAAAGACCCGGAGCTTCGTTTGCCTTGTGCAGGCAGAGGGAGGTGTCGGTAAGCAAAAGCTGGAAAGGAAATAGTTGCCTTATATCAATGAATGATTTTAGGAAGAGGGAAGCCACATGATAGAGATTTGAAATAGTGACCGGTGTTTTGGGCCCAGAATTGTGCTCCTGTCTCCTCTCTGGTGTTCAGTATTGATATCTACTCGAGAACTTTCATAGTGCAGAGTGTGTCTGCAGGATTTCTTCCCCTAAAATAGCAGACTACTGGTAATAGTCATTTAAACCAGAACTCATAGCCAAGCAATTGAAGATGTTCATTGGTTATCTCAATGGCATAGCGAATGCACTCAATGTCCTTTAGTTGAGGCTCATAACTTGTACATGTTTTTTTTCAATTAGAAATGTCCCCCGTATAATTTGCTAACGTTAACCAGGATTTAAAAAATCCATACACTTCAAATATGACCCGAAATCTGGGCATGATTTAGGCCTTATTTAATGGATGGTGCCATGTTTCTGAGCCAGAGCTCTGGATTCGATTCCAGTCCATGACTGTCTGATAGTGCCCCTACCTCTGGAGAAGGTGGAGTGGAGTCATGTCGTGTGGAGGTGTGTCGCAGCATGTTACAACAGGCTGATGAACAAACACACAGGCGCATCATGTTGCAGCTTTAGGGGCTAATGCTGAATGATGACAGTGTCCCTATCACTGCGCCAAAAAATCTAGTTCCAAATCCCACAGAACTGTTTCATAAGATGTCTCAACAGGTTGATTCCACTTTTTTGGAGTCGTGCCTTGATGGAGAAAGCGGCACGAATACTGAATTTGAGACTATAGACTATAGGAGATTCTAAAACTAGAAGGCATAGGTTGAAGGTGGGAAGAGAAATATTTGAAAATCAATGAAGAACCCATTTTTCCCTGGGGAGGGTGGTGCTTCTATGGTATAAACTGCCAGAGAAACTGGTGGAGGCTGGAACAATTACAGCATTTAAAAGGCAACTGGATGGCTTTATGATTAGTGGGACATGGGCCAAATGCTGACAAATGGGAGTGGATTAATTTAGAATAATTGGATGGAATGAACAAGTTGAAGGGTCTGTTTCCCTGTTGTACATCTCTATGAATCATTGCTTTAATTAATGAAGGTCTCTCTGTAATCTTCAGTTGTTCATCATTATACAAACACTGTCCACTGTACACCAAAACTTAATATCGTCCGCAACTTTGTGAAATATACCTTCTATAATTCTCATCTAAATCATTTATATAAATGACAAACAAAAGTGGACCCAACAATTTTGCCTCTGGATCATCGCTGCCCACAGGCTCCATTTCCAAAAACAACCATCCACCACCAACATGTCTCCTGCCATTAAACAGATATACACAGAAACACACACGCAATCATACACACATACAGAGACACCGACGCAACTATAATTTTAAGACAAAGGTTAGATTAAAACCACAATCAAGAGTTACAGTGAGAAGGCGAGAAAGATGTATTGGGAAACACGCCCGACAGGATCAAATAGTAAAGTAGACTTGATGGGCCAAATGGCCTAATTCCAATTCCCCTTGCTCTGTGGCCTTAAGGTGTCAGGATTATTTTCCAATGGTGCAGTAGGAGCTAAGTTTGATAAATACTTGACTGAACAGTCAATGGGACTGTGGGATACGTTTGAGGGGCTGAATGGTATACGTTTGTTCCTATTTGCTGTGCCCTTGTTTCTGAAAAGAGGAGGTGATTTGCTGTGAGGTAACACGCTTTAATATAAAAGGGGTCTCCCATTTCCATTTGAGATAACGTTGCTCCTTTCTCCGTTAGATTATGCGACCTGTGGCGTTCTCATCCCCCAAGAACAGTGAAGTCTGGGTCATTGGGGATATTCAAGGTTGACCTTGACTGACCATTGATGGACAGGAGGGTCAATTTTTATTGAGAACTGATAGGAAAGGGGTATTCAGTTACAACCAGACCAGCCATGATGTTTCTAAATTGAGCAGCAAGTTGGAGGGGACGAATGACCAACTGCTGCACCTACCTCATCCGTTGTTCTGTCAATTCACCCCCAAGGCTGTTACAGAGGGAGAGAAAGATCCCATTCAGCCAGTCAGCATCGTGATAATACAGCAGGGGCAGGCCATAATGCACCTCTGTGGGGTTAGACAGGAATAGAATGAAGTACTCAAATCATTTCAGTAAATTACACAGCACAGGAGGATGCCATTAACCACCCCAGGCTGTTACGTAGGAGCAGGGGTGCCTTGGGCAGCATCAGGAAATACAGAGAAGAGATCATTACTCATTTTGTGTTTGGCAAGCTGTAAGTAGTAGAATTCTTCAGGGATCTGTGCGAGGTCATCAACAAATTACAATCCACATCAATGAGTTGGATGGAGAGGATGGAGCTCAGTTTACTCATACATCAGGACAGTCAATCAATAAGATGTCAAATGGACACAGAGCGTCTCCAATGTGATACAGACAGGGGGAGGGCAGAGCGTCTGCATTGGGATACAGACAGGGGGAGGGCAGATCGTCTGCAATGGGATTCATACGGGGGAGGGCAGAGCACCTGCAATGAGATACAGACAGGGGGAGGGAAGAGCGTCTGCAATGGGATACATACAGGGGGAGGGAAGACCGTCTGCATTGGGATACAAACAGGGGGAGGGCAGAGCATCTGCAATGCGATACAGACAGGGGACGGCATAGCGTCTGCAATGGGACACAGACGGGGAGGGCAGAGCATCTGCAATGGGATACAGACGGGGAAGGCATATCATCGACAGTGGAATGCATCGAGGGGAAGGGCAGACCGTCTAAAATATGATGCTGACAGGGGGAGGGCAGAGCGTCTGCAATGGGATACAGACAGGGGGAGGGCAGAGCGTCTGCAATGGGATGCAGACAGGGGAGGGCTGCGCGTCTGCAATGGGATACAGACGGGGGAGGGCAGAGTGTCTGCAATGGGATAAAGACAGGGGGAGCGCAGAGCATCTGCAATGAGATACAGACAGGGGACGGCAGAGCGTCTGCAATGGGACACAGAAAGGGGACGGCAGGGCATCTGCAATGGGATACAGACTGGGAAGCATAGCGTCTACAGTGCAATACAGAGAGGGGAAGGGCAGACCGTCTACAATACGATGCTGACAGGGGGAGGGCAGAGCGTCTGCAATGGGATACAGACAGGGGGAGGGCAGAGCATCTGCAATGGGATGCAGACAGGGGGAGGGCAGAGCGTCTGCAGTGGGATACAGATAGGGGGAGGGCAGCGCATCTGCAGTGGGATACAGACGGGGGGAGGACAGAGCGTCTGCAATGGGATACAGACAGGGGATGGCAGAGCATCTGCAATGGGATACAGACGGGGGGGGGGCAGAGCATCAAGCAATGGCATACAGACAGAGGACAGTTTTGAACAAACCTTTAGCAGAAATAAGATAACAACATTTCTGTGATGGGAATTTTCTGTTTTGAGGAAAATACAAAACAGCAGAAAATTATTTGAATGCAAGGAGAATGCAGAACTGAGTGGTACCGAGGGATCTGTGTGTCTTCCTACATGAATCACATCAATTTATTCTGAAGATGCAGCTTGTGATTTGGAAGTAAATGGAATTATTCTGTTTCGTTTAATGGATGTTGTTTTTGATCTTAGCGAAGATATTCTGCATCAGTAAAGGGCATTGCAGAGATCACATCGGATGTATTATGTGTCGTTATAATTGCCTTAACTGATAAAAACAAAATTGCTTTCGAAACGTTTCAAATATTTTTCTCTTTTCTCATTCTTGGGATGAAGGGATAACGTTACGAAGAAGGAACAGTTCGACCTGAGAATCAGAGATGTTTTATTGACCATATAACATCTTGAGAAGAGTGTGGTTGGTGAATACCGGATGGATATTTCTTCTTATGTGGAAGAATAAAATTGGGGAAATAATTTAAGAATAATTCAGGTTCAAAGGAAAAGTCATTGGATCGAAAAATTGATCTCTGATTTCTCTTCATATCTGATGCCAGACAGGCTGAGCTTTTCCAGCAATTTTGGCATTTGTTTAAGAATAAAACATATTCATCTTAACACAGATATTGTGAAGTAATCAAACGCTTATGTTTATATTATGCAGGCACATATTAATACATCTTCAAAACAAGTAGGGCCATTTATTGTTAATTAATTGATTCGGTGTATGACAACAGCAATAATGCACTGACCTGGAGTCGAGAACGTGATGGAGTCACATAGTTCGGACAATATTCAAGGAGAGCTCACATGGTCCCGTTTGGGGCCTGATAACGTTACTGATTTAACATACAGATAGAAAAATGTAGCCTATCTGTGAAGGAACAGCCTATTGTTCCTTTTCTGTTTCCCTGCCGCTCAACACAGCACTGTGTGGGAGTGAAAAAAAAGCCTCGTCGTCTTTTCCACTCATGGAGGGTACCTGATGATGATTCATTGGAATCTCCCCACTGCCTGAAGCAAAGCGATTTAGCCAAATCCAACTGTTTCAGGAAGAAATCCCATTGTCAGAAGGTTATGCGTGACGAATACACGCAGAAGTAATTATTCAGTATCGATATGTGATGGGATCAGACAACAGATTCTGTGGCTGAAAATGGGAATCCAAGATGATGTATAGCCTCCTACGTGACAGGGTCCAGGATGTCTCAGAGCGGCTGCAGAACGTTCTCACCGGGGTGGGGGAGCAGCCAGAAGTCATTGTGTACATTGGTGCAATTGACACAGATAGAGGTAGTGATGAGGTCATGCAGAGTGATTATAGAGGGCGAGGAAAAAGGGTAAAATTCAGGACCACGTCAGTGGTAATATCCGGTTTACTTCCAGTGTTCCGTGCTAGTGAGGATAAGAACAGGCGGACATGGCAGAGGAATGCGTGGTTAAATAATTGGTACAGGAGGGAGGGATTAAGAGTTTTAGATCACTCGGATTTTTGTGGGGCAGAGGTGACGTGTTCAGGAAGGACGGGTTGTACCTGAATTGGAAGGGGACTAATATCCTGGCTGGCAGGTTTGCTAGTGCTACAAGGGAATGTTTCAACTAGATTGGCTGGCGTGGGGGACGGCGTGGGATCCTAAACAGCAGGTTTGCAAGTGCGAGGCTGGAAGGAGATACAGTAATCACAAAGAGTAAAGTGCAGAGATAGGTTAGGCAGGAACACGACAGGGAGCAAGGAATGCTTGTTGAATTAAATTTCATCTGTCTCAATGTCAGATGGCTGACAGGTAATACCGATGAACTCAGTGCGTGGAGAGGTACGTGGGACTGCGATATTATAGCTATTACAGAAACATGGCTAAGGGAGGGACTGGACTGGCAGCTTAATTTACCAAGGTACAGGTGCTTTATGCGAGACAGAGATGGTGAAAGGCGGTGTGGGGAGTTTCATTTTTTATTAAGGCGAGTACCACAGCAGTAATCAGAGATAAAATAACTAATGGATCATCCAGTGAGGATTTTTGGGGGAAGCTAAGAAATAAAAATTGATTGATGATATTATTTGGGTTGTACTGTAGGCCCCCTAATAGTAAAAGGGAATTAGAATAATTAAAATATGTAGAGAGATTGGGGAGACTTGAAGGGCCAATAGGATTGCCATAGTCGTAGATGTTAATTTTCCTAACACTGACTGAAAATTACATAGAATTAAGGACTGAGATGGGGTGTATCTATTAAGTGTGTTCAGAAACGTTTCCTCAAGCATTATGTAGAGGGAGCAATTCGGGAAGGGGTAAAAGTTGACCTACTCTAAGAAATAGGACAGGACAGGTGACTGAGGTGACAGTGGGGGAGCACGCCGGTACCAGTCACCATAGATTTAAAATACTGATGGAGAAAGACAAAACTGGTCCGCATGTTCAATATCTAAATTGGGGGAAAGCGAATTTTGATGGAATTAGAGAGGAGTTTGAAGGGGTTGGTAGGAGGAGTTTCTTTGCAGGAGAAGGGACCTCCGGCTATTGGGAGGCCTTGAAAAGTGAAATGGCTGGAGTTCAAGGTCTATATGTTCCTGTGAGCGTAAAAGGTAAGGTTGGCAGGAAGAGTAAACCCTGGATGTCAGGAGATATTGAGGCTTTGACAGGCAAAAAGGAGGTGTGGCTGAGATCCATGCAGCTGGGATCAAGGGAATCACTGGCGGTGTACAGTGAATACAGGAGTTTATCGAAGAAGGAAATCAGAAGGGCGAAAAGGGCGCACACAATAGCATTGTCTGAGAAGATTAGGGTGAATCCAAAGAGGTTCTTTAAGTATATTAAAGTTAAATGAATAACTACATGAGAATATGACCCCTCAAGGTCCAAAATGGACATGCATGTCTAGAACCATAGGAGATGTGTGAGATTCTCAGTGAATATTTCTCCTCTGTCTTTACTGTGGACAAATACATGAAGACTTGGGAGGTTAACAAAGGTAGTGGTGATATATTGGGGTTAGTCAATATCACAGGAGAGGACGTGTTGGATGCATTAGAATGTATGAATGTGGATAAATCTCCTGGTCCTAAACAGATGCATCGAAGAACACTGCAAGAGGCTAAGGAAGAAACTACGGGGACCTGGGTGATATTTTGTATCATCGTTAGCCGCAGGTTAGGTTCCAGAATATTCAAGTGTAGCAAACGTTGTGCCATTATTCAGGAAGGGAAGCAAAGAAAAATCTGGGAACTATAGACCAGGAAGCCTAACATCTGGAGTCGATAGGTGACTTGAGAAGATTCTGAGGGATAAGGTATACACACGTTTGGAAAGACAGGGTTTGATTCTAAATAGTTTATTTTTTCCAATTTCCTACAGTATAGAAACAGGCCATTTAGCCCAACAAGGCCACACCGACCCTCTGAATAGCAAGCCACCCAGTCCCATGCCCCTAATCTACATTTACCCCTAACTAATGCACATAAGGCGGTGGCCAATTCACCTAACCTGTACATTTTTGGATTGTGTTGCTGGAAAAGCGCAGCAGGTCAGGCAGCATCCAAGGAACAGGCGAATCTACGTTTCGGGCATCAGCCCTTCTGATGCCCGAAACGTCGATTCTCCTGTTCCTTGGATGCTGCCTGACCTGCTGTGTCTTTCCAGCAGCACATGTTCAGCTCTGATCTCCAGCATCTGCAGTCCTCACTTTCTCCATCGTTGGATTGTGTAAGGAAAATAAAGCTCCCAGACGAAACCCACGCAAATTAGGGAGAATGTGCAAACTCCAAAATAGAGTCACCCGAGGCTGAAATCAAACGCGGATTCGTGGCACTATGATAAAGCAGTGCTAACCACTGAGCCACCATGCCACCCTTGCTTTTTTTCAACGCAGTTCAATGACACAATAAGGGCTTCAGGATGATTCCTGAATAAGGGCTCATGCCCGAAACGTCGATTCTCCTGCTCCTTGGATGCTGCCTGACCTGCTGCGCTTTTCCAGCAACACATTTTCAGCTCTGATCTCCAGCATCTGCAGTCCTCACTTTCTCCACAAAATCTATTCTGCCCTTCACCAATGATGCACGTTCCAATGCTACAAACCATGGATAATTTCTTATCCACTGAAAATGTCATCTTGCTATTATTTATTATTGTTTGTTGTTATTTATTTTAATAATTATTATTAATAGTTGTTTTTTGACTGGAACGATTGCATGACTTTGTGAGTGGGAGATCATGCCTCATAAATTTGTTTGAGTTCTTTGATGAAGTGACCAGGAATGTTGATGAGGGTAGCACAGTAGACATAGTCTATATGGTTTCCAGTAAGGCTTTTGACAAGATTACTCTTGATAGGTTGGTCTGGAAGGATAGAATCGCATGGAATCCAGAGGGACCTGACAAGTTGGCTGCACAATTGGCTTGATGGTAGTAAACAGAGGGTTTTAGTGGAAGGATGCTCTCCGACTGGAGGCCTGTAACACATGAAATGCCTCAGTGATCAGTGCTGGGCCCATTGTTGTTTATTATCTATTTCAATGATATTCTTCAGATTGTATAAGGCATGATTAGTAAATTTGAAGGTGGCACTAAAATTGGTGGAATTTGGACAGTGAGGAAGCTTATCAGAAATTGCAGCAGGATCTTGATCAACTGGAGAAATGAGCTGAAGAATATTTTTTGCAAGCTTAGATCAATGTAGGAGTTTCATGGTGAATGGTAAGGCCTTCAGCTGTGTCGTTGAGCAGAGGGACCATGAAGTTCAGGTGCACCATTCTCTGAAAGTGTAGTCACAGGTAGACATGGGCAGTGAAGAAGGTTTTTGGCTCACTGGCAGTCAACGGTCAGGACATGGAGGAGAGAAGTTGGTAAGGTAAGTTGCAGTTATACAGGAGAGACTGTACTTGAGGTGTTGTGTTCAGTTTTGGTCACGTTGCGATCAGAAAGATGTTTTTAAATTGAAATGTGTGCAGACGGAATTTACAAAGATGTTGCCAGGACTCAATAGTATGAATTATAGGAAGAGGTTGGACAAGGGAGAACTTTTTTTCTTTCGAGCGTAGGAGACTGAGGGGGATTTTATAGAAGTGTACAAGATTATGAGAGGCATAGATAGGGTGAATGGACTGAACCTTTTTTCGCAGAGTTGGGGAATTGAGGGCTAGAGAGCATCAATTTAAGGTGAGATGGGAAGGAATAAAAGGGAAACTGATGAAAACTGTTTTACACAGAGAGTGATATACAAAGGGAATGAGCTGCCAGCGGAAGTGGTTGAAGTGTTTATATTAACATTATTTAAACGGTATTTGGACAATTACATGGACAGGATAGGACAACAAGTGACATGTGCTAGGAAAAGAGGTTAATGTGGATGGATATTTGTATCAGCATGGACCAGTTTGGGCAAAAGGGCCTCTCTCCATGCTGTGGGACTTGATGACTCCATTAGGAGAATAGCATTTGGGTCAAACTCTCATTGTTTCTTTGGTCATGAGTTCGAATAATACTTGGACAACGTTCTTTCAAGATAACTTTGCAGAGCTTTTCCTTATCAGTTTGATATCAAACTGTGTGTGTGTGTGTATGTGTTAGTCTGTGAATATCCACTCGTCATTCTTCTTTCAGTCATAGTTTGAGCAACTTTGCTTTGGTCATATAATGTTGCTTTAACAGATTAAAGAAATCTGTCTGACTTGATCCTAACACTGACCCTGACACACTCTGAGAACTATATCATTGGCCATATCACCCATCTAGTTATAATATTTTTTTGTGTGGCTCGTGGACGAGTGGGACTAGAAAAGGGAACAGCGATTCAAAAACACAAGAAATTATAGACTCAGTCAGCCTAATGCCAGTGTCGAGGAGATTGTTGGAGGGAATTCTGAGGGATAGGATTAACATGCATTTAGAAACATGAGGACTTAGTAGGAGTAGTCCACATGGCTTTGTACGATGAAAATCATGACTCATTAATGTGATTGGTATTTTGAAAAAGTGACGAAGAAGATTGAGGAAGGCACTGTGGTATACATTGTTCACACAGACTTCAGCAAGGCATTTATAATAAGGTTCTTCATCGTAGACAGAATACTAAGGTTAGGTCATATGAAATTCAGGAAGGGCTAACCAATTGTATACAAAATTGGATTGAAGGTAATGCGTTGTTTTCCAGACTGTAGGCCTGTGGGCCGAGATGTGCTGAAAGATTCAGTGCTGAGCTCAGTGCTTTTTATCATGTATATACACAACTTGTATGTGATTATCGGAGGCATGGTTAGTAGGTTTACAGGTAACATTAAAAAAAGTGGGGCAGTGGACAGTGATGATTATTTCAGGGTACAACGGCACCCTTGACAAACAAAGGGCCAAGGACTGGCAGATAGAATTTAATGCAGACATTTGTGAGGTTTTGCATTTTGGAAAGTTCAAGCAGGGTGGTATCCTGGGGAGTGTTCCTGAACAAAGAGACTTACGGATGCAGGATCATAGTTCCTTGAAAGTGGAGTAGCAGGTAGACAGAGTTTTAATGTTCAGTCAGAACATTGAGTATAGGAGATGGAGTCGCACATTACGCTTCAACAGGACGTTGGTAAGGCCACGTTAAGAATATTGTGTACAATTCAGTTGGCACTGCTAAAGGATGGATGTTGCTAAGCTTGATTGGGTGCAGAAAAAATTTACAAGGATTTTCTGGAACCTGAGGAATTTAGCTGAAAGAGAGGACGAACAGGTGAAGGTTTTTCCCCCTGGACTGTTGGAGTCTGAGTAGTGACATGACAGAGGCTTATAAAATCCTGAAGGCCATTTATAGACTCAATGGCCAACATCTTTTTTTCCCAGTGTAGGGACTTCCAGAACTCGACGGCAGAGGTTGAAGATGGCAGGGGAAAGATTTAGACGGAACCTGAGGGGAAACTTATTCATGCAGAGACTGGTGGGTGCACGGAAAGTGCTGTGGTGAACGCGGGTACAATTACATGTTTAAAATATATCTGGATCGAAACAGAAAATAGAAATGGTTCAGAGGTATATGGAACAAATGCTGGCATTGGGACTAGGTCAGGTTAGGATGCCTCATCGGCATGGAGAATTTGGACAAAAGGATGTGTTTCCATGCTGTATGACTCTCCTATTCTATCACAGTGATGAGGAAAAATGCTGAAAGGGCTTTTGAATGGGAATTCTCTTCCCCAGAAGTGTGTGGTGTGTGATTGCAAGTATTCACAGCTGAGTTAAAGATTTCACAGAGACTGTGTCATGGCTAATGGGATACAGACAAGAAAGTGGGGCTGAAACCAAACCTGATCAGCCACAATCTTAGTGCCTGGTGGAGAAGGCTCAAAATAGCTCAGGACCCACTCCTACTCGTCAGTCCCCTGTTTCTGTGTTCCATTCAGACCCTCAAACCTGCTGGATCTGAGCAGTTGGAGGCCACTGATTGCTATCACCTGGTGCACAGAAACAGAGGAAAACATTCACTCTCTCTTGACTGTCACACACGCTTTGGGAGATTTGGAAAATGTAATTGGAAATCCCAGGCTGGATATGAGAGCTGTCCGTCATTTCTCTTTACAGAGATTCCCCTCTCTGCAACTTGTGCTGCATTTGTTGGTCGACCCAGATTCACTGTGAATACAGCCCCCATACAACACCCAGAGATGGCTCACAAAGTCCTCTGGGCTACTTGACTGCAACATTCCATAGCAGACCTTCCAGGCACCTTCCTGTAAGTACTCTAATCTAATCTAATCGATTCTAATCTAATCTATTCTAATCTAATCAAATTTTCCAATAACAGAATGTGCGAATATCAGAAACAAAGGCAGGTCGTTCACCTCCCAAGCCTGCCTTGCCTTTCACTAAGATCATGGCTTCATAGCCCTCATCTCTCTGATACATCAAAATCCGTCTCCAACCTCTATGAGCACTTCCATAGAACACAGAACAAAGAACAGTAGAGCACAGTACTCGACTCTCGATGTTGTAACACCCATTTATCCTCCTCTATGATCAGACTATCCTACATGCTTCTGTTCACGTTCTTCCATATGCCTATCCAAGATTCTCTTAAGTTTTCCTCACGTAATTGACTCTACTTCCACTGTTGGCAGTGCATTGCACACACCCACCACTCTCTGTCTAATGAACCTATCTCTGATATCTCCCCTAAACCTTCCTCCAATTACATTTTGCCTGTGAAATCATGCAAAGTTTTTTTATGGAGATCCCTGAGAATGTAACAAGCGGACATGATAAAGGGGATCTGGTAGACACGAGGCTTTCTCGAGATTTTTCATAAGGTTTCACGAAATAAAACATGTGATAGATATTTCTGCCCTTGGAAACAGTCGCCAACTATTCACTCTGTTTTTGACTCTTTATCATCTTGCACACCTCTATCTAGTGACCTGTCATCTTTCTTTCCTCCAATGAGAAAAGCCCTTGCTCCTACAAGCTTACTTCATAAAACTCCCCTTCCAGTCCAGGCAGCATCTTGGTAAATTTCCGGTCTGAAGCTTCCACATCCTTCCTATTATGGGGTGACCAGAACTGAACACAATATTCCAAGTGTGGTCTATTCAGGGCTCTATAGAGCTTCGCCATAACCTCACAGCTCTTAATCTCAATCCCCCTTCTAATGAAAGCCAGCACACCATATGCCTTCTTAACCACACCATCAACTTGGGGAGCATATTTGAGGGATCTGTAGACACAGACCTCAAGGTCGCTCTGTTCCTCCACACTGCTAAGATCCTGTCTTTAACCATGTATTCTGCATTCACATTCGAGCTTGCAAAGGGATTCACTTCACACTTTTCCAGTTTGACATCCATCTGCCACTTCTCAGCCCAGCTCTGCATCCTGTCAATATCCCGTTGCAACCTACAACAGCCCTCCACATTCTGTACCACTCCAACAACCTTTGTGTCATTGACAAAGTTGCTTACCCACTATTCCACACCCCCATCCAAGCCATTTATAGAAATAACAAAGAGTAGGGGTCCGAGAGCCGCTCCCTGCAGATCATCACTGGTCACTTTCAGTGATCTAGCTCCCCTAACTCTGTGTAAGAGAATTCCTGACATTCACTACCCTCTGTTTGAAGAAAACATTCTCTGCTTCTACATCATGACCTATTGATATGAGCAATAGAGGGAACACAGTGGCTCAGGTAAGAGAGACTGGCCCTGAACTCAAGGCAGTATTTGACTGAGGATGAGATCAAGGAGCCTGAGCAAAATCACACTTAATGAGAATCGATTGTGACCTCTCCACTGTTTGGAGCCATTCACGGCACAAGGGAAGATGATTACCATTGGTGGGCATCAATCATCTCGGCCATGGGGCATCTCTGCAAGAGATCCACAAGGTAGCTCCCTCAGCCCAGGTATCTTCTGTTTGTCAGCGGGGAATCCTGCAGTTTGGAAGGAGGCCTTCCAGCGAATTGAGTCAAAACTGAGCAGAAGTGGGGATATACACTGAAGTTTACATAATGTTTAGAACAAGTTGTCCCTCTTCAGCTCTTGAAGTAGTCTGTGTCCATGTACAACTAGACCTGGACAACATTCACGATTGTGCTGTTAAATCTGGGTAACATCACGGTGCAGCACTGTACATTTCCACAGTAAAACGAGGAGCACATTGAGCACTTCAATCTGGTTTCACAAGAATATGAGGAAGCCATTCAACCCATCAAAACAACTGATCAAAAAGAGGGATAGCTTCTGTCTTGTGTAACAAGATTTATTTCGTGAAACCTTATGAAAAATCTCGAGAAAGCCTCGTGTCTACCAGATCCCCTTTATCATGTCCGCTTGTTACATTCTCAGGGATCGCCAGAAAAAAAAAAACTTTGCATGGTTTCACAGGCAAAATATAGATCGCCTTTCACAAAACCATGTTGAATTTGCGTAAAGCTTTTCTAAATGCCCTGCAATTCCTTCGTTAATAATAGACTCTAGCAGATTCCCAACAATAATGTTGAGGCTAAATGGTTACTGCTTTCAGTCTCGCTGTTTTCTGAAAAGAGGCACCACATTGTAGGGTCTCCAGTTTCACTGGAACATTCCTGAAATCCAAGGAGTTATGAAATATTTCTCACAGTAACACCAGTCACTTTGTAACCGCTGCTTTTAAAACCAACTGTGAATTACTGCTGACCTGCGTACCCTTACTCTTATCTGTTTATTACAAAGCCGTGTTCCTTTTGTTCGAGGCAGTTCAAGAACTTCCCTCCTATTGCTATTTTGATTATATCATTGAAATACTTACAGTGCCTTCTAATGTGAGGAATGATATAAAATTCTGGTGTAAATTATCTGTCTTTTCCGTCTAGGCATACACTCCAAACGTCCTCAATATATTTTCCTGACCTCATTTCTACCAAAGGGCATACATTCATCTTGAAATTTCTTTATATGCACAAAAAAGCTTGCTCTGCTTGTTTTTTATATTTCTTGCCAGTTTTCTTACATCATATGTTTTCTTCCCCTTTTTCTTCGCTTTCTAGATTCAAAAAGTCATATCGCGCACAAACAAACCCTTTGGTCCAACTTGTCCATGCTGACCAGGTTTTACAAACTAAACTAGTCTCATCTGCTTGCATTTAGCCCATATGCTTCTGAACATTTCCCTTTTAAATGTTTGTCTAAATGTCTTTTGAATGTTGTAGCTGTACTTGCATCTTCCTCTGGCAGCTCATTCCATTAGCAAATTACCCTCTGTGTGAAAACGTTGTCCATTTGTCCCTTTCCAATTTCCTTCTTTTCACCATAAAGCTACGTCATCGATGTTTCGACTCTCCTATCCTCTCAAAAAGACCTTGGCTATTCACCCTATCCACGCCTCCCATGATATTAAAATTTCTAGAATGTCACCCCTCAACACTCCATCTGATTCTAGCTTCAAGAACAAGCTTTTAAAGATAAGCACTGCAAATTTGTAACAGTATTAAAAATGACAGGTAAACAGCACTCAGCCCAAACTTCATAACGTGATTTGTTTTTCTCCATGTTACAATACTAAGGCAGCTTGCAACTCTTACTAGTGCTAATAAGACGTCAAGCAAACAAATTCCTTTGTTTAAAGGTAGTGATGATCTCTACAGGGAAACCGGATCTTTGGCCAGTTCTATGTCAAAAAAAGGGAATTCTTATACCATATGGTCAGCATGCACCTTCAGCTGAGTGAGATGAAGGCTCAGTGTACTTTTTGGATTTGGGATCACAATGTAAATTCAGTGCAAAGGGAGAATGGTGTTTCCAATACGGTTTACTCCAACAATGAAACTTTCCGGAGTGAGATGTGAGTGGGAGGTCTAAAACAGCATGAATGAAGAGGCCGAGCCACACTCAGACCAGAGGCAAGGTGGCAGCTCAAAAAGCAGCTTGATGCTAGTGCAGGGAAGGTAGACTGGATCAAAGAGCTTCAGGTGAAGTGGGGAGTGACGATAATGCGAGAAAATGTGCTCTGTAATTGGAGATGGAGAACTTGAACCAGGAAAGGGGAGAGGAGCAGGGAAGAGGATGGAACAGCAATGGCAGGGGTTTCTCGGGGGAATTCAGGAAGCACAGCTGAATGTCATGCCCAGCATCTGCTTATGATCCCGGAAGTAAACATCCTAAATCTGGCCCGATATTAATGCTCATTATTTTATCCTTGCAACCATGCATGGTACATCTTCTAATTGAGTCCTTCTTTTTGAACAGAAACAGCAATTTCTGAGCGTAATTGGATATCTGCTTGAATGTCTGCCCAGGTATACCCACTGACCTTCCTCTGGGTCTACTTCCACATCCCGCTTCAGATCAGATGTGAGACAGAAAGCCTCAATTTAGATGTCTGTTTATTTTCAATCATTCAGGGGGCACTTCTGCATGTAGCTGTACACATAATCAGCGGAGGCTGACTCCACTTTCCCAGTTTCTCCGTCTCTGTTTCTTTTTGATGGCGCCACATTCCAGTGAATTGCTTGTGACGTGACCTCCTTTTCCTTCAAATCAGAAATCCGCTAATTCCGGTGTACAAGGCCTTCAGCTGTGACTATCCCATGTCCCGCGCTTCTGCCCTCATCCGTCCTCTCCTTCCCAGAACAATAATAGATCTCCCCTCATCCTCACTTCTACTGTACTAGAATCCACATTCACAGAATCATCTTCCGCCACTTCCACCATCTCTAGTGGGACAGCACCATCAAACACATATTTCCCTCGCGACCACTGACAGCATTTCATAGGGACCATTTCGTTTGTGAAACCCTCCATCATCCCAAACACTTCCCAACTCCCCCATGACACCTTCCCATGCAATTACAGAAGCTGCAACACTTGCCCATTCACCTTTCCCTTCTCACTGTCCAAGACCCCAAACATACCTTCCTGGTGAAGTCGCATTTCACTTTTACTCTTTCAATCCGGTCTCTTGTCATTGCTGCTCACAATGCTGTCTCCTTTACACTGGGGAGACCAAACAGAGATTGGTTCGAGGACCACTTTCACTCTGTCTGTCGGAATAACCCTGAGCCTCTCATTGCTTCTCATTTCAATAACTGACCTTGCACTCATCCTAACATTTCGGTCCTGCAATGTTCCAGTGAAACACTACCCAAGCTCGAGTAACACCTAACTTTACACTTTGATGTGTTACAGCCTGCAGGAGTTAATGCACAATTCCAAATTCACAGCCTGATTCCATTATGGCTGTTCTCCAATTCTCATATATTCTACTTCCTGGCCTCCCAATGATCTCGTCTGTGTATCTTTTTATCCTGCACTCAATAGAGACAACCCATTTCTGCCATCCACACTTTAATTTACACCAATTTTATATCTGTTTCTCTTTCACCATATTTAAAAGCCCATCCCTCTGTGCTATTGCATCTCCACATGCTCTGTTTCCTATCATCCCTCGTCCACTTTTGCCAAGGCATTATGCAGCCCTTTTCAGTTCTGAACAAGGGTCACGCTGGACGTGAAACACTATCTCTGTTTCTCTGTCTCCACAGATGCTGACAGACCTGCTGAGTTTCTTCAGAAATGTCTGGTATTGAACATGTTCAAAGGTATATGTCAAAGCTGCTCAAATGTCCTGACCCACTTGGATTGACCCTCTGGGTGAAAAACAATCCCTGAATCATGCCTAATCCTCAAATCCTTCCCTTTAAAAGTGTGCTCCCCTGTTCTTGGCCATTTGACTAAAAGGAACAGCTGCTGTCTATCTACCCTGTCCATGTCCCTCGTAATCCTTCTGAAGCACGTCCCCCTCAGCCTTCTCTCATTCAAATTAAACAACCAGAGCTTATCCAGCCTCTCTGCATAGCTGATATGCTCCATCATTGGAATCATCCAGTTGAATCTCTGCAACCCCTCCAGAATAATCGCATACTTCCTGTAATGTGCCTCCCAGAACTCCACACAGTATTCCATATTGGTCTCACCAAAGTGCTACATAGATCTTGCAATCTATGTCTCGATGAATGAAGGTTATGCCTTCTGCTTCCATTGGCTTCTTAGGTAATCTTTTATCCTCCTGCGTCACATTCAAGAATGTGTGGAAAAGCTCCCTATGAGCATTCTTGTGTGCTACAATTCATTGCACATTCCCCATTTTGTTCCTTCTTCCAAAGCGCATCACCTCAGTTATCAGAAGTACATTCCATCTGCCATTGATCCACGCATCTGACCATTCCATCTGAATCTACTGTAACATAAGACCTTTGTCCTCACTGCCAAACACCTGGTCAATCTTTGTATCAAACAAAGACTTACTTATCACACTCCCACTCTACCTCTACATTCACACCTGCACCATTTATGAATACCACAAGTAATAAGGGACACAGCACTGATCACTGTGGTATACTAGGTGACAACGGTCTCCAGTCACACAAAGAGCCTTCTAACACCGCTTATGTTGTGCAAAGTTTTCTTTTACACTGACCTGAAACACACTGGTGTATAGTTCCCTGCTCTATCTCTACAACCCTTCCTATAAAGGATGGTCTCCAGTCGTCGGACACCTCACCTATAACCAGATTCTATTTAAACATTTGCATCAGCGCCTTTCATCCCTTGTCTCCAACAGCAGCCTGAGATGTAACTGATCTGGACATGGGCATTGGTCCAATTTTATACCAGCCAATACATCAATCCCAGCTCACATCTTCCATCAATCTGTTCAAGAGCTTCCCAGTCCATCTTCTCGAATTCTGTACCTGCCTGCTCCTTTTCCAAAGTAAAACAGACGTGAAGTTCTCATATAACAATCAATCAGCGTCTCCAGTTTCACGCACAAATTTCCCCCTTGATCCCAGACCAAGTGTCCTCAGCAGACCATCGTGACATCTGAGGAATTAATCTGGAGAAAGCCCATTCAGTATATGTGATCAGTATATTTTACTTAGATCACGACATCAAATTGTACAGGTACAGTCTCCCCAACTCTCTGTGTTAGTCATGCAGAATGTCTTTACTTCTGATAGGAGCAAATCACTGCAGAAGCAGAATCTGTACTGAAACAAACACATGCTAAAAATCACAGTTCGTCAGACAGCATCCGTAAAGAGAGATCAAGCTAACACTTTGTGTCCAGTTGATTCTTCATCGTCTGTATTCGGATTCCCTTTTATGAAGGCGTTTAAAGGGACACAGCACCGAAACCTGTGGCACACCAGCGTACACCGGTCTGCAGTCACACAAACAGCTTATTACCACCACCTATGTTGTCCAGTAGCTTCTCTAATGCTTACCTTCCCCTGTTTGCATATGTTCTTCCCAATACACTTTGCTTTAATGTTTTCCCCTAACTTACTGTGTGTGCTGATTAAAACTCCTCCCGAATATCTGACTGTACCATATTCACTGATTCGCCATTATTTACAAATACAAGAGATATCTTCAAGAAAAATGTTGTAAATTATAACTTCCCTTTCATAAATGCAGGACAATTCACTTGAAATTTGCTATTACTTTCTCAGTGTCCAATAAGATCTTCGTTACAATAGGTTGCAACAGATTACCTACTGCGGATGACAACTAACTGGACTGTAGTCCTCCACTCTCTCATTTCTTCCCTTCGTAAATCATTTGAATGTATTTATAACCTACCAAAGTGAACACAGAGAAATACAGTGGTCCCTATTGCAATTAACATGTGTATTGCTGTTTTCTCTGAAATTTCAGTTTGAATTATATCTCGTCAGTCAGACTTATCAATACTCATCCCAGTTCTGTTTCCAAATACTACCTCGTAACTGTATATGAATTATGTTAGTCTTTAGTTACAAACGTCCCGTGGTGACTTGGTATTTCTGGGAGATTTTCTGGATATTCCTCTTTGAAGACAGATGCAATGTAACTGTTTCGTCTCCTTGTCATTTTTCTATTCTCTACAATAAATGTGCCACATTTGATCTTGATTTAATTTTCCTTTCAAGTATCAACAGACGCTTTTCGCCAGTATTTACAATTAACAAAGAAAATCACAGCACAGGAACAGGCCCTTCAGCCCTCCAAGCCTGTGTCTATCCAGATCCTCTATCTAAATCTGTCGCCTATTTTCTAAGGATCTGTATACCTCTGCTTCCTCATATTAAATGACGCTATCGTCCCCGCCTCTCCGACCTCAGCTGGCAACGCATTCCAGCCACCCACCACCCTCTGCGCAAAGAACTTTTCGACCATATCTGCAATAAATTTTTCCCTTTTCATCTTGAATTCTTGACCCCTTTAACTGAGTCCCCAACTCTGGAATAAGCTTCTTGCCATCCACCCTGTTTACATCTCTCGAGATTTTGTAGACAACAATCAAGTCCTCCCTCAACCTCCGTCTTTCTAATGAAATTAATCCTAATTGACCAAACCTCTCTTTATATATCGTTCTCTCCATACTAGGCAACATTCTGGTGAAAATCCTCTGCCCTCTTTCCAAAGC